>NC_065516.1:30608024-30932581 GCF_006386435.1 Epinephelus moara | reverse complement strand
ATTGATATAAAAATTAATATAAAATACAGGCACATAGAAGGACATGGGATGATGGCAAATCTGGTTAGCCCAGATTGTCCTGAAAAAAACAAGATATAGCATGTGTATGTAACCTTTATAATGACTGTGATATGAGCTTAGAAGTAAAGGCAGTAAAAATACCCCAAAAACGCCTAGGGCCCATAGGGTTAACTCGCGTCAAAGTGAGCGGCCTACGCGCCAAACGACTGCAAAATACACATGGCAGCTGTGATGTGTACGTGCACGCGGTGTCTGCAGCAAGTATACTTCTCGCATTAGACCAACAGGACGCAGAACTATGAGAGGCACACAGCAACTGCGGAGCAATTGCGAAGCAACTGCGTGTATGTTGTGTCGAGTGTATACAGGAGCATAAAGAACTTTTTGAAAGGGGAACTACGCCCACTTTCAAAATTAATACATGTTAGTTTTATGGACTAAGACAGTCCAAACATATTAGTAAACATTAACAAATCGATCCCGAATCCAAAAACTAGAGTGCCAAAACTCAAATTTGTGATTCTGTTTTAGAACTGAGAACACTACAATCAAATAAAGTTAATTTGGGAATGAAATAAAAAGGTACAGAGGTACATACTTAATGACATCACAAGTTTGAAACCCACTTCTCTGGTTTCTGGCCTTGAAAGAAAGAAGCTCATGCTAAAAAATATCGATTAAACTGTCCTAGGTCATGGGAATAACATATTGGAATTCATAATTTAGGTGGTTCTTCCCTTTAACGTTGTTAAAATAAAATCAAATAGCGCACACAGTAGAACAGCACTTGTGTTTTATCTGTGAAGCTGTTACTGGTGTGTGTGACTTCTTTACAGTTGGTGATAGATCTAAAGGTGCTACAGTAAGCTGGAGTGGGGTTAGTGAAGACTTTAATAAACCAATGAGTAGTGCCAAGCTGAAGTGTGTTAAAAAAAGACATTCAGGCTTTTATGTTTTACGAGTCCTGTGTGAAGAGTGATGCTGCGAGTCTGAAAGATCTAAAAATGATGGACAGCCACAGTAAAAATTGCTGTGAACCAGTTTGTGGAGGCACAAATCATTGTCAAGGTCTTTTTCTTCTGGATTCTTTAACTCCTTTGATATGTGCCTCGCAGTGTCCTGTAACTTTTGTTTCACTCTCACCGCTGAATATTTTCTCTCTGCCTCTACTTGAGCTAATCACCTTCATATGACGGGGTCAGCTTAAAAACGCATTGCTTTGAAATTCATTTGATTGATTGCTGACGACAGCAATCAAATGGCGCAATATGCATCCTGTGTCTGAGATATTAAGTAATTGCAGTCATTCTTGTGGACATGATCCATTCCAGTTTTAATTTGAGAGAGCAATAGCAGCGGTGTCTGTCAGAAACACAATCTCGCATAGCTCCGGCTCAGTTCCCTGATTGCAACTCAGAGAGCCCAAACTTGCAAGGCGATAGCCAAAGATAACAACACCTAATCTCCAAACATATCTGCTCGTTTCCAAAGTGAGGAAGCAGGTCTTTTTTAACAGTTCTATTAGATTAGACAGCCTCAATCAAATGAGCAGAGGCAGCCAAAGGAGACGGGGGCTGCAACACGGGGAGGAAGCAGACTCGCCTTCTCTGTTCAGTGTTGTGGATTCGTTTTGACATCACAGCGTGATTGGAAATTGGACATGCGGTGTGTTTGCATGCACAAGACACTCGCTGAAGAGCAAAAACTCCCTGCGTTGTAGATTTGTTTTCGTTCTTCACATCCTGAAATTAATATAGACCGCCTCACTGTCATAATCAGTCAGTACAGACTTTTGAATCTTGCCACTGACAGATGTTTTATGGCCAATGGCTGCAGATTTGCTGCCCTGCTGATTTTCCATCAGTATGGATCAAGTCATTAGATACACGTCTACCACAAACACATGTAAATAGTTTGAGTTTAGGTTTTAGTAGTCAAATGAAGAAATGAAAAACGCTAATGATTGAATGTCACCTGCTATAAAAACAAGTTTAGAACTGCAGGCATCAGCTCGGCTTAACGCAGCATTCGTCTCCAGAGCTGTAGTGTTTTCAGATGCAGAGAGGCACCTGTAATAGGACTTTATACTGTGGCATGTCAAAGAATGTGGAGTGTTCCCTTCTGTGTAAGCACATGGACTTTGTCCATTTCACATATAATAGAATTAAAGAAAGTTGGTTAGCCTAATAAAGTCAGACTGTGGGTCTGTGGTTGGGTGAATTGACTTGTATGTTTCCAATAGCAGGTCACTTTGTGTTTTATGAAAAACAAGTCTTTGGAAAAGTGATTGGGCATGCTTGGCTCCGACTTGTGCGTGAACACAAGCCATACAAATACATCTTAATTCTTTTTCCCTGCCTTTTAAAATGTTGAGCTCCTAACAACCAATGACAGTCTGAGCTATTTCTGCAGAGCAGGTGTCTGTGATTAAAAATTCTCCTGCCTGCAAACCATTCATATGTGTCTTATTGGCATTCGTGTATAGGTTGTAAAGTTTGGTATAAGACCTTCAAAACGTCAGAAAAAAAAAATCATAACTGAATAACAGTGACACAAAGGCGTTACTTTGTCTGTGCCAAGCTGCAAGGTTTTAGGTGGAGAAATGTATAGAAACAATAAAGTTTTTGATAGTGTTCAGCCAATTAACGGAGGGGGACCTCTTCTGTATAAAGCATTGGGAAAGTGTTATTTTATTCCAAAACCTCAATAAAGACTGAATTGTTATGCAGGTCTGCGTATTGTTGCGAAAGAGCTTTTATGTGAATTTTATGTTTTATATGTGTCACTGATACTGCTCTGTAGTTTTTATATGCTTCTTCTCAGAGTGAAACGGCCAACACTTTGTCAGCCGTTAATATGTAATGTGCCTCTAATAATGAAGAGGGAGGCATCGTGTCAGATGGTGGGTGGAAAATATGGTTCAGCCTCACAAGAAGCACAAGTGAAAATCAGAGTGACTTTTTTTTTAAAGGTCCAGTGTGTAGGATTTAGAGTGGTATATGGGCAGAAATGGAGTGGAAAGTATGTTTTCCTTTGTGTATAATCACCTGAAAATAAGAGTTGTTGTGTTTTTGTTACCTATAGAATGAGCTGTTTGTATCTACATAGGGAGTGGGTTCTCGTCCATGGAAATTGCTGTGTTGCAACATCATGTTTCTGCAGTAATCCATAGGGAACAAACCATACACAGGCTCTAGATAGGGGCATTTGTGTTTTTGTGTCAGCCAATATAATTCAAAGCCCCTCCCCGACGAGCCGGCAGCGTCCGAAAAACACTGACTCTTACGTGAAACTGCTTTATTCAGTGTTTTAACCGGTTTAAATCAATGGCTCCATTTGTTTTGGAGAGGAAGAGACCTCTGCGGATAATTTAGCTTCCGGTAAAAAGCTAGAACACCAGAGACAAAATGATGACAACATTTAGATATTTGGAAAACTGGAAAAAGGCAACAGTGCAGCAGTGAAGACTTGAGTCTGTCGCCACAATCCACCAGCAGTGATCACGCAAAACAATGACAACACTTTCACAGTCTCATATTGTGATGCAGCTCAGTTCATTTCCACTGGGTGTCGGCACCTTGCAGGTTCACAAAAGGGCCTGTCTCTGACAACCAATCACATCTGTTGAACGCATGCATCATACCTAGAAACAGGGTCAATCACACTTCCACACTAAGGTAAAAGTTTCTGTCTCTTTCTTGCCCAGAATTCTCTCAGTGCTTTCCTAAGCTAGGACTCCTTACTAAAGTTTTTCATGCTAACTGAGGAGCTCTCTGAGAGTATTTTCAGAATGTCTGTGAATACGGCCCCTGGATTTGAAGTTTTTAGCGAAAAAGGTGAGTGCACCTTCGCAGGTGCTGGGTAACGGGTTCGGAGAAACACTGATATGTAACATAAAACTGCTTTATTCAGTGTTGTTATCAGTTTTAATCACTTGGTGTGTTTGTTTTGGAGAGGATGGGACCTCTGCTCATAATTAGACTCCTGGTAAAAACCTCCTGAACAATGAACACTGGAGGAATTCTTACCGGGAGAAGTTTCAGCTAGTTGCCATCTGCAGTCCTCACCACTAGACGCCACTAAATCTCTCTGAATCTTAGACAGTGTTCCTTTAATAAGCATCGTTTGGAGAAATTTACAACCTGAGTACATACAGTTTTATAAATTACATTTATTGTATATTTCTCTGAAAGAGTTTTTTCCTCACTCTCCAGTCTTTGTCTTTTTCCACTTACCAACAGGATTTTGCAGTTCAAGAACTTCCATCAACACAAAAGATCCAGCATGTGGAATCGGTTGATGCAGAGGAACAAGGCCAACCCCAGAGGTCTTACGAGCAACAGGAAAAGAATGTGCATGAGAAGGCGAGGCAACAGCATACGCCGAACAAGGCAGGCGGCGAGAAGAAATATGAGCCATGTCCGAGATGGAAGAATCTCGGTCTCGTGTCTCCATGTGGGTATGTGATGATTCCTCTCGTAAGATGTGTCCTGAAATATCTTCAGGCTACCGCATACTGTGCGTGATGGGGATCCCTCTCACTGAGGAGATGAGCTCTAGATGACGGCGGTGCCAAGCCTTCGTCACATGTGCTCAGCGTGTCTGCCAGCAGTCGCACATTATAAAGAGATGGTTATATGGTTTATAAATTTTAGAGCAAGTGCAAATATTCCTGATTACACAATGATCTGAGTTAATGGATACGTTCACAGTGTGGAAAACCTTTTGCTCAATTACAGACAGAGACGTTGGGAAAAAGTCTTAGAAAAAAATCCCCAAAAGATCTGTCACATATGGTCTTTGATTGATAAATAGATCTAGCAAGGGCTGAGCTGTTGCAGCTGTACCTTGTGATAACTATACCCATTTGAGGAGAAACTGGCTCAAGATAAAAGTATCCCAATTGCTTAAAAAAATGCCCGCTGAACCCCTTGTCTCAAATTGTTAAATAATGATTATGTTAGAAAAATAACCGTTTTCAAAATAGAAGCAGGCATAATGACTCTTATTTCACATCATTATAGTAAAGCAGAGGAAAAGAAGCCCAGTAAGAGCTCTGGAGAGGAGAAGTCTGGTGAAGTACAGAAGAAAAAGCTGGGACCAGGAGCCAAGAGCAAGATGAAAGCAGAATTCTCTATGTCCTCTTTACCTGGACGCCTGTCCTCCCAGAAAACGTAAGTGTCCCAGATCAGGTGGTGTTTGTGATATAAGGGATATTTCTTTTTCTGCTGGGGAAGTAACCTATCTAAGATGTAGCACTGATAAGAGAGTGAAATGCAGTTTTACCAGCGGTGACCCCAAGAAATAAAAATGCTCCACCCCCCCAGTGCCTCCCCCCAGCTTAGATAACTGGAGGCTGATATCACTGTGTTTCTTAAGCTAGTGCAAAGGTAGTGGCATTGTGTGAAATTGACAACCTTTGGGTGTGTGTCCACATAGAGTTTTTCTTCAGCAGAAAAGTGGTGGCAGGACGCTGGGGAAAACTACATCCCAGCGCTTTTTTTAAATGATGTACTTCGAATGAGTATGTTTCTATGACAATATCTTGACACTAACGTTAGCTAGGTAGTTAATGTAATGTTACATTAATAGAGGGTTGACTACACAGTTAATAACAACTTATAACTGTACAGTGATAAAAGCACAGCGTCACCAACAACATCCTGTGTCTGCTGTCCGATCTGCTCCCACAAAATGAGCTTTTCTGTGTTTGTTGTGACAGTAGACAGTAGCCTAGCTAAAGAAGCAACAGTAGAAGTGCCCACTAGCAACCTGAGAGAGCAGGCGCCCCCTGTACAAAGGCTCTGTCCTTGCTGCAGTTGCCGTGGGTTCGATTCCAACTCCAGCCCCTTGTTGCGTGTCATCCTCTCCCTCTCTTCCCATTTGATGCTAGAATTTTCCTATCTAATAAAGCATAAGTGCCCCAAAAAAAGAAGCGCTCGGAGCAGCTGCACAAAAAAGGCGAAGCACTCCAAAAAAAGATGCTGCTGTGGCACATTTTCTCTAGGTGTCTGCATGGGGCCACATACACTTTCTCCTTATTGGGAAAAATTGAAAAATGATGCCGGCACTGAGAAAGAAAACGCCATGTGGACACAGGCCCAGAGGCACACATTGGTGCCAACCATAGACTGTGTGTAAAGATGGATGACACGTCTCTACTTCCTCTCACTGTACAAAAATGAAGCCAAACTATCCCGGATACAGGCACTGCTGTCTTAAGTTGGTGATTCCAATGGAGAGTCTGCACAGTAGAGATCTCCATGGTATTGAATCCCACCAATATGGCTGTTTGACCAACCAATTTCGACCAGCGCCATTTATCATGGGCACAACTGTTGGCACACACAGCTGTCCATCATGACGTTGAAACCCCTTCTTATAGCATTAAATAACTGATTAAAACCATTCTGAAAATACACTTGAACATACATCAGTGTGATAAGAACTCCCTACAGTGACAGGAACCATCTTTGGGAAAAAATTATTCGGCCCATGTCTGCTAACACAAAGGGGGTGGAGTTTATGACCTACACTGCAGCCAGCCAATGGGTGGAGGGAATCGCAATGTTTTGGCTTCACTTTCAGGGAGCTGTCATGCAACCATGTCGGCATAGCTTGTGGGGAAGGGGGCTAAATAATGCTCCAAAGTTAGGCTAAATTTTGATGAGTGAACAACTGGCGTGGCCATTTTCAAAGAGGTGAAAAAACAGAGGCCGCACTCTGGACTCCGCTCCCATAAATGTTTCAACTAGGCTATATACTTCAATAGCATAATGGAATTCCTGAAATTCAGTTATGCTTTTTGGTTTTGGTTTGCCACCTCAAGATTTTCAGTGACTCAATCTGGTCATCCCTATGAAAAATTTCTGGGGCACCACTGATGGAGAATCTAACCTGAAAATATATCAGCCATTGTCCTGAACAAGAACCTTCATGAAAGCTTTTTCCTCCTCTGGCTCTTGGCAGCTCCGGCTCCTCAGCGCTCTCCAAACGTGCACCTGCCAATGTATACGGACCGCTCGCATCATAAATTGACACTAGCCACTGTTAGCACCGATAGCATCCTTTGCTGCTCATCAGTCAGTGTACATGCAATAAAGACCCCAGGGCACATTCACTCAGTCACAGTCATGACTGCACACCACCCAGGATGGAGTGTAGGCCTGGAAGCTTTGTGAAGGTCTTGTTCTGTTTATCATGTTGCTTCCTGGAAAACACTCCCTCATATCGGCTGGCTCCATCTGATAATACGCTCCCCTGGAAATGCTATCTGTATGTACATGGGAACTGTCTCTCAGCGGCCCCATTTGAATATGTACCAAATTTCATTGCTCCACAGTGCCCAATTTTCATGATACAGTTATCCAAGTGGCCCGAGCAACTTTAAAAAGCCATCTGCATTTCTGTTTGCATCAATAGCCTTGCAAGAGTCTTAACTCTGTATATGATGACCACTCCAGTCCTCCCGTGACATTATTCCAATCTGTATTTTCCTGCTGCCGAGATTCTGAGGAAGTTCAAACTTGACACTTGCAGTTCAAAATCCTTAATGGGTCTCCTTGTGTGGGATGACCATGCTGTTTTTCCATTTAAAACAACGGAAAAGAGATTTCACGATATTAAATTCTATCCCTTTGTCTGTCTGTGTATTGTCTAGTTGCTACACTCTCCCACACCTCTATGGATTCTTATCAGTGGTCAAAAATGCAGCGTTATCTGCTCCTTTTTTTTTGTTCAGTAAGACCCCGGCAGGATCCATGCCAGCGGACACTTTCAGTGAGAGTTCATCTGAGAGTGAGGAGGAGGAGGAGCAGCCAGAGCGCCGTCAGGAGAGTAACACAGACCTGCCTTCTGAATACTGGCAGATCCAGAAACTGGTCAAGTACCTCAAGGTATGGGAACATTACCTTACACACCGTTTCCTTCCTCAGAAGGATTTCACCCCAAAATAGCGTTTTGTACAGCGAGCTGTGCTACTGCAAGTGAAAGCAGGCCACTACTGACAGGAAACAATAAAGTCCATGCTCTTTTCCTGTCATCTGTTCAAGAATTTTGATGCTGTCCTGAGTCAGTATTCAAATTTCAAAAACTTCTTCAGAATCTCAATGAGTGGAAAATATTATTAGTCAAGGAGGTGCAGGAGGATAGCTGGTATCTTAGAGGGTCATTTTCCAATCAAATAATCCCACCTGTCTGTCTTGCCTCAGTCATATCAAGGTGCCACTCACTGAAGAAGAGGGTGTCAGGTTAAATGAAGTATGTATATTTGAAGCAGCGCTCTGTAGGAAGATGCTCATTGAAGTGGTTGGCTCAGCTCATGGATTCCTGGTTTCTGACACAGGCCTGTTTGGTTGCACATGTGAGCCAAGGCACAGGGGAAAGAGCTGTCTGACGGCAGCAGCTGTACGCGCTGTTTGCCCACACCGCAGAAGCACAAAAATGAAGCGCGCCAGTGATAGGTCTGACAGGGCATATGGTGAATATTAATGTGTCAAAACATGGAAGGGAAAGAAAAAGAAGATAGAAACGCCAATGACCCAGACTGGCTGGGAATAGCTCCGACCACTTGACTTCAGAGATTACCCTGCCTCACTCAGTGGTCCCTATTATCTATTTATCTGGACAGTATCATTCAGACAGGTTATATTAAAACAGACTGCGTTTACTTTATTCTGACAGGAATCTGTTTTTTTGCACGTTGCAAACCTGTCGTCATTTATTTAACTGTAAAAATACCTTAAATGATGCTTCAACTTAAAGAAAATAAAAGTGGTTAATGTTATTTCAGTGTGTTGTAATAGTCGATATTACATATTTTAATACAGTTTGGGATTTCTTGATATCACTACCAGATTTCTGTTCTGCGGCTTGGTGCAACCGAGTAAATCTTTTATAGAAAACACTGCTGTGAAGTTCAACTCCTGGTAGATATTTTTAGCTTAGCAAAATAGAATATAATGGAAGGAAATTCCCCCTCTGAAAGCAGGCTGCAACTCCTTTCCAGAGAGGAAAAAAGAAGATGTAAATGATATGAAAGAGGCAAATTCAAACACAAAAAAACCCTCACTGGTTTGTATATTTTGTGCTTTTCCAGCGGGGTTGCGGCGCGAGCTTTAGGTTGGTGTGTGTGTTCTCGTTTCAGTAAGATGCAGCACTGCAGCAACCAACATGTCCCAGCTTTCTATCTGTCTGGAAACCACACAGCGCAGTTATTTATGGGGTTTGTCCAGTAGTCATTTTATAATATCATTACCATCAGACGCTGAAACTTACCATGAGCCAAGTTAAATATCTGTTTTATTTTAGGAGGAGATCTTTTCCCCCCCTTTCCCCTGCACTATAGACAGCCGCTTGTACTCTAGGAAGTTTAACACACTCAGAAAGCGACACATGGATGTTCTGTTTTGTGTTTTAATGATATTTATGTAGGGATATTTACCTAGGGTTGCGATGTGTTTGTTTTTATACTACTATGACTGGAGATCTGTGCCTTTAAAATCCAGCGTATAGATTTCAGTCTGTGTCTCGCAAGCATGAGGTTGTATGTACATCTTCAACACACTGACATGGAAAACTAATTTTAACATATTTCACCTTCCTTACTCCAGTCTGTAAGGCATCAGGGCCACAGTTAAAGTATTCTGTAAATTTATATTCACAACATACAGGCCCTCATTAAACCAGACTGGAAACAAGCTAAGTCACAGCTTTTACTAGTCAGGACTGAATAACCTCACAAGTTAAGGAACTAGGCCAGTAAATGTCATTTGCGTATTTTGTCTCAGTTTAAATAAAGACAAAATTCTCCAGCTGCTATCGGTTAGGTGTGCCCGTGGCTCTCTAAACATAAAACAATTTTCATATTTTCACAGATGTAAATATTGTGTCTGATACACAATATGTTACTAGTTAACTGATAAACATGCCAATATCAAGTGTTGTAAACATTTTCATAATTTAGTTGTTGCAATAAACATAATTTCTTTTTTTTTGACTAAGCAGATGGCTTTTCCTCATCTCCTCTGAACAGTCACTATGAAATAATTCACCAGATGTCTTTTAGAAAGTGTCACTATCACTGCAGCTTTTCTCCTTTGCTTTAAAACGGTGTTTTCTGTAACTTAAAATTTATCTGGAAAGTAAAAGTGCTGCAGATTAACAAGCTTTGCTGGGTCCTTGACACACATGGTATTGTGTTTAGCCCTCATTAATGTTGCTCCCCCTCTGCTGGGCAGTCACAGTACTACTGCCCTGCTCCTCTCTCATGAGAACCATTCTGCTAATTGCCACACTAAAACTAATCTTGTCTCCAGTGTACAGGAGCCAGTATCGCCTCATTTTCTCAACAGAAGTGTTTTGTAGCTAATTATGTTCTAAGTGGTTAAGCATTTTAAAGCTTTTTTGTATAATAACTACAGCACTTAATTAAGACATTTATTTTTTAGTGCCTGTAATGCATTTACAGCATGTCTAATCTGGAATTTACTTACAAGAATAATTGCATCATTTCATTCTCATGAGCTAAGCAACTTTCAACTCCAAGCCCCGACTAGACGTTTGCTCAGCGTGCACTGTGCTCATTTTATGATAGAAAGGCCTATTAAGTGATCAAGTTTTATGTTATAGGAGATCCTATGTCAAATATGAAGCGAGAAACAACCAGTAATCATTCATGCTATCCCTACAGTACCTTTCCCATAGTGGAGCAGGAGATTGGGTTTGTTCTTGTCATTAGTAGCCTCCCTTCTAAGTCTACTGGAGACTGCAGAGAAGTATGAAACCTCATGCATCCTCTATAGCTCGACCTCTGCCAAGACCCGCTACTTCTCTCTTACGCTAAGCTTTATGAAGCGCTGGCAGTGGCCCGAGTCCACCTGTCACCAGTCCAGCAATGCAGACATACGTTCTTATGTGTCTGAGCGCTTATACTCAATATGCACGTTTACCCCTGCTGGCATGAAAACACACACTCATGTACAAAATATATACAACTAAACAGTACTAATAAAAGGACCTGAGGTCAACAGGGTACCATCGACAGCTCTATTAACCCCATTCCTACCCCCACATGCTTAGTGCTGTGATTTATAGGCCTGGAGTGGCTCAGGCAGAATCCAGTCTGCTGCTCCAGAGTAACCAGACAAGAATAAGACCTCCATTCAGTAGTGTGAAGGCATCAGCTCAGGCCGAGACACCTGCAGTAAAGGAAGAGACAAAATGCGTAAAGCATCTTTAAGTGACTGATTTTAAGGTCACCTCATGAATGGAATCTGATCCATCATACTGCTTAATCTCTTCTAAATCCATTTCTAATTATGTAATTCTGCGACTGCCAGACAAGGTGATAAATTCTCTCAGAGGTGTTATTGTAGAGGTCATGAGTTGCATAAGTATCACTATTTTGGAATATTTTTGCCAAATACCACGTCATTAGATATTCAGTGAGGCTTAAGGTGTCTTGCAGTTTTTCCCGTCGTCTCTTCTTGGTTTTTTGAATTATCAGTTATATGTTTGGTTTTTTATCAACATCTGCTGCGTGGCTCTATGGAAGGCTGTGATCTAGACTTAATCATCTCAATAACTATCAAACAAATTTCAATGAAATTTTGTGTAGACATTCGTAGTCCCCAGATCAGGCTTCGGTGGTCCTTTGACTTTTCCTCTTTGTGGCTTAGAGTGAAATATCTTGACAAATATTGGATGGATTGCTCCAAAATTAGCTACTTTGATGATTTTCTGACTGTTCCTCTAGCGCCACTAACAGGTCAACGTTTTCTGGATGCCATTGTATGAAGCACAATTCATATTCATGATTTCCAGAGGGTGAATCCTTAGCCCTGTTTCCACAAAGCAGTACGGTACAGTTCACTTTGGCACGCTTTTTTCCCATTTTTTCCGGACAGTCACTCTGCTCAGGGCTGAGTTGTGGCTGGTTTTGAGGCTCATGTAACCACTGTTCATACTGTGGAGAGTTTTATTAGTAAAATGTAACTATAAAAGGAAAGGATGTTTTGCTGCCTCTCACAGCAGCTGGAGTCTGAGAAACAATAACTTGAACTTAAAACTTAAAATTCACTGGGCCGACTGCTGGCATCTTTTAAGGCGGAACATTTACTTGTAATGTTACTCTATGCATGAGTTGAAGACGTGAATCAATCAACACACCTTGAATATTCTATATGATAACTTTGACCATCACTTTAGTTTTTATATGACAGACACTTTTAATAATGAGTGGATCTTCAAGTGTTAATATATATGAATTTCGGCAGGGTTATGTGAGCGGCATATATCCCAATCCTCACTCAGAGAAAAAAAAGCGTTTGCAGAGCGTCGTTCCTGTGGGCTACAGCAACACTAAACCCCTGAGCTTGCCTGAGAAGGACTAAATGCACAAAGCTACTATTTTTGAATATCTCATGGAGAGAGACTCTCACTGCAGCCTGTTTTGTTTTGATCTGAAAATGTTGCCGTGCCGTTAAATTAGTCTTGAACCTCTTATTTCTTTTCCGAATTCCAAGGGGCGTTATCAACGGATTATCAACATGTGACGAAGCACGTAGTGATCAATGACCTGGGGTCTCTTTTATAAACATTGCATATGACAAAATGAGGCCTGGAAGAGGCGTATGCCACTTCCCGTAGAAAGGTTGTGATCTATAAAAGCAGACTTAATGGGAGAAACTTTGACCCATGCTTACGAAAATGTTGGAGACAGGAAATTGGCGACACAGATGGTGAGGTGGAAGCCTGATTGTGGAAATTGGGGAATATTTTTTGGTGCACACCATTTTTGGCTTTTGTTGGTACGTATTTTTCAGTATGGATCCTATGTGAGTTTTATAAATGAGATCCCAGGTCTGCTCGGTGTACATGGTTAACCAGAGCACAGCAGCACCATCCAATTAAAGCACATTAAGGACTTGGCAGGGCAAAAATAAAGCCTGAGCTACCAAACAATGTAAAGAGCCTACAGCATGCAGAGATTAGCTAGTTTATTAAGAGGTGGTGTATTAAACTTTTGCCAAATCCTGTCGGAAGTAGCGCAAACAATCTTTCATCTCAAGAAAAGCTTTAAGTGCAGTTGATTTTTCTTCCTTTAGCAGTTTGTTAAATACTGACGCGATAGTAGCTGCATCAGCAAGTCCCACATCAGCTGCAGCCATCTTTGTTGTTTTCAAAAATGCCTCAACAGGGCTCCGCTGTACAGTCTTCGTCTCTGGCACGCCCCCATATTAGGAATAGAGTTGTGCTTGGCCCGTCAGATCTCAAAATGCTGGGAATCTGTCCAAAGTGGAGGCTAGATGTGACGCATCTGTCAGAGCAAAGAAAACATGAGCTCACAGATTTTTCTGGTTCCCAGGCAAATCATATTTGGTACATATTTGGACAACCATGTTTCCCTCAGGATGAATCATACTGACTTTGGTGAGTCCCTGACTTTTCATCTAGCTCCATCACTAGGTCAGTGTCAGTTAGCCCAGCAAATCAACTTACATTTCCATCAGCCTCATCTGTGTTTAGTCCTAACTAGCAAATGTTAGCATGCTAACAAGCTAAACTAAGATGGTGAATTTAGTAAATAATAGCTGCTTAACACCAGCAGGTTAGCGTCTTCACTGTGAGCATGCTGATGATAGCAGTGCTATGTGTCATTACAGCCTCACATCGCTGTTGGTGGCGCTGTAGACTCTTATGCTGTCTCAAATCGCATACTTCTGTACTTACACTTAATATTTTGAGTGCATAAGTGCGTTCACACTGAGAAGTATGGAAAAATGCAGTGCACTATGAGTACCCGGATGGTGCACTCAAAAGGTTCAAGAAGTTGAGTGTGGAACTATGGACACTTCTCGCCCTCAATGGTCGCCATCTTGGCTACGTAGCGGAAGGGGAGGGACCACTTTTCAAACTGGAAATGGCGGCCGAGGACTGTGCGACAGTGAACGTTGCTGCATTGTACAAATACATGTGTTTTTTGCACTAAGCACCACTATACTGTTGTCGGGTATAAGCCAGCAGTATGTTTATTGGGTTAATTTAGCAGTCTGTAATGATTTGGTACCGCGAACGATAACGCGAATGCTAGTTTGCTAACTAGCTAATTTGCGGTTGTCATTTCCAGTGAGTGCACAACAGCCGTGTTTGGTTTGAGACAACGCTACCCTGTCGAAATTCACGCAATACGGCCATGAGCACATACTGTAGTGCACATAGTATACTACATGGAAGTGTACTAACGGAAGTATGTGATTTGAGACACACCATTAGTCTTGTTTTACATGCGGTGAAATCTATGAATACATTAATCACTGCTGTTAGCAATAGCAAATGTCTTGAGCAGTGGGAGCTCCCTCGGGTTTATGAAGCAGACTCGTAAAGATTTCATTTGGTTTTTTAAAGGACTAAATGAAACACGTTACAGGTTATGTTTCCTAATACCCTGCATATTAGAATGAAATTAATTTAGTATTGGTATTACATATTGATAACTGAAATGCTGAGTCAGTAGGTCATGGCATACAGTAGGTATGCAGAGATAACATATATCCACCAAGACAGTCAGTGCACAGATATTAAACCACTTTTTGAATTTCTTGTTCAGAGGTGGAACAGTGGTTGAATTGGTTCCACTTTAAGCATCTGCCCTTATCATGCTCAGAGAGTCAAAGATCTTTCATCATAAAAGATCGTCAGATGTTGTCAATGTTTTAAAGAATGTCGACAATACCTCAAGACCAAAGCTAACAAAAATGAAAGCACATGATCTGTTTTCTGTTCTCCCAGCGATCACTCCTAAACATAGCCTTTTTGTTGTTTTTACAAGGTAGGAACCTCGCCTGCCGACTCCTTTGAAGAGTGAGAATGGAGGAGACAAAGGGAGCAGTAGATCCACTGCTGTTAATGGGCAAGTGGTTCACATTTAGGCTAGCATCATGATATGGAGAACACATGTGGCCGTTATCCTGCTGTGTCAGAGCACTGCTTTGTGAGGGAGACATGATCAAACACCACTTGAGACTCTGGTATAGACCTGCACTGATGAGCCGGCCGCTCCAACAGCTGCATGAAACCGATTACTGCCCCAGCCCTCTATGCAGTGATGGGCTATTTTCTACTCACATGGGTAGCTGATAGCAGGACATGTTACATTCTTACGTTTGGTTGAAATAATGTATTTAGGGTGGCTCTGACATCTCAAATTGTTTGCAAAGTGTGCAACTAATAAAGGCTTATGGAGCTTGGAACAGTAGAGGCGTCCTTGAATCCAGCCGGTGAGAATTCTGTCTGTGGCACGTTCAAACCACTGCGAAAAGAAATAATATTTGATTGTTCACTTGCCAGGAGATTTTGGACTGGACGTTTCAGTGTCACATATCAAAGCCGTGTAGCAGGTCTAGTGTTACAGCAGCAAACTGTTGCATTTTCGTGCCATGAGCTTCTGTTTTATCTGACTACCGATTTTTTTTTTTTTTTTTACCCTTCTCGTGATCAAAACCATTGCATGTCAACAAAGTTTGTTATGCAACTGTGTATGATACAGACTAAATATGGTGATATAAAAACACCATTGCTGCCTGACTGGACAATATTCCAACCATCCCAAAGCACCAACCCAAAGACTGGTATTTTAAGTGCCATAATGCTGTCAACATCCGTCCACAGCTGGGACATTATGTGGATTTATGCATTGTGAGGGGAACCTGTAAAAAAGACAAGATTTTAGACACTAAATTTAGGAGAAAACAGCAAAGATGGGACCTAGTCATTGTTTTGCAAGTCACAAATAAGTCTCAAGTCTTTGCATGCAATTCCCAATTCAAGTGCCAAGGCCTAAACTTCAAGTCGTAATGCACTCTTCAACAAGTGTAATGCCATTTTAACAACAGAGTAATAATATATTATATATATAAAACATGGGTGCTTTTTCAAAATTGTATTCATTTCAATCAGGAGAGACAGAAGAATGAAATAAAGATTTAGACACCAGAGGGAGGTTATTTGTGATTGTGGGACATCTGAGCGGCAGCAAGATAAATGCCCCCCATGGAGTCTAGACACTGGTGGAGGAGGTGGTGGCTGATGACTTTGGTTGATGACTGCTGAGGCGAATAGAGGGTGCATCCAAGAAGAGTAGGTGGTGATGAGGAGGTGGAGGGTACCCACAGCAGCAGCATGAAATAACTGCAGCTGAAAAAGAACCATATTTAAAATGAGGAGCAGTGAGATGATAGGCTGATGGAGAAGGTGTATCGCTGTGCTATCGTTTTCATGGTGAATCAGCTGTAGAACAGTTAATGGCAGCCCTGAACATTGACAGCTGCGTGCAAGGAGTGAATGACAGGGTGAGGATGAAAGTTACAGTCCAAGCATGAAAAAGTATTGTCTTCCTAGCTGAACCTTTGCTCGAGCAAAAGCTTGTTAAATCAAGTTGGGGTGAAGTTGTTATGTCTCCGTCAGTAATTTTCAACCAGCACATCTTGCATGCTGCAATTTGTTTTTTACTGCAAACCACGTAACTTTTGCACACCAATGAATATATCTTTGGATACAGTTTTTTCCAAATGGTGCTCTGTAACATAACAAAAGTTCCTCATGGTTCTCTCCTTCAAACTAATTGGATGCTGCTGGATTAGTTCAAACAAAGTGGATCCGGGAAAAGTAAGTGTCGTCTCACAGGGAACAGATGGCTTGAATGTTAGTCGATTCAGGAAATGTAGGGATATTGATTTATGTAACAATTTTTAAATAACAGTTTTTAATCTTTGGGCTTAGGGGAAAATGTCAGGTATCCATCCATCCATCCATCCATCCATCCATCCATCCATCCATCCATCCATCCATCCAACCATTTTCATCCATCGCGGGGGCAGCAGGCTGAGCAAAGCACCCCAGATGTCCCTCTCCCTAGCAACGTTTTCCAGCTCCTCCTGGGGGACCCCAAGGCATTCCCAGGCCAGATGAGATATGTAATCCCTCCAGCATGTTCTGGGTCTGCCCCGGGGCCTCCTACCAGTGGGACGTGCCCCGAACACCTCTAACAGGAGGCGCCCAGGAGGATCCTGATCAGATGCCAGAACCACCTCAACTGTCCTCTTTCAACAAGACGGAGCAGCGGCTCTACTCCTAGCTCCCTCCAGATGTCTGAGCTCCTCACCCTCTCTCTAAGACTGAGCCCAGACACCCCACGGAGGAAACTAATTTCGGCTGCTTGTATCCACGATCTCATTCTTTCAGTCTCTACCCAGAGCACATGACCAAGTCAAAAGACTGAACCCTTTACAGTTGTCCAGGTTCAATTTCAACCTGCAGCCCTTTGCTACGTGTCATATCCATTCCCTCTCCCCCTTTCCTGTCATTCTTCAGCTGTACTATAATGGCAAAAAGCCAAAAAACATAATCTTAATAATGACTGTTAACATGTTCGCCAGTGAAAGTGAAAAAAGCCATCCCCAGATTCACTCGTGTTTGGTGTTTCACCTTCCTGTTTTTGTGTTTTTTTTCTGCACCGTGTCTCTTGGATGCCTGCTGCTTACGGTCTGGCATCTTGTCGACACCTTTTTATAAAGCTCGGACCTCTTCTATGTGCTGAAAGAAAGAGTGCTGAAGAAGAAAAAGAAGGAGAAAAGAAAATCCAGGCAGAGGGCAGTCTCTGCAGATAAAAACACTACCACACGCTGAGAGTGGGTCATAAGTGATGATTGAGAGGGCTTACGTATATCGTATATTAAGCCATCAAATTTGTGAGTGGAGTCTGACTCAAGTCCAAGTCATGTGCCTTGAGTCTACACTTCTGGAAAACTGTTGAATACAGTCAGGGTCTGGCACTGCCGCACACATCAGGATTTGACCACACATACCCAATTTTAAATCTGTGTATTGTTTATTTTCGTAGTTGGCATATTATTGCAGTTAAGTGGCAATAAAACCCTAATCAGTTGTCTGCCCCATGTGTGCTGAGGGGCTTGACTTTAAATCAAAGAACAGATTTCCCCCCTCAAAGCACTTGTTGACTTAGAAGTGTTGTAGCTACTGAGTTGCTAATCTCTGGGATGCAGGTCTAAAATGATATGTGTGTATATAGCAACTGTCAAAACATAGCCTGCTTTTGAAATGCTAACTCATCATTTAGTGCTAATGGTGTTCTTTTTCATCCGAGGGGGCAATGCCTAATGGTTCCTGGCTTGGCACTGTTGTCAGAGGCTTGGTGCTCTGTTAGCAAATCATTTCTTTCCATCAGTGTTTACCAGCACAAAGCTGAACACTTACCAGGCTGTGGTATAATCAAAACAGCCCCAGCAGGAGTGGTACGAGGGGGGAAACAACAGAGGGAGAGGGAGGGTGGGAGGGTCTCCTCTTCCAAATGTCTGCCTAATGTTTAATTTTTGCCTCCTGTCTTCCTTTTTGTCTCCCCTTTTTCATTCATTCATGTTGGGCATTATTATTTCAGGGAGGCGACCAGACGGCCACTGTGCTCACTCTGTGCGCCATGATGGACTTTAATTTGATGCAGGAGACGTGCCAACTGGCCATCCGGGATGTAGGTGGCCTTGAAGTCCTCATTAACTTGCTGGATACAGATGAAGTCAAATGCAAAGTGAGTAGCTGTGCCAAAGCTGGACCTGGATGGCCTGCAGGCATAAACAGAGCCGGCCGTGTGTGCCAGCCTGTGTTTTAGTTACAGAAACACTACTGCTGGGTAAAGAGCATGCCTTTAAAGACACGGGGTAGCAATTATTCTTCACTGTGCCTAATGACTTGTGGGTGCTTTTTAACCTGATTTTATTACAGCTTTTTGTCCTGTCTGTTTTTAGTGGAAATTTGGGTGAATGTTTGGCTACTAGATATTGATGTATGTGCTCTTACTACAGATGGAGGCCTCATGTTGGCGTAGACACAACAGCTTCTTTTCTATAAAACACATTTTTAAAATATCTTTCTGAGTGTGAGGGTTTATGTGTGTCTGGTTTCAGATTGGATCTCTGAAAATCCTGAGAAAGATAAGTCACAACGTGCAAATCCGTCGAGCCATCGTTGACATGGGAGGCCTGCAGAGCATTGTGAAGATTCTGGACTCACCGGTCAAAGACCTCAAGGCCTTAGCTGCTGAGACCATCGCTAACGTGGCTAGGTTCCGCAGAGCAAGGAGAACTGTCAGGCAATATGGCGGCATCAAAAAACTGGTGAGCATGAGCACAAGCACAGAACAATGTAAATATGAGCTTAGTGTAACAAATAAAAGCATTAAGAAATCCCTGTAATTCCAATCTGAAGAGCAGCAGGAGAGAGAACTGCAGACATGGGGCTTTATTACAGAGACTTCCCATATCTTAAATCCTGTCTTTACTCAGTTTAGGATGACATTTAGGAATTTTGTAATACAGAGACATGTTTCCTTACTGCACTCGGGAAAAAATCCTATCTTATATTAGGATAGGGATTTTTCCAGAGGTTGGACCATGTCATTCTTTTGCAAGTTACAAGTAAATCTTTAAGTCTTTGCACTCAAGTCTCTAGTCAAGTCCAAAGTCCCAAACTTTAGGTTTCGAGTCTTAAAGAAGTCATAATGCGCTTTTGACTAAATTAAATGCCATTTCAACAACAGAGCAATGATATATCCAATTCACAAAAATAGTGAATGCGTATTTAAAATTTGAATTTAATTGTAAATCAAGTTGGTCACCAAGTAATTCAGCCATTACGCTAACGTTAGCCAAGCATTAACTTGCTAACCATGTTAATGTCAAAGGAGGTTGGAAGCTGTTGCGTCTCTTGGTCTGACCTGCATGTTTTGCGTACTGCAGTTCGTTTTTTGTCGACCCCACGTAGTTTCTGTTCACAAAATTATCTTTGGTATCATTTTTTCCAACTGGTAGTCCGTAAAATAATGTTAGTTCATTGTGGCTCTCTCCTGCAACTTGATTGGATGCTGTTGGATTGGTTAGGGGAAAGTGGATCTGTGAAATTAAGTGTCGACCTAGTGGAATTAATGAATGAATGAATACTGTTATCATTAGTTGAGTCAAGTAATGAAGGGTGATGAATTGATTTGTGGCACACTTGGGTTCAGAGACAGGTATCAAATATTTTCAAGTCTAAGGGGCCGATCACACCTACAGGTGGCGCTAGAAACGCGGACGCTTCAAAGACGCTTGAAATGCCTGAAACGCCCTTTCAATGAGCGCTCCTTACGAGGAGCGCCTGTAGAGCGGGGGTGCGTGCGAAACCGGGCGTTCAAAACATTAAAAATGGACCCAAGACGGAGCTATGGTGCTACTGGTGCCTGACGCCCAAAAGTTGAGATTATTTCAACTTTCAGCGTCTACAAACACGCGTCTAAAAGACGCCAGAAAAAGAATGTGCATCTAAAAAGACGCCAGAAAGATGCTCGTCATAAAAAATGCTTGAAAACCAGTCAGACGCACCGTATCGTAGGGAATCAATTGTTTTACTGGTGTCTCGTTTCTAGCGCTCCTTGTAGGTGTGATCACCCCTAAAGCCCAAGTCAGGTTGCAGGCCTTTTCTTGATTTTGTCAAGTGGAGTGACTTGAGTTTGAGTCATGTGACTCAAGTCCACACCTCTGGATATTGCTGAAGGACTTCTTAAGTTGAAATAATATAGGAGGTCTGAGATAGGATACAGCTGTGAGTTTAGGAAAAAGATAGGGGTTTTTCCCATCTCTGAAACTCAAGATAGCACGAGCAGTTGGGATATTTTTTTCTTTAACAAGGCCCCAGAACCTGATCTCTATGTATTGGTACTTACAAAAAAATGTTATGTCCTATGGTGACAGGTTTTCCATTAAACACGAGTCTGTTTATGTCTGTGTGATTTAATACAAACTTTTTTGTACCAAACCACAGACACCTTGGAACCTCTGGAAAAACAGGATGGTGCCTTATTGTGATGTGATCCACATTTTGCCATTACTATTTTGTTTAAAGTATAAAACACATGTCCAGATTTTGCTGGACTACACTTTGATGCACAGCAAATCAATCACCCATTCCTGCCCTTTTCACACTGTTCGCAAATGCCAGATAGCTGCCCATCCATCCTTTTTCACCCAGCCTTTGAAAACAACAGAGTGGGTGCTGTGGTAAAACAGATAGAATGTCCCCTACATCCTCTGACCTGCATTCATGTTTGTTGACAGAGGGACCTGTGATTAAAGCCTCCATGCCTTGTATATTTTCCTCAGCCCCAAATCGGATGTTCTCATGTGCAAGTCACTCACGGAGGCAGATTAATTTCACGCTATGCTATGAGACCACCTTTGAACTGTGCTGTGTGTAATAGCTTTGCCTGCTCTGTCTCACTGGCCAGGATCTATGGATTAGAACACTGAATGATGGCCATAAACCGTCACACTGGGCTTTTCGGGCCTAACATCAACATCTATCCTGACAGTTTTCCACTCCTAGCATCTCTGGCTTTTTCATCCTTGCAGACCCAGTGGTAATAGAATTTTAATTACACCCTTAATCACAGCCAACAACTTGCTATTCCCATCTGGAGCCATCCATTATCACTCTAACCCTGCAAGCAAACTTTTCAGAGTCCTTGAATTTATGTCAAGTTCACTGAGTTTGTGTAAATGTCTGTGTGGAAGTTTTCTGCTTAAACACGTGTGGTCTGCCTGCTTGTTTGAACACATTTTTATGTTTGTGTTTATCCACATGTAAGTCTGGGTCTCTTGTTTTCTCTGCTCAGGTAAAGCTTCTGGACTGTGTCCCTAATTTAGCCAACCTGACTGCAAACCAGGAGAAGGATGTAGAAGTGGCTCGCTGTGGGGCTCTGGCGCTGTGGAGCTGCAGCAAGAGCACCAAGAACAAGGAGGCCATCCGTAGGGCCGGGGGTATCCCTCTGCTGGGACGACTGCTCAAGTCTCCACATGAGAACATGCTTATTCCTGTGGTAGGAACCCTGCAGGAGTGTGCTTCAGAGGTGAGAGGAGCCACATACTGTATATTATACGTAATGTTTCCAAGACATGGTCTGTGTTATAACATCTACAAGTCTGTGACTAATGTAGAATGAATTTATCTTTGTTTTAACAAAGAGGAAGGTCGTTAATATTCCATTTTTTCTCCCGTCAGCTAATCCAATTAAAGCAAACAAACAATGAATTGATCCTGCCAACAAATATTGTGTGTGTATCCAAAGCCTGATGTATTTTATTGCTCAGTGCCAAAGAGCCTCATTGTCCAAAAACTATTGAAAACACATCCAAGAGCCACACTGGGTGACATCCTTCACTACAGTGAACACACACACAACGTCCTGTTCCCCGAAATACTCACCAAAGCATCAAGTATGAAGATGAAGATATACTTTATTAATCCTTGAGGGGACACATGTAAGCCCGAAATACGCACACATGCACAAACTTCCCATGGACAGGTGCCCCGAGCAGTTGGGGGTTCAGTACCTGGCTCAAGATGCATCCACCAGTCCATGCTCCATATTGGTCCATACAGGGACTTGAGCCGGTGACCCTCTGGTTCCAGAGCCAAGTCCTAATGGGCTGAGTTACTGCATATGTGTTAAACTGCAGCTGAAATTACACTGTAGTTTGTTGTAACAGTTGCACTTTTTAATAATTACTAAATTGTACAGTATCCAGCTGTTTTAAGAAATTACTTGAAGAACATAAATGCATTTGTGAGCTTTGAGTATCCTCAGAAGAAATTGTCTTGGGGCTGAGTACCACAAACAGTCAAATCTATTTCGAGGTGGACTAGATTTTTTTAATAATGAGAAAATTATATTATAATGCCAGCTTTATTCTTGAAACAGTCCCAGTAAGATTGAAAACTAAATATATGTATATAGAATTGCAGCAGGGTGTGCAGAATAAGAACTGTAAATACACAATAAAAGATATAAAAATATGTGTTTAAAGGGATAGTGCTTTATGAGGTACTTATTTAGTGTTGTATGACAGATAGTCCATGTCAGTTGGCACATCCCCTGTTTGGAGAAGCAGGCAGGGGTACCGCCAAGGAAGCTAAGCAATATACTGCTGTGGATTGGGGCAGCGGCAAAATCTATTTTAGCCACTTAAAAGATTCTATATCAGTTTAAGTATAAGCTATATTTAGAATATTTTGACTGCTTTATTTTGCCGTCAGGCAGTGATGTCCAACTGGGAACTGAAGCCATTATATCGCTCTCTTCAAAGCCAGACTCCATTGAGAAAAACAGTGATTTAACAGTGCTGAACACGTGAGCTGCTGATCTACTGCCGCCTCGATCAGAGTTTGTGTGTGTCATGGTGTGACTTTGGCTTTTGAAAGGGTTAGTTTGGATTTAGAAAAGTAACACAAAAACACAAACTAACTAATTGATCAAGGCAGAGCTAGACCAGCAGCTCCAGTGTTCAGAATCTAAAAGTAATGTTTTTGTCAGTGGAGTTTGGTGGCATTGACGAGAAGAGTGAAAATACTCTTAATATAGCATAGACTCAGACTGATACTGAGTATTTTGGTGGGACTTTTTTAGGTAGCTAAAATACTTTTTACTGCTGCCCCCCATCCACAGCAGTATACTGCTTATCTTCTGTGGTGGTACTCCTGTCTGCTTCTCAAACTTGGGTCGTGCCAAACAACATCTACTGTAGGGAATACACTGACTATGGATGAGTACCTCATACAACCCCTCTTCAATAGATCCGAAACTATCCCTTTAACTTAGAAATATACAAAATTCTAAAATATTTAAGGGTAGAAGATAAAGATTTGAAGTACCAGAGTGTCACATGATAATGGATAAGTCCACGTTGTTCATGATATCTGCTAATTGTTGTGTCACCACAGGAAAGCTACAGGATTGCCATTCAGTCTGAGGGCATGATCAAGGATTTGGTTAAAAACCTGAGCAGTGACAATGATGAGCTACAAATGCATTGTGCCAGTGCAATATTCAAGGTAACTCTCTTTCACGCTTCTGCACTATGAAAAGAACAGAGTCAAATACTCATACTTTGTCTCTGGAGGACTTAATGTAGATTGTGACGGTCTTCTTTTGCTTCGCAGTGTGCAGAGGACAAACAAACTCGTGACCTGGTGCGCACGTACAAAGGCCTGCAGCCGCTGGTTTCGCTGCTGAGCAAGGCGGACAACAAGCAGCTCTTGGCCGCTGCCACTGGAGCCATCTGGAAGTGTTCCATCAGTATGGAGAATGTGGCTAAGTATGCCGGACTCAGGGTCTCACCTTATTACCTCCCATTAACACACGCACAAAGTTAACATACCACAGTTACAGAAACTCATTGTAGCCACATCTTTTTGGTATGTATGAGTATGTGTTTGTAATTAGTGGAAACAGATTAGTATGACTTTGATAAATCGGTCATTGTTCATAGGAGCAACAATCTAATGAGCCTCACTGTGAAAAAGGGTTAATAGCAATTAGGCATTTCACCCACATGTGCCCATGACTATTGGAAAATATGTTTCTGAAGATGATGTGGTTAACAGCAGGCTTCTAGTATGTGAAAACAGAACACCAATAAGGGGTTCGACTGACTTGCGTGCATTATGGTCATCATACCATCAGCACATATGTTACTTTTATTGGGGGCTCTCATTCATTCATGACCAGCTGTGTCACTCTTTCCACTCACATGCTGTTGTCATATCTCATTTTACTCCACCATTGTTTCTGGTTGAAGTGATTACTTGCGTAAAATGTAAAGTTTTTGTACGGATTCTATTAGCTCTGATCTTTTATGTGAGTGTTTGCTGCTAGAATTCAGTCGTTTCCAGCGTTAACAAAGGCTCAAGTCAACGTGCTGATTTTATAGACTCCAGTGATGTGTTAGTCAAGGCCTGTTAGTGTTGCACCGAACGCAGGCATACTGAAAGAATCAGCCTTGAGACGGTGATTTTCTAATGTCAAAAGACGCAGGCTGACAGAGCCTTTAATCATTTGTCATGTAAGGCAGAAGTTTATTTAAGTGTCATTTAGCCCGGTTCCTTCAGCAGTGACATTTCTGGAATGGTTTTTGACTTGTACTTTAGTGTCAGATGATTTTTAAGTCAGTAATTTTCCCTCTAAAATAAATAATGCCCGGAGACCGTGCCCTGGCAGCCCTGTACATTTCCACTAGTGCTCCCCTGAAAGAATGATTTAGCTGTATTTATTTTCTTCTTCACTGTGAGGCGGGGGACATAATATATAACCCACATGCAGTAATTCAACACCTTGGTAACATATTAATCAATTCAAAACCTGCTCTCTCCAGTGGAGCCAAGAAACTGATAAGACATTGTCTTTTAATAATCTCATGATAAAAGGTTATTTTGAAGTTTAAGGCTTTTCACTGAGATGAGATGACGTGAAAATGCTTTTCTCCTGACTCAAGAGATGCTGTGTCGTTCAAATTGCAGTGGAATTCTAAAAATAACAAGAAAAAGGAGCGGTAGCACTCGCAAGGATCTTTCTTCACTTCATATTTCATGAACTGACAGAATGATATCCTACATTTAAAGTCTAAGTTAAGTCCTCCCAACTGGAGCTGAGTGTCTGCTGCCACATCGAGTTAAGAGAGGATTCCTTTACAGGAGCAGAAGCATGACAACAACTTTCTGTTAATGCAAGATGGACAGATCTCTGTCTACTTAACCCACGTCATGAAAGAAATTCACTGAGGGGAATTATATGAATTACAACAATTATTATCATTAAATTATTACAGATAGTGGCTGGTGCTTTATAGATAGTTCTGTTTTCATAGTACGAAATCAAGCTTTTGAATCACTACTTAACAAAGTGTCTTAAAAAAACACAGAATTGGGAACCTTATTGACTGCAGCTTGGCGTGATGATAAAACAACTTAACTACACAGCTCATGAGTAATGTGGCAGCATAACACACTCCCTGCCAGTACAGGCTCTCTGCCATACGTAATGACTTGTCACACTGTTGCTATGTAAAGCACTTCTATTACTACTGATAATAACAATAATAGAAATAATTATAATTATGCCATTAATCACATGTAAGCCACGTTTAGTGACACTTCATTTACAAACACTAAAAAACACTTTGGTTGCCCCACTCTAAATTTAACATGTCACAATCTTAGCGAGAGTGCCATAATAGAGTTCTCATTTCGTGGCGTCTTTCCTGCGTGTGTTATGTTTTGTTTTTTGGATGATGTGCACACTTGGGTGTGATGGGAGGTGAAATTTGGCCACCTCCTCGAGAGGAAACCAGCGTGATGCACAGCAAATGTTTTTAATACGCACTCTAATGTGTAAGTGGATCTGTTTTTTCATACTCTCTCAGGCTTATTTGAATCACTTAAAACGTCTAGGTCAGGCAAAGGCTTGGAATGAAGGGACCGAATCATTACTGTCAAAAAGGAAACGCTGCTAATGGTAACAGGGTTTTAGGGCCATGCGCTCATTTCAGAATCAATCATAGGTGAGTGGTGCTCTGAAATGAAAATCATTTTGGAATATATTTTGCTACAGCAATAACGAGAGGCCAGAGTGGATTTTTTTTTTTTCTCTTGAGTTGGTCAAATGAAACAGACCTTGTGGCCCACTGCGAACAACATAATTTTTTCTTTTACGTAACTGATGATTTGCGTGGTCTGGACAGTATAGAGGTTGGGGACCTCCACTCAAGACAAGTAGCGGCATGTGTTAGCCATTTTCCTGATTAATGATGCATCAAAATGAGAGATGATTGATGCCCTGAAATATAATTACATTCATAACTTAAGTGTGTTTGTTTTAAGACCACAAAAAGTGCATGTTTTTTCGCAGGACTTCCAATATTACAGAGAGCGCTTCACCTGGGCCAAGCTATATGTACCATGAAAATGCCTTTGTAAAAGTCCAGCATGGAAACACTGAAACATTATTTTGTGCAGATTTATGGACACATCGATATGTGGTCCCTTGAGTCTGTATACTGAGGTGTTATGGACACACAAAAATGTTGTAAAAAGCCTTAACAAAAGAGTGAGGGAATAACTTTGCAATGGAAAGTCCCGACTGCCAAGTCTCAGACTGTGTTTGCCAGCGCAGTAATGTTTGGGGTCAAGATTGTGGGGTTCGCTTCCAATTACTGACTACCCCACCATCTTACCTCTGTTCCAGCCCCATGATGAGCACTCCATAATTGCCACTCCAAATGATACTTCTCCTTACCTCACAATAGCTCTGTGCTCACCCAAGTTATTCACTTCCCTGCTGTTTCCTTTCAAACGAAATAGATCAATCTGTCTGTTAAATTTCAGGTTGAACAACCATGCTATGTATCTCTGGGTCCCTGAAATGTCTTACTTTTGCTTTGGCCTTTGTAAAAACCCAGTTTGGTATAAAAGTCAGCATTTAAGCTTTCCACACTTAGTTGAGTATGTGACCAGTGTAGAAGGATGGGAAAAGGAAAAGGCAGACAATCAATCATAAAAATCTGCTGCACAGAAGCTCCACTGTGGTTCCTGTGTCTTCTGACAGGCTTTAATAAGCTTCCTCTTGTGTGGAGCCCAGTGTTTGCAGTAGAAGCCGCTTCAGGCGGCCTTGTGTAATGTTACTTTTGCCATCACGTAATTACTTCAGCTGGGATTGGCTTAACAAAAATAGGCATGACTTACCATTCATTTATCAAAAGTTATGTCTGTGATTACACGATAATTCTACTGTACTCAGCTGCAGATGACACTTCAGTGATGGCATAGGAAAACCATTGTATTTTTTTAATGTTGAATTTCACTGAAGTTAACTTTGGCAGCTTCTCTGTTCATTAGCAGTGTTTTCACTTGCAAGAATAGGCTGTGTGTCGGTGGACCCTGACCAAAACCAAATGACCTTGGCCATCTACAATAGCTTACGGACCATGATGCCAGCAACCGTAACTGTGAATAAAAACAGTCGTACAACTTAACTGTACATCAGAGGTTTGTTGAGGTTTCTTGCAACCGCATTATATCCCTTTTAAATGTTTACTGTAGTTTACCACTCTATAGCATTGGCAAACAAGGCAAAATCACAGCAAAGGAGGGAGGGAGAGTTTCCAAGCCGCAGCAAAGCTTTGGTTATGCAAAGTACAACAAGGGACAACTGTGAGCAGCCGTGGGAAAACTGCCTACTGCTGAGTTACAGTAAGAGATCTGTGCCCATGTGGCTGAGGGCACTGTAGCTACTACTTGTTACTCGACAGGCTCAAGTGATGGCACCATGCTCAGTCTGATGGTGGGTCTGTCAGCTAGTCAGTGCATCACTGTGATCTAAGCCTGGTCTTACTCCCAGGGCATCAAAATACACTATCTGGGCAGTGTCCCTGACACCACTATAATGATGTCGAGGGCACCATTTAATGTGAGACAGGACAGGCTTTCAACCAGCTCCAATGTAAGCCCCTCCATGTTATTATTAGACCTTCAGAGCAATGGGCGCAGTGTAAAGAGGATGAAAATCCACTTAGGCTGGGCTGGAAGGGAGGTGGATTGATCCAACAAGGACAGGACTTTGATACAGGAGACTGGTGTTTGTGTCCATGTGGAACCAAAGAAAGCCTTAAGTTATTTGGTCCCATTTGGCATTAGTGATGTGAGACGACTCATGTGAACAACATCAACCACAATCTTTTTCTAACTCTGATCAAGTGGTTTTGTCGCTGAAACCTAACAGCCGACCTCTTCTTATTCATGTGAGTCAAATCAGGTGACTTATTGCTGCCCCCTTCTACCACAAGATCCAACTTGTATCTTCGTCAAGATACAATGCACAAGGCTGCCCCTGGTGTCATAACAGTGATGCAGAGGGCTTCCGTGTCAAAATATGACTAGTAGAGATGAGATCATGTTTTTGGTCTAGACTGAAATATAACAGCTATATGGTTTGAGAAGTTTTACAGACATTTGTGGTCCCTAGAAGATGAATCATAAGGACTTTGATGATCCCCTGACTTTTCATCTAGCATCACGACACCACAGTCAAAGTGTTCCCAGTTCATGTAACCCTAAAAGATTTTACAATTGTTTCACTTTTTATATAGTGCCACCATGAGGTTGTGGTTTTGAAGGAATTGGCTCCACAGTTATTGGTTTGATTCCCATGAAGTTTTGTACATGAACACATTTCTCCTTTGGGGTGAACCCTATTAACCTTTAACTTTCTCTCCTCATAAATTAACAAATGTTAGCATGCTAACATGGAAACTAAGATGTTTCACTGTTGATGCAAAGGACCACTACGCCTCCTTGAGCTGTAGACTGTTAGCGTTCTTGGCTAACAGCATACTAACACAGTAAGCTAAGTTGGTGAACATGTGGTAACCATTATACTTGCTTAACATCAGCATGTTATGGTGACATTAGCATTTAGCTCAAAGCACCTTTCGGCCACTAGCATGTCTGTAAACTCGTCTTTTTTCTTGTTCATTGATCTATCAGTCGCTGTAACTATGTCAAGCAATGAATTGATGCCCCTCTTTTCCACCCTTCAAAGGTTCCAGGAGTACAAAGCCCTGGAGACCCTGGTTGGCCTACTGACTGATCAGCCTGAAGAGGTGCTTGTAAATGTGGTGGGAGCCCTCGGAGAATTTGCCCAGATACCTGCCAACAAGGCCACCATCCGCAAGTGTGGAGGCATCAAGTCGCTTGTGAACCTGCTCACTGGAACAAACCAGGCATGTTGAATTTTCCCACACTGCATAAAGGATAATCTCATCTTCAAACCATGCTCCTACAGCACACTGATTCATGTGTGTACATTCTGTTTGTCACTTTACCAGGCGCTGCTCGTGAATGTAACCAAGGCAGTGGGCGCCTGTGCTACAGATATGAACAACATGGCGTAAGTCTGTCTCCTCCAGCATATCCAACCAGCTAATATGGTCTTGGACATTTAGAGTACAGTTTACACTAGGCAAACAGCCTGATGTGAGGTGTCTCTTAAAATGTCATTAGTGGCTTGCTCACTGTCATTACCGAATTACCTCCAAACACATATTCTTGGCTGTGTATTTATGTCTTATGTTTTGACAAGGGAATGACACCAATTCTAGGATCCAAACACAGTATCATTAACCTGTCATGGGCTGATGCTTAAAGAAATCTATGTTCTTTTAATTTGTAATTACGCAGGTACTTTTCTCTTTCATCCCCAACTTAATGACAGATTTTAAAAGCTTTGTTTATTGTACCTGCTGTGTTAAATACAGTTGTGGTTTAATTCCCGGTGCTTTACTATAGCTTTGTGGTCACCGTCAGGACTTGAGCTGGTCAGACGAACATACCTAAAGCCGTACCCTGTCCAAGACTACATGGCTGGGAAAACACAGTGAACCACAGTCCAGAGCAGTCTTTGTTCTGTGTTCATGTAACCTCACCCTCAATACTGCAGAACATTGTGGAGCTTCCATCTGTGTCTCGTTGCTTTTACGAGGCTGTTATGGACTACAAGACCCTTCTTAATTAGCACTGGACACAAACACAACTCTGAGTTTACATTGTTAGCTGTTAATGCTACCATGTGAGCCTGTTACAATTGTTTGGAGGAAAAAACCAAGGGTTCAATAAAAGTGAAGCATGGCAAAATAAAGCCACTAACTGTGGTAAACTTCACACAAGAGGAGAAGTGTTTGACTCAACATGTTCCCCATGTTTTCTCACGTTATGTATATTTAGGCCAGACCTTGTCGTTTTTCAGCCGGCGGACTTCGCTGTAAACAGAGAGTTCTTATTTCAGCGGCCGCTTGTATGTTGTGTATGTTTTGTGGCCATGGCTTATTTTGAGACATGTGTGTACAGTAGTTTGCAGAGCAATTAACATAACTCACATTTGATTGTTTCCTGCTCTGACCCAACACTGTTTTTCAGATCCCTGTGATTAGACGGTGTTTGGCTTGCTAACAAATATGATGATGAATATGTATGCATGATACCACACAGTTAGCTACAACAGTCCTGTCAGTTAACATGACTTCATCCCACCAACAGAAACTTTGTCTCTAATACCACCTCCTGTTGATCAGCGCAATCATTCTCTCATCATCATTTTCATGCAGGTCATCCATAACTACTGAGAGCCCAAAACAAACACCGATCACTTTCAAGTTTTCCATGAAATACTCGTGTGTTTGTTTTCATTCTCAACCAGTAGGCAGTGTGCGGTTAATGACATAGCACTTCCTCCAGTGAATCCTGTGTAGCTACAAGAGTGAACACACGTTGTTTAATGCCTCCAGGGTTTGTGGTCTCCTCCTCTAATACATCACTGTCAGCTGCGACTTCATTGCTAATCTGTTTCATACCTGCTTCATGGGAAGACAGAGCTGTTTTGGCGGATGATATGACGCTTCACTTTTGTTTTTGGTCCGGATTTAGGAGGCCCTGCAGACTGGGATCTGATGTTATGATCCCTGTAGACTGATTTATGTGCAAACGGAAGACAGATGGCGCAGGGGACGTCCCTGATGAGTGTTCGCTCGTTGCCAGTCACGGAGATACTGTGATTAGGGAGTGTTTAAGTAATTATGACAGCATTCAATGTCGGCCTTGTTGGTGGAAGCACACATGGGGAACACGTTACATGTTATTTATACCAGACAACGGGTGCACTGTGGCGTAATTCTTTGGGTTCCCAGAGCCTGACTGCAGTTTTGACTACAGTCATGTGTACGACATGAAATACAGTTCATGCCTAAGTAAACTTCACTCAGACCCTATGAAATATAGAGCGACCTGTCTCTGGCTCTGTTTGATTTGGAAAGAGGTCCTCTTTTTGGCTCTGGTTGAAAAACAAGCCACCAACATAAAGTGTAAGTTTGTCTCACTTTCTATTTATAAATCCATGTATGAAGCACTATACACAGACGTATGTGCATAAACCTCTGGCCCACGCCACACTGAGCTCTTCGAACGGAGAGTGACTTGAGTGAGCAGACAGTTTCAGGTCTGAGGAGGAACTGAGAGGACCGAAGACAAAGTTCTGATGAAGAGCCAGTGCTGAAATCAATCGATGCTTTGATCCCACTTGGCTGTACTTGTGTTGAACTTGCTGCCGGCCAGGCTGATACAGCCAGAGCTCTGAGAAACAAACAAAATCAAATAAGTTACACTGTTAAATCTTTCAAGCAGAAAATGATGTTTAATGCAAGATCTCAGTGAAATCACAATGTAATACTGTCTTTGCTCTTTCTTATTCTTTCCATGTTCATTCCTTTCTCCTTTTTCCCTTCATCTCTACTTCTCACACTACTCTCTGTCTCTCTCCCTACAGAATCATTGACCAGCTTGATGGAGTCCGCCTGGTGTGGTCCTTATTAAAGAACCCCAGTGCAGATGTTCAGTCCAGTGCTGCCTGGGCCCTTTGTCCATGCATTAAGAATGCAAAGGTACGGCACACTGAAGTTCATTCGTCTTCTGCGCGTGTCCTGTGTGTGCAAGCGAAGCACACCAAAGGCACACAGATTGCCTCTAAATCAAAGAGGTCTGCAGAGTTCGTGTCGTTTCAGAATTAAGGGTTATCCCGCTCACAAAACAGAAGCCTGCTTATATCACCATGCTTGTCTGTAAAGCTCTCCCTCCAACCTGCTGCTGCTGGGAGGTTAGCAGGGGCAGAGCTGTGTCAGAGGGGGCTTACATGAACCTCGGGCTAATGTGAAGCAGAGAGGCCTCCTTGGCACACTGGGATTGGTGAATTGGGAAGCAGGCAGAGAGAAAGACTGTGTAATATCCTGTGGCATGGCTTCTGATTTCCCTGCTGAAAATCTTCCCTCAACATGCTACTAGTTACAGAGACAGACAATCCACACGTAGAACATAGGGTACCTGACAGTTTCTGTGAACCCACTCATCTAATGAAAGCACTGCACAAATGCCTTGGAACTCGCAACATGGCCATGAATACTAAGTATACAATTTTAGATAGAAATATGCATCTAATAAATTTTAAAGGTCCATAAACATGGCACGTTTTATTTAAAGTTCACCACCTGTCACATTTTAAAGTATGTGAAAATAATCTATCATTAATATTTTGTTTGACATGGTTCTGCTGCATTAATAGTAAAAAACAAAACAAATCAAAACAAAACAGAAAAGAAACTCTGGATCTGGCCTCAGCCCCGCCCACCAACACTGCTTGCCGTAGGTTTTGCTTCAGCTTCTCGCTTTTTCCAGAGATGGCATGGCGCTACAACAGAGTATGAAGATGGGTCTGGCTGTGCAAGACTAGCTAGGTTGACTGCTGAAAGAACAGTACGCATCAAGATGGCTAGCATTAGAGGAAACATTGGCGAGATCCAGCCACACGCGTTTGAGCCTTAGTCAAACCCAGAGTCTGATGATGAGTCTGTTGTAGTTAGCATCTTTTATATGTTAATGCTGTTTGTTAGCTTGTAGGCTATCTGGCAGTGGCTGATACAGCATTAGTGGTTGCTAGACATACAGTAATATCTGCTGTGATGAGGCTTTTGGTAGATACTGGAAGGAAGCTCCAGGGTCCGGTTTACATCCAAAAACTGCACACTCTTCCATGTCTGCTGTCAAAAATGTCACTACACAAAGGCAAACTCTGTTCTCTCTCAAGTTCACACACTGATGTTGTGTCAAAGTCTGATCCCCTGCTGATGTGTATTTCCTGTATTAGTCAGCGATTGGCTTTTGTTTTAGCGACATACTTAAAAGAGCACTCCAGTGAAGTTGGCATCCAGAAGTTAGCATCTCCCTTGTTCCCTCGTCAAAAAGCCCATGGGATTCTTCCATTGGATTTTGGATTACTGCAGAAAATAAGCTCTGTGACAAACAAACATTTATGATACTTAAAAGTTTTATTCATCAAGATAATCTTCACAAATGAACACGACTTTTATGGTTTTTGAAGCCTAAATGCACCCACCAGAAGTAAAAAGCTAACATTAAGCTAACGCTACCACCACAACAAAGCCATGCATGATGTCCTGGCATGATGATGTTCTCTAGTCTCATTCAGCCACTTGTTAGCAACTGCATTTTTTAAGACACATAAAAGCCTCAAAATTCATGAATGGGTATTTACTGACGTATTTTATGTTGTAGAACAAAACATGAAAGTCTCTTAAGCCTGTGTTACCTACAGACCTTATTTCAGGTGCCTAACCGAATACCCACTGACTTCAAGATGAGGGAACAGGGAGGGAAAAAGTGCTAACTTAATTACGGGTTTTAGGAATTAATCCTGAGGCACTTTATCTAGCTTGACCGGTGTACGTTTGAATTTTTAAAGTGCACAGACTTTGCTCCCTTCAGTAGTGGAAGGTGAAAACACCTCTCAAGGGATAATCTTTGTGCAGATACAAGTCTATATTGTCAGTGTCAGACATTTAAGGGGACATAAACATCAGAAAAACACATCTTTTAGTGGAGGGGGACATAAAGAAAATATTTTACACATCTAAGTCCACCTGTAGGTGTTGGTCAGTACGACTACATATGTGAAAAATAATGTGTTACGTCTCCTGTGGCTCCAGAGGGAGCTGTGTGAAGTCTCATAAATCTCCTCATGTCACTTGAGTCAGTGTTGGCCAGGCCCGAAGCCTAGTTTGAAAATGACAAACAATCTATGGGTGTGGAGTGAGATTACCAGACCTCTGTAGCCTGCTCCTCATCTCTGTTGGAGGCTAGTGGCTCGAGTCTGCATTGGCCACAAGTAGCACAACACAGCTGAATCACAGACCGAGCTGTTTGTGGTCGAGTTTTGACAAAGAAGACGAATGCGTGGAATAAGAAAAAAGATATCTCTGGTTTTGCTGCATCGATTTTGATACATTTTTCAAACAGTCCATCTTGATTCAGACAAAGTTATGCAATACTGAATTAGTGGAGTACTGTTTTAAACGTTCGGAGCCCCTTTGTGCCATCGTCACAGTCCTTTAGCTGCGTCCTAAACAACAGCGTTGTCAGTCAACTCTAATTTCAGTTACACATCAGCAGGTCTTTGATCCTCTGAGCACTTGTATCACTTCCAACTACAAACGTAATGTTGTTCTATTAGATTATCGCTGTGATTAAGGTAAACAGCTTGTCAGTGGGACAATCTGGTTAAGTTTAAACAGATATATTGGGCCCAGACAGGTGTCTTGGGGGTGAAGCCCTTTTCTTTTTTCTGGTTGGAATTTCTCTGGCCCAGAAGTGTAGCGAAAATGATGCATGGCAACCATATGGAGGGAGAGAGGGGGGCCTGTGGACCCACTATTGAGCGCTAACAAAGTTTGACAATGTTTGTCTGGACGTCAGTGTGCCAATTTTGAGGGAAATTCATGAACATGCTTTTTGGGTGATTTTCTTGGGACAGGGGCAATGACAAGAGCTAAATAGTGCTCTCGGCCCATCGGGCTGAGGAACCTGATACAGCTGCTTCGGTGCAGTCGTTATTTAGATAAAAACCCCATGTGGTTTGTGTTAGCAGTTCCATAGTGGATTTATGAGAGAGCCGTGGTATAAATGCATCTGCTGGATGCTCTATACAGTACTGCTGCCCCTCCACAGACACAGACAGACGCTGTGCTCTTAAACTCACTTAGTACCGTACAAGTACTATAAAGACTTAGCAGTGAATCATTCAATTATCTTTTTTCTCCAATCAAGGAAGTAGAACCCTCCCAGTCACACGTAATGGGGTGTATCATTAATTCGCCTGGACGCAGACGCACATTTAGATGCTTGATTTATTTTTCCCTTACATTATAGCCATGTATGTTATAGAAGCCTGATTGCTCCAGAGACGGGGTCAGGGCACGCTTCTGCCAGTCTGAGCTTGGCTTGCTCCCCTCAGCTCGAGATCACGCACAGCAGATAATGTGTTTTCTATTTCATTTCATCCAGGGTAAGAGGAGGGGAGAGAGAGAGAGGATAGCAAGAGAGGCCTTTCCGTGTTCAGCCTCATAATGTTGCGGTTTTCAGATCTGGGGGCCCGTCCAGGCCATGAAAGAGATTCGGGCTAGTCTATCGCAGCTGGTGGCTTGAGAGAGCTTCCTCTGTCGCAGGGACTCCCGGCCAGCCGTCATCAGTATTCCTGAGGAAGGGCTTCCTGTGTGTCGGGGGGTCAGCTCCTGGCCCCGGCACCCCTCCCTCCCTACCCTGCACTGCACACATGGCTCATCCTCTGGCACGGCATCACAGGACCCATACACCGCATTCTGGCCTGATCTCAGCTGTGAGCTCTCTGTTAAAGAGGAGAACACAACAGAGCATCCAGCTCTCCCAAAGTAGCTGTTCACTAAAACTGTAAATCAGCTTCTGCTTTTGTCACTGCCGAATTTGATGAAATCCCTTAATTTATGGAATGAGGAACAACCATACAGTGCCCATAATAAATCCTCTCTGGACATGTAGATTGATGTCGAAACAGACTCAAATTAAGCGTGCTTTGTGATCTGCATCTAGTCGTCCATAATTGTATGCTTATGGGAAAATTTCTGTTCTATTTTCAAAGCACTGAACATTACAGACGCGGCCACCTTGATGTATTCTCCCGCGGCTGGCGATATGGTGCGTTGTGATTTTAAACAGCAGCCTGATGTGCCAAGCCATACTGAAGCAAGCGTCTCTGCCAGCCCTTCCGCTGTGGTTCTCTCAGCACTCCCTACCAGCCTGTTGGTTTGGTAGGCATTGCCCCATAAGTGGCTGGGAGTCCTGTGGTACCAGCTGGTGCCATGAACTGAAACCATGAAGCCTTGAGTCTACGCTGTGTGTCAGTCTGAGGCAGACGTCTTAAATGTCGCCTCTAAGCTCTAAATTCTATGTGTCATCTTCATTATGACAAGTGAGGGTGAGAGGAGGAGAGGCTGACAAAGATGTCAAACTTATTGCTTGTTCGCCCAGAACCACAACAGGGTGTTGTTAGTGTTGAAGGCATCTGTTTTACACAGATAAAGATAGCTGTACTGGTTAGTTTGCACTGATGGGACTTTGATTGTTGCCTGATGAGAATACTTTGTTTGTACTTATTTAGTGCCCTTTGTTTTGTCTGCTTCGCTCACATGCCACTGTCTGCCTCTCCTCTTTCCTTTCCTCCTCATTACCCTACCTCCCTCTTCATCATCCTCCTTGTTCATTTTGACAGAGCACCAGCTAATAACAGACTCTTTGACTATAGGATGCAGGGGAAATGGTGCGCTCCCTTGTCGGTGGATTGGAACTGATTGTTAATTTGCTGAAGTCAACAAACAACGAGGTGCTGGCAAGCATTTGCGCCGCCATCGCCAAAATAGCCAAAGACAAGGAGAACCTGGCAGTGCTTACTGATCACGGGGTAGTCCCACTGCTGGCCAAGTTGACTAACACAGTAAGTACACCTCACTGCTGGAGACAAACAAGGTTTTACTATTCAACAGCACTCCAGTTACTGTCAATATACAAATAACTGTCTTTACAATGGATTTTAGTTGGCCTTTTCTTACTCCGTGCAGCATAAACCCAGCTAATGAGAAGAACATTTTAGATTTTGCCAAGAGTCTCTTGCAGAGCTGCAGCAGAGCTTGTTATTCTCTGCATTGTACAGACAGGCCTCTGGGGATCAATAGCATCCTGTTCTCCTCTCCACAGACTGATGACAGGCTCCGTCGCCACCTGGCTGAGGCCATTGGCCACTGCTGCATGTGGGGCAGCAACAGGGCATCCTTCGGTGATGCTGGAGCCGTGGCCCCCTTGGTGCGTTACCTCAAGTCAAAAGACAAGGCGGTCCACCAGAGCACAGCCATGGCCCTGTACCAGCTGTCCAAGGACCCCAACAATTGCATCACCATGCATGAGAAAGGGGTGGTCAAGGTCAGTTGTCGTGTTGTTGAAGCCGGATTTATAACTCCTTACTGCTGCTTTTTTGTAGTTAATTTACAAAGTAGTCATTTCTCTAGTTTATTTGGTGCTTTTGAGACTAAATCTGGCATAATTACATTGAGGAAAATGTGCTCTGGCCTCCCATCACCCTTGTTTTAGCGATGTGTGAAAAACACTGAGTAATAAACTTTGAAAAGCTGTGACTATTTTCAGAGCCTTTGACCGATGGAGCAGAAACAAAGTGGGTTTTATTCGGCGGCGGAAACATGACTCCACTTTCTAGCCGTCATGGGAATTCAGAAAAGCAAACAGCTCAGTGTGTGCGCAGTGCCATTTCTCCGGTAGACCCTAGATGCCATTACAGCACAAGTCAAAGGGCTGTAGCTGGGGGTAACTGTTGCTAAGGGCTGTTCCTGGACATCAGGGTAGAATGCAGCAGCGATATGGTTCAGGCCAAAGAGTGGGGTCAGAGCTGTTCAAGGCTAAAAAAGAACAATGTTTTTCCCCCCCCCCGACTCTGTAAAGCTACATCCGCCAGCTTTCTTCATCATTGCAGTTGTGTAGCACTGTTCCAAAAAGAAACAAGCATTGTTTTGTCTAACGTTTGAGCCTGTCGGGCTGTTTCCATGCTCAGCTCCAGAGACTGTTTATGTTTGTCTCTGACAGCGATGTAGAGATTTTATGTTGAGATTACACTGTAATTGATGTCTTGTCACAGATGATCATGTACCCATATTTCAGCATTTCGGGAAAACATTGCTATCTTATTCTCTAACTCAATCACAGACAGACTTTCACATGAGAAATCTTTTTGTGGCCACAGTGAGTTTAAATCCTTTTTCCCCCCCTAAATAACAACTGCGATATAAATTATGAAGTGGTTCTGCCATTGCAGCCAGATATTTTTTTCCCATGTTCATTAAATGGTGTACTTTAGCTTGATCTGCTGTTACAGCGCATGTGGTTCAACACGAGCCATAATTGGTAGCTGGACTGAACATTGGGTGTTCCGAAAGAGTTATGTCCAATTTGCAAAAGTCGTTAAGCTGAATGCTTTTTGTAGTTTGAGCCACGACAAAAACTGGACATGCCCTCTTTCTTTGCTCTGTGTGTGTGTGACTATATTTGACATTGCAGTGTGTGTGTATGGGCATGAGCATGTGTGCAAATGCAAGACATACCACCCTTTTTAATCTGTCTCTGTGTTTGCCCTTATTAATGTACCAGTTAAGAGTTGCAACACTACTCCATAATGTATTTTTGGACTTTTAAAGAGCTTAATTACCAAAGGCCACGTAACTGCACCAGCGTTGCATTTGTTCTTAATCTCAGAAGTGGAAACACAACACAGGCAGCCTCATTGTTCAGTCTGGTGAGGTCTCAGCCAGTCTGGGAGGGAGGCTGATACTTACCTGCCTGACCCCTGAGGAAACATTACAGTGTGAGAGCTTGTCAATCTCCTCGATTCAGCGTGCACCGTACTGCTGCGCTTCATGATATACAGGCAGCTGGTAGAGAGAACGTGTTAAAACAATATCCCCAATAGTTCGGGATAGGTTGGAGAAGGTTTATCGAGGATTGATACAGCGCCCTGTGTCTAATTTACGGCCCCGTGTAAAACTCTGGACGGCCTCTCGTATTATTGCAACCGTATTTCAAAGAGCTTTTCTGTGCCACTGAGAAGCTCTCAAAACATGCGCGTGTAGTATATGATTTCGAACAAGCGCAGGTCTCTCTCACTCCAAAGTTGGTTTAGAAAGTAACTTTCCTCTCTAGCACACTTAATGGTGTATGGCCCAGTCCCTTAACATTCACAGGGGAAATCAAGCATTGAAAAGAAAGTACTTTACACTGGAAAACACATTAGTGACCGGTCTTAGTCTTTTTATTCTACCATCCAAAGCCTTCAAATTTGGTCCAGAGTCAATTAAATTATTTAGTGTAAATGCTATGTGTATTAAACCTCTTTAAATAAAACATTTTCATTTGTTTTGGACTCAACCTGCCGTCATTCACAAGTTCTTTTGTTGCCTAAAAAACATATTTTCCTGCCGGCGTCTCAGATCGGACCTTGTTTGAGAAAAGGACTTCAGGTGCTCGCTCTCACAGGAAACACATACCAGGGAAAAGAAAGTTTCAGCCTGAGAGATGAATCACCCTCGCCGTTTGATTTGACATCCACTCTTGGTATCTCGCAGTTTTATACGGATGTGCTTCATTTTGTGTCATGTACAAAATCAACATGCCTGCTCCCCGCGCTTTACATCGCTTCCAAAAGGACTGGGGATTGTTTGCTGAAACCATAAATCCTTGTAGACAGCTTCAGCCAGCTATTTGTATTATAGAGGCTCTTTCATAAGAAAAGCTTTGTGAAGTAAATTGATGAAAATTACAAAATGCGGATGGTAATTATTGGTAATTTTCAACTGAAGGCATTCCAGAGCATAGTTCGCCAGGTCCTGGTATGTATTTTAGGCTTTTACTAATGTAAATGAGAAAAACGTTTGCACTTTTGTTGCCATGAGCACACTCCTGCCCCGGCACGGTTAGTGTTTGTTTTGCTTCTCTGCCTGTCTTACACGGTCAGACTTCTGGAGGGAAAGTGCACGGTAAGGCTGTGGGGAGGCCAAAATTACACCAAATGTGAGGGAAGGAATGAGAACCAAGCCGAGCATCACAGGTTTACTTCTACAGTTTCCTGTTGGTTTGTGTGAAACATGACTTCAGGTTGTGGGTGTGGTGAGCAGATGATACAGGCGCTGTGTGCTGCCTGCTCTGTTATGACTACCATGTTTTTGACATCCATGGTGTGTAATGTTTTAGAGCCTTTGACTTAATTCCCTCTCCCTCACGCCTGCAGCAGAAATGCCAAGCAGTGTTCTTCAGGTTGCAAAGGCTTAAAGTTCAGACTGAAACTTTCCCCTTAAAGTCACTGATTTGAAAGCAGCCCTCCCTCCTTTTCCTCTTCCTCTTTAGAGACACAGAAAAAGCAGCTTAACAGTCTCTGGCTCACTGGAGGCTGCAGGGAATGTTGTTTACCTTGACTTCCCTCACTAACTTCCCCTCAGCCCAGCTGAACACTGCTGTCTGTTTGTGCTGTTTGCCTCCACGGTGGAGTCTAAAACATGGGAATGCTGGGATAGAGGGGGGGTTGATGGAGCCATAATGGCTGTCAGACCTGGCGCAGGGGAATTTAAAGCAGAACTCCTGCGGGCAGACGCGGTCCAACAGAGCGCACTTAACACCGTGACACCTCCATGTGCGATAAGGTGTGTGTGTGAACACGCTCCCCCACTCCTCAGCCAGTGGGGAGCGTGTTCCCCAGCTCCCTTCTTGGAGGTCAGGACTCAGTGGAGCTCTCTGAAGTGCAAAAACCTCAAAAACTCTCGATTCAGTTTTCAAACGAGGGGCAAGTGTTCTTGTTACCGCAGTCAGGCAATATCTAACAAGTGGCGTATTATATTCCTGGAGATCCCAGCTGGGAGGGAAAGAGCAAGCTAGAGCAAAAGGCAGCAAAGAGAGCCACGCTTATCTTAGCCTAGCTGTGCGCTTCGGGAGACCTTATTTGGCGACGTCTGAATAACATGCTATGAGGTTGGCAAAAGCGCTGCCTCTGGCACTTCTCAGGCATCCTCTCTTTTCACAAAAGTGACTTGTTTAGTGAGCTGCATGTTTTCTGGAGCCTGTGGATGTAAGTTTGCTTTCAGAGGTGTTTTGGATGCTATTTAAAAATCATATAAAACCTGCGGGCAAATGTTTTACACATACTCCTCGACACTGGTGCATTGAGAGGAGCTGACATCTTGGACTGCTGTGGGCCTTTTTTTCTCCACAAAATTATGTGATTATAATCAGGAGGAAGGATATTATTTTCTCAGTTTTGCGCTGTAGGTTCACAGCCCTTCGTGCTCATACACACAAGCTGGCTCACCTCATCTTTCATCTGTTTTCTTTTCACTGTTTATCTTTGTGCTGAAAATCCTGGGAATGTCTTCTCCCTGCTTCTTTGGCTGTTTGCTGACTTTAAGTTTGCATGTAACATGGAGAGAGGTCAGGGTCAGCTCTGCTCTGACATGCATTATGAAGACGATGAGAGCAAAACAGTCTCAAGGTTGCCCTCAGCACTGATCAGCTGGACAGAGATTAGGCAAAGTCTGCACACAAAATATTATTCAGGGTTCAACGTGAATGTTGAATGTCACTTGCCCGGTCAGGCATGTGGGTCAAAAAATCTACTTGCACAAAGTCAATATTTATGCACTCCTATACAAAGTGTTTCATTTATTGGCAGTTATCAACAACTAAAGTTAATTGTCATGAAAAATGAGCCAGTTTTATCTGCCTTGCTCTCAAACTTGCAGCAAACTGCTAAATATATTGTCAGGTTATCGCCCACACCCTCTCAGACACGCAACTAAACTCCTGTTTCCAGGATAATTGAAATGCTTGCTTGCACTTCAGCTCACAAGCTTTGTCTTTACCCACTACCGTTTTCTCATGAGTGCCCAATCAGTACTGTGCACATGTGCAACTCTCAACAGAGACGAGAAAAAACTATGTGTTTAATTCAGTTTTACTTGCCAGATTTACAAGCCCGACGTGGCGTTTTACTTGCCCTGGACAATCAGGCAATCCTTATTGTTGAACGTCTTTACTGAAGATGATTTTTCAAGCTGTGAGTGACATTTCATTTGTGTGTATCCGACAAAGGAATCCCATCACTTCCTATGTTGACATGTGGAGCCAGTGCTGAACAGGATAGAGGAGTTTTGAGTAAGAGGGAGAGAAACTGAGAAAGTGGAGTTAAGCCAGAAGCTTTTAGAATCATTCTGCTGCCTTTAACTAAATGTGAATCAGTGGCTGGATGAAGGTTTTAAAGGGGCTTAGCTCTTGGATCATTTCCTTTGACAGTGACAGTCTAGATATTGTCCTCTGTGTTGCGCAGGGATGTGACATTGCCACGCTGAAACCACGGAGACAATCCCGATGTTCTTCAAACACCACTTGTAAGCCTGCTGCAGCGTGATCTTTGTTAAAGAAATCTTTTTCAAAATCCCTTTTCATGCAGTGGCGAACAAGGCCTTGATATATGGGGCTTAAAAGTGCCTCAGACGTCTCAGCAGTTAGCGTATTTATCAAAGCGTCATTATGTTTAGGAGCAGGGAGTCCTTAAGTGCTTAGTTGAGGGATGTAATGTTGCCGTTGGTTCATTATGGATGTAAACAAGACGATCCGAAATAATTGCAAGTGTGGCTTAGAAAACCTCAGTGGCACACCATTGTGATTTTACCAAGGAGCACACATTGAACAAATTTAGATTCGTCCGTTGCACCAGAGTATTTATGCTTACATTTACTTTTATTTTGACTCAACCCCACAGCCGCCCACAAACATAATGTAGTGATTTTGTTGAAGATAAAACAGGAAAAAAAAAGCTCACCCCTCCAAAACACATGCCACTCAGTGGTATTTCATGTATCCAGCGTTTTCCTTTTTGCTTATTTCTGCATAATAAGAGACGAGAAATCTTTTAAACGTTCAGTTTTATGTAACCAAAAAATAAACTTCCAAAGCTAGAGATTTCTGGAGGGCGCAAAACCTTGTTCTGCAATAAGATCTAACGAGATCCATTACACAAGCCACTAATAGTCGGATATAATCTGACCTTTGGAGCGGCGGAAAGGCTGTCAAGTGGTGCGGTTCATGCTCAGGTTTTTAATGTCGAGCCTGCCCCTGCACGACTTTCATCTGAACAAACTTACAGAAGCATGTGTGCTCGCAGCTGTAACCCCTTTGCTGAGGCATGGTTTGGAAGGGTAAAGTGGGACACACACACACACACACACACACCCTGAATACACACACACAGAGGGACACGTGCAGCTTTATCCCCACACAGTCACCATATATCTTTGCAGGCCATGCTGGAGGTAGTGTGCTGTAGGGATGTAAACACTAGTTTCACAATACGATATTCTATCGATTTTATTGGACAATGATACAATATTTATCAATATCACAAAGTCTGCCACAGTATGATTTTGATTCCATTCAAATCAGAGGCCTGTGATCGATATGAGATGATATCATCTGCCCATTTAACATCGATTACAGAAGAACCTTCCACCCTTTTCTTTTTTGCTTTTGGCCATAAAAGATAAAAACAACACATAAATAATTGTAACCGGTTAAGTGTGGTAAAGTCTACTTTAAATTCACCGCACCAAGACACATAAAACAGCACATGGGGTAAGTAAGCCTTCAGGGCTTTCTGTCATAAAGTCCTTTCTGGAAGAAGTTTTTCATTTCAACCCAAACTCTGATCCTTTTCCCAAAACTTCAGGACTGTGTGGCTCAAAACCCTGAAGGCAAAGTTCTCCCAACAGCCATAAAACATGGACTAACAACAAGATCTTTTGACAGAAGTATCAAATTCAGCTAAATAATTACTGTCAAAGATCATAGACAAGTTAATTATTTCTTGATAGTCACCCATTATTAGTTTAATAAGCACTTATACATTGCATAAATTATCCTAGCAGCTAGCAGACTTTTCCTCCACTCATAGCTCAACAAATTCTATGTATAGTTAAGACTTTTTCTTACTCACTGTTGGTTTAAGTCACTGCATCTCCTGACAGAACAGCACGGTTGAATTTAAGCCTGCATGCGCCCTTTTTTCATTTGTCATGCCTAAAATTGTTGCTACAGAGCAGCTAATATTGCTGTAGCCACAAGTTAGCAGAGTGCGATGACCGGCCAGGCAGGTACGTAATGTTTCCTGAGTACTTTATCTCAATACTGTTTTGTTGACACGTGGCATGTGTTTGTCTGTTGACCCGTATTTTCTCAGAAATCCAAAATATTTCCACACTGTTGATTTATTCTGGAGTAAATAACATGTTCATCGTCTTTGTCTTGGCGGCTTGACATTATCTGCCTCTTGCTGTTTGACAGTGATGCAGAATTTCAAAATAAAGGCGTATCCTAAAGATGATGATATGGATCAGTGTTTTCAATTTGCATTGATGATATTAGATTGTTGATCATTGAATCAATATGTCAGTCAAGATTGATGGATCTTTAACTGTTGCTGACATGACAGTATGCAACCTGTTTGAGCACCTGTGGATGTTGAGTGTAAGTTCCTGCTGCCGACTGTAACCTCTGACCTTTGTACTCCCACAGCCCCTCATCCACATCATGGGCTCTGATGATGAGATGCTCCAGGAAGCTGCTGCTGGCTGTGTGCGCAACATCCGACTACTGGCCCTGGCTAACAGGAAGGCCCTGTTATTTTATTGATAGTCAATGATCACAGCATGCAAAAATCTACCTGAGCATCTGTGTTATTGGACACTGGCTTTAAGGTTTGTTTCAATATGTGTTTGAAAACAGCTTCAAATAATATGTATGAGAAAAGTGTTACAAATTTAAACACCACAAGTGTTTTTAATATGTTGTATCAAATGATCTGAGAAAAGGTTTTAAATAAAATGCTTTATCTTGACTGATGAGTGTATTTATTTGCGTTCCTGCTTCCGTTCTTGCGGCGAACTTTTATCCCAAGCTCCGGATTTCCATCAGCTACCTCATCACGAGTTCATACAAACATTTTAGGAAGCCCTCTTCTCACTCTCTGACTGCGATGATAAAAAATAAACGCTCCCTCTTTGCGTTTGATCCCACGCCAAATACCCCATACGTCGTTCAGCGTGAAACACTCCGCGTCCTCTGCAGTAACATTCCTTAAGTAATCCGCACGAGACCACAATATCTAAACAAGACCCACATCTGCCTGGGTTGCTCAACCTCCTCTTATACAGTCTGTACACAGTGAGACGTTTAGACAAACAGAATAAGTTGCTGTTGGAGGAACACGGGGAGTCTGCACAAATGTTCTGTGTAAATACCACATGAGAAAATAAATACATAAATTCAAGCTGTTATCATAAGTGGAAAAGAAATATCTGTAACAATTAGGAGCACAATAGTGTGTCCTGTCTCCAGCACAGATATTATGTAGAAGAGTGAACTTAAATCAAGATTTTCCACATTACTCACAGTTTATTTCAGATTTTGTAGGGGTATTTATTATAAAAATAAAATATATTTTACAAACAAGCTCATTATTTTTGTCTGTGAAAACAAAAAGTGTGGATATTTTGCCAGTTGGGATCATCTCTGTACCGGAGCACTTACATGGCATTTAGTCAGCACCAACTATAAAACAATCTAATGATGGATTTTTGGGAAAATGCAACAAATTGCTCCGCTTTTTCCCCAAAGCAATTTTGTTTTGTTTTTTGCTGTATATCTTTTTTAAAAGGCTTTGTCCCTTATTATGACCCTGTCTTTTTCCATGCCGTACATATTTAGATGATGCAATAGTAATTTGATGTGTGTGTGTCTGTGTTTGTGCACCTCATAGCAGCTGATCCGAGCTCATCTGATTCTTTTGTCTTCTGTTCTTGTTTATTATAAACAGGCCATGTCAGGCTTGACAGCGTCTTGCACAGCAGGTTTCAGTAAAATACTGTTGGCCCCTCGCATGTCTGTCAGCCTCTCTTTCTCTCTGATCCCACTGTCCTGGTCCCAGTTAGCTTAGATGCTCAGCACTCAACCACAGAGGCTGCCACAAAATCTCATGGGACTTTCATCATTAATATCAGCCACGTGCTAAAATAGAAAATTAGCAAAACATTGAAAATATGTGGTTGAAAATCTTCGTCACTCTTTGAAGTTTAAACACTACCAGCTGTTAGCGGGGGTCAGTGGCAGAGCGCGGATAGAGGGGAGTAGAAGAGTGAACTTATTACTCTGAAGAAGCAACTTCCTCCAAAAAAAGCTGAACTCGGAACTGAAGGAAGCCACTGCCTCCAAACCATTCACAGCAAATAAAGTCACAGTGATTAATGGCTCTTTAATTCCCTGCAGCAAGCTTTATAACGTCTGCGACATGCCCAATGTCAAAACTGATAGTGTGTAAAGGAAAAGCATGAAGTCACTTCAACAAACAAAGAGGGGAACATTGTTTTGGTCTTGAAGTTTTCCTTTTCTCATGCAGTCTGATTTCTCTTCATCTGAGCTCTCTTCCCTTTTAGGGCTTATTTTTATAATTTAAAGGAATAGTTCAACATTTTGGATAATAGCTTATCTGCTTTTTTTGTCCCAAAAGTGACATGAGAAGATTGATAACAATCTGACATCTTTGTGTTAAGTACAGAGCTGGAGTGGATAAACAGGAGTTAGGCTAGCTTTGCATGAAGACTGAACACATGGGAAAAACAGCTAGCCTTGCTCTCTAATGCCTCGCTAGCAAGACATCTGAAGCTAGCATTTTTTGTTGTTTTAGGAGGAATAAGGATTGGCAACACAATCCCCAGAATAAATGTTGGCATTGTACACGTCTGCAAAACACAGATGCGTTACAATTGAACATCATGATGTAGCAGATACATTAAAACTTAATGTTTCTTTATGTTTCAACAATGCTGTTGTTAACATGGTCAGGTTAGACACAAAACTTGGTTATTGGTTTGGGCTTAAAATACCTGCTTTTGTAGCACAGTCCCACCTCATATACTGCCACTTTAGAAATGTTGATATGATAGGTAAGAAATGTAACATATTCGTGTCTTGCAGCAATGTTCAATGCCAACATTTTCTTCTGGCGACTGGGCCGGTATTGGAATAGTTTCTTGACAAAAAGCTGTTTCTCCATCCCCCAGTACTTCTGTGCACCTGGCTGTTGTTTGTTGAGACTTCATTTCAGAATGTAATTTGCCCTAAAACCACAACAGTCTTGATTACATTTATTTTTGTACATGGACTAAACAAAGAAGATACAACTTGCCAAGCAAGGTTCAACACATTACCACTCTGACGTCATCACATATCGATGTTTGGTCATGGACTTTACACGTTATGCTTGTTACATGCATTCTTGTCTTTCAAGATACACTTACGTTTTCACAGGAAATGTAACGTTTGCATACAGTCTCCTTCAAAATGAGTGCACTACATTGGTACAACACCCTGAATTGATGCTTTTTTTCCTTCAACAACAAAAGCATGTGGTTGGGTTTAGGGAAAAATAATTTTATGGGACGCGAACACCACTCTCTGAGGTGAAAGCTGGTGTTTGTTAGATGTATCCATTGCCCCTCTTACCTGCCCTTCTCAGATTTTTGCTGCCTTAACTTTAGTCCTTGTCCCTCCACGTTTCCCCCGCTGCATGTGGGTGCTGTTAAACTAAATGCTGTTAAACTATAACAGCAACGGCTGCATATCATGCCGACGTTAAAGGACGGCTTTTTTCGTTGATGTCTGACGCCGCAAGTCACTGTACAACATTTGTACGTTTCATATGTCTCATATCAAGGTTTCTAAATTGACGTAGTTCTGATTACATGTGTAGGAGCTGACTTTGTCATCTGGGAGTGGAGGGGACGGTGAAGGGTGTGACACTTAGGTAGGATGGCTGCCGATATGCAGACCACTGCTCAAGACCAACAAACGACAAAACCAGTTGCTTTAGTGAGACATTGGCGGCATTTCCAGTAGCGATTGCACCCACAAAGCAAGTGTTTAAAGCCCAAACACATAGTTTTAGCATAGGTTTTAACATATCCGCTAAATAATAACGTATGAATGTTACATATTTGTGTTTTACAGAACCATACAATACTGACATTTATTCTGGTGATTGTGCTGACAAGAAACCTTTCTTGCTTATTGGCTGCCATGTCTTCAGAAATGGTGAGGCCTAATTCGCAATATTTACGGCACTTGTAAAAGACACAGTGCTTTAATATCCGCTCTGAACCTGATGCTGAACCTTGCAGAGCACAGGGGAGACGCCGAGGGGAAGTAGCAAGTTGGTTTCAGGAGCCTGGCCCTCAGACCAGTTGGTCATAAAGCCACAGTTGAGTGTATTAGCCGAGCCACAAACCCTCTGAGAACAGAAACTGCCACTTTCTTTGGCTGGCTGTCTGACACAGGGACATTATTCACGAGAAATTAGAGGTTATGCCTCCACGCCTCGGCAGAGGCAGCAATTACGTCCGACTCTGGCCTTTTCTGGTCACCATTCAAGATCCGATGCTTCTCATCAGTTCACGGATGGAAATAGTGGAGGGATATCCCTGATGTTGTTGCTCCTGTTTTGAGGGAAAGTGTGGGCCCTGGCATCTGCCACACCCCTGTATCTCAATTTGTATGTCTCACCATTGGCCTAACCTTCACCCTGTCCAGACTCCAGCAGAGGTTTCCCATAGGTCAGGGTGATGGATGCAACCACATGCGACGACTTTATTACACATTACACAAGACTTATGTGGGGAAATATCCTTTCGACAGTCTTGAAAATTGTCTGTCCGCATTTTGGGTGGACGAGTAATAAATATATATCGCTTATTTTTACAGTCATGCAGTCCTCCAGAGAGTGAGCTTTGTATTGTGATACTAGCTCAATTGTTTTAAAATGGAACAGCTCTTTTGAAGTTTTTAAAAGATCCCACATCTCCTCGGGTGTTCTGCAGCAATATTTCATAAAAGAAACTAATGAACAGTAAAAGTTCTTTCCAAATATTAGAAGTGGCTTTCCGTCCCCTTCAGTGTCTAAGGACCGTTTTTTAATATAAAATCACAAACTGTTGCACAGCAGCAGCGTGGTTTGCCTGCGATGCTGCCATTAAAAACATGCACATACACAACGGCCTCTCAGAGCTCCATCCAAACAGAGAGCAGCGCTCTCTGGTAGCCGAGGACGAGGGGGTGAACACGGCTTCTGTTCTCAATCTGTAAATTAGCTTTTATATCATTACAGCATGCTCACACCACCAGGTCTGTTGGAGCGAGCCTCGCGTGTCCTGCTCACACGCAGCCTGCTGCCTCTCTGCATCTGTTTCCTTCCTTCAGTCGCTCACAAGATCTCCTGATTTCACACTCCTCAGAAGGTGAAAGTGCTGTCGTGTGACTCCTTTGGTTTCTAAGTGATTTTTGGAGACTTTTTAAAAAGGGCTTTCACTGCACTAATGAAACCTGACATTCCCTTTCATAAAGTGTAAATAACAAGCCCGTATGACAATAAACAAACAGAGAAATGTGTGAGCAAATACCACAGTTCCTGCGTCAGATTTCAAGGCTGAGAGAGTAATGTCTCCAAAAAGGTCACAAAAATACTAGTATCGGTCATGACAGCTGCGGCTTTTGGTCATTACAAACATTAGGCTTGTGATTAACGAACATTCTCTGTGTTCAATTCTGAGCATCATGCTCAAAAAGATTTTTTGCACGCACAAATATTATGTTTTGAACAGAAACTGTTATGCAAACAATAATTTAATTTGAGCAAACAAAAATCCCATCTGTTCTAATTTCTGTGTTAAATCTTGCTGCTCATAAGAACATAATAATAACTTCTCTCAGTCACTGTGATCAAATGTCCAAAGGTTGGAGAGTGCTCAATAGGGAATTAGAGAAAGAACACATGAGTACAACTGAGTGAGAGTAGAGTTTATTATTGTGTGTTTTTGTGAGTAATAGCAAACATACACTTAATTTATTGAGCACACAATAGATTTTCGTCTGCTTAAATTATATAATTCTTTGAGTGATATAAATTTCTCTACTAAATTTTGCAGTGAAATTAGTTCACTCCAGTAAAAGTGATCATTTCAGTGTTTGCCAGGAAATAAAATCGCATGATTAACTTTGATTAACACATGAAAACATTCTTAACAATGCTGCTGACAGATGGCTAAGCCTTAGACCAGAGGTGTCAAACATACGGCCCGCGACAGGGTCCAATCTGGCCCACTCAATGAATTTGCTAAGTGTAAAAACTGCAGAGAAATCATTAATTCCACTTTTTCAATTGAATACACTGCAATTCCTGTTTGTCCAAATGAACCAGTTCCTGTTTATTCACAGAGGTAAATGGGAAGCCAGTGGGCTTGGTGTGCTCACAGCATCTTTCAGTGCTCAAGGAAGTTTACATTCAGCAAAACTCAAACTCATCCTGGCAAAAAATGCAACAACTTACAAGGTCAGCTAAGAACAGAGATCAGTTAATTACTGGCAGGTTTACAGAAACATAAGTCTGGTTTCAGTTTTTGCCCAGGGATCAAGGTTGCAGCTGTGAAAGCTAGCTACCTTACTGCTAACGAAATAGCATTGGCATGAAATCCACAATCGGAGAATGAGGTTGCTGAAAAACAGACATATTGATGAAATTGCGCTTATTTTTTATTCAGCCTTCATCTCAGGCTGTTCATCATTTGTTTTTAAACTAGATTGTTCATTGATTGTGAACCTTTTCAGGATGTAAGCTGCTTGTAATGTTACTTCTTTACACTGAAGAGAGGGACAAAGCTGAGGGCTTTTTTTATTTACAGGTTTTCATGCAATGGTTTTACTGGTCCCGTCCACTTGAGATCATATTGCGCTGCATGTGACTCCATGAACTAAAATGAGTTTGACACCCCTGCCATAGACCAAAATAGAAGAAGCTATCATACCTTATTAGCTGTATTGCACCGTCTAGTTTTACTTAATGTCTGTCAGAGCATAAACTTTACTCAGAAGAGGTGTAATTTTAGACAGTAATGAGTCAAATATGGAGCTGAAAGTTACCAGGCCCAGAGAACTTGTTTCCCTCCCTTCATTGAATGAAATGGTGTACAATCCTGGGAACAAAAAGCTTGGGCACTTATGTGACTCAGCATAAACCAGGCTGTAGGGATGAGTGAGTACACCATTATCTGTATCTGTGTCTGTATCTCTTTAACCAACTAAATTATCTGTGTCTGTGTATCTGTACTCAAAATGGATAGAGTTTAGACCAGGAGTGGGTGGAGTTTATATTGAAAGTGGGCGGGGCCTAATTGTAAGTTGATATTTTAAGCCTGTTGAGTTGATCAGAAGTTGCTATATTTATTATTGTTTAGAAAACTATTTACATACAACAATCTCAGTATTGAGCTTTAGGTCATTTTTGATCAAAAGAGTCATGGGTACCCAAATGTCCCCACATCAGGAGTACAGATATACACATTCTAAGCATGTAGTATTCGTTAGGGCTGCAATGATTAGTCGACTAATCGATGACTAATCGACTATTAAAAATAATCGGTGACTATTTTAGTAGTCGACTAATCATTTTGAGTCATTTTTCATAGAAAAGTACTATAAAAGTACCCAAAATACTCTTATTGTTGCTTCTTACGTTCAGATATTGGCAGCTTTACACACTCTCCCATGATGGTGAACTAAAACCCTTTGGCGCAAGTACGAAACAAGACATTAGATGACATAGTTTTTGGGTTTGGGAGAGACAGACAGACACTTTTCAACATTTTAACACAATTTTCGATAAAATGATTAGTCGACTGATCGAAGAAATAATCGACAGATTAGTCGACAATGAAAATAATCGTTAGTTGCAGCCCTAGTATTCGTAGGAAAATGAAGTTAACATAGAAGTGCCAAAAACTGCAGTTCCTCTAATGGCCACTTGAGGCTGGCTCCAAGAGCGAGTCAATACACATAGAGCTCTGTGTTAAATTGCCCAATTTTACACTAGAAATAAAGATGTTTACAGCCTGGTACAAAACAGTTTTTGTCTTTATAACTTCCCTGTTCAATACAGCTTGTATGGGGGTGAATCCTTATGTAACTCACCCACTTGGTATGGCTTATCAACCAACGGGTGACGTTACGGTGGCTATGTCCATTATTTTCCTACAGTCTATGGCTTTGACAATGCCTTAAAAGGAAAATTCGTCACCTTTTTTGTGACTGTCCAATCAGTGTTGATGGTAAATGTAGTCAATTGAAGCAATAAATTCCTGCTTCGAGTCCTCCTGCTCTCTGAGCCGTGCCAGTGGTGCCTACATGTACCAGGATGGATTGAGCGCTATCTCAGATCCCTGCCATAATATCCTCTTGCACTGTTAATGCAGTCGCAGCCTTGGCCTCTCTCTGCTGCATTTCTTAGGCTGTATCCTCCGGCTCGTACATGGCTGACTATCAATGTCAGCCAAAACACTGTAAAATGTATTCTTGTCCATAACTGCACTCTTTTTTTTATTGATGCCATTTTCGCTGTTGGAAACTTGGCTAGTTTTTAATACAAGCGAAGAGACCAAGGAAGTTCTGTTTTTTTAGTAGCATCCAGAGCATGCCCCATGGCAAGCTGAAATAGCCTATAGTTCTTCCTTGCCTCCAACTATATCAGTGTCACATAAAATGTTGGTGCTGGATGCAGGAAGAACAACAGATCTTACACTCAGTTGATAGAGCATGCAGAGGAATTTACTGCTTCACTCAACTACCATCAACACTGATTAGACGTCCACATTGAAGGTGGCAAATTTTCCCTTGTGAGCCTTCAGCTGTAGCACATCAACAGTGCAGCTTTTTGTCTTATTGAAACATTTTTCTCCCGTGATTCCAAGAGGCAGAGCAGATTGGAGGAGACTCTGTGCAGGACTTCTGTTAGATTAGTCATCCTGGCTCTTCCTGAACTGTTACGCCACTCAACATGTTAGCATTTCTAATGAAACAGTCTTTACTCACCGGATCTAATGTCTGTCTGTTGTAGTCAGTGTAAGGTAGAGGGAGGGGGGGGTGTAGGGTTTAGGATATGCCTGTCAACCACATTAACAGATCATAGCTTTTTTTCTGTACCTGACCTTGAAATTGAGGAAATTGTGAAATCTTAGACACCACTGCTGATTTGATGAAACTTGGACGGTATGACTGTAGCTTTAATAAAATCACACTGATTGGGCCTCAAAAGGTAACTGCATCTTTTTTAAGGAACAACATGTTTGCAGTTATTCTCTGTGTGCTGATTTACTGTCTTTCTCACTCTTCACCTTCCTTCATAATGTGACGTGATGATGTTCAGAGTACTTTTCAGCTTTGTGTTCACAGAAGTTTTTGCATGACCTACAGCCTTTCTGGACCTTTCCCTCTCGCAGTTACATCAAACTGGAGAGGAGAGGATACTGATAGCCAACAGGCAGTTATATTCATCTGCAGACGAAGGATAATGTCTAGTAAAGATGCTCAAAAATGCCAAGTTCCTCACACAGCAGACAGTGATGAGTTGGCACACGCTCCCAGCTGCACAGCTGTGAACCATAAGCACGGCCAGGTTTCCCCTGCTGGATCGCGAACCAACCTGAGAGCTCCGTATGGCACCCCACCAAAAATTATATTATCCCAGAGTTTTCATCACAATCTTTTCATCAAGCTATCACAACTCTGGACCTGAGGGGAAGACATGCAACTGAGGGGAATAGCACCAAATCAACAAATCATCAGCAAGGCATTATAGAACATCCTATTTAAATCTGTAACTGATTGCGCGCTTTGAGACATGAGCACAAAGTACAGAACTGTGGTAGACGCCGCCGGCTTGAGTTTCTTCACAGAATTAAGAGTAATATTTTCAAAAGTGGTCAATTAGGCAAATATTCAAAATGCGTTTTTCCGCTTTGGTGTGGTGTTGCATCCTTTTCATGTGGCATTCTCTTCTGTTTGACCCCTCTACTCCAATTTTTTAGTCTTTGCTTTGACTCTGACATTAATAAATGTCCTTTCCCTCTGCGCGATGCATAAATAACACCCTGTTCCAGTCTAGCTCACCGCTGTCTGTCAGTTTGCCCAAGCACTCCCAAATACTTCAGGGCTTTGCAACTGTCTGCTCACATAGAAAAATACCTGGACGCTCAACAACCAAAGATAGCACGACCAGAATTATAGAGGCGATGACACTCGAATAACTGAAACGTTTCACTGAAGTTCTCACATTGGCATAATAAATGACAACGTCAGATATGCCTCTTTGTTATTCTAACATGAGTGAGTGCTTCTGGCGAGGCTCTAGGCACACAAAACGCACGCTTTGTCTGACTTAATTCGACTTGGATCGCCAGTGCAAGAAAATCAGAGGGTCCGGTTCACAATGAAAGCATGTTCTCTGACAGATGTATCCATCACCTCGATGTACACTGGATACTGAGCTGGCATCTCCTCCCTGAGAAGCAGAATGCGTCTGTGTCATAGCCATTTGTGTATTCTTGGAAAGCCATATTTAGAGAGACAACAGAGGACGGGAGGGTTAAAAGAGTATTGGGTGTTCCAAGTTGCAATTATTCCCCACTGTAATTTCAAGGAGCAATTCCAGTGACTTCTAATGGCACTTGGTTTTGACTCTTGATTATTTTCAGTAGACATGGACAGACAGCACACGTTTCAACTCGCTGATTAGTGTCCCAAATGTTTAAAACCCCTCTGAAAACAGTAATTGGGTCATTTTAAACAACCTGCAAATTTTCTCCTCAGTCACATTTTCCACCAAAGCTGGCAAACTATTGAACAAATATGTCTGTGGCTTTACAAGTAGTCCGTGTGCTACAGTATGTAATTCCAACTTGGTTTACACGGCGAAATTAAGTCCAAGTCTGGAGTGAAAACATCATCTTAAATGAGGGGCAGATTATGGGTGCAGAGGCTGGGGTTTTAAAAAATAATTTGGATTGTAATGGCGTAAGGTGTTGACATTGAGCTCACACTGATTTCAAGTAATGGCCACCTTTCATAGCCAGATCCTTTAATACACATTGAATGATGAAGTACCCCGAGGCAAAAACAGGGTGTTCACTGCTGGATCCATGATGTGAGACGAATGTCTGTTTTTAAATTTTACCCTCACAGCCTCAAAAAGGGCACACAAGTCTTCGATTTGGGGCTGCAGCTACAATGTTGATTTCAACTTCTGCTGCCTCTTTACTACAATACTTTATTTATTAAAAAGCAGAAACATTTGATTGCCTCCGTAAGTGATGTGTTTTCTGTAAAGGGATCAGAATTAAATTGGAAGTTTAAGGAGAAAACAAATGTTATGAGTGCAAGGAAATAAAACTTTCACTACAGCCGCCCCTTTGGCAGGCCAGACCAAACCCACATACAAATGAACTCCAGTAGATGCGATATAAAACAATACAAGACTGAGTGGCGTATGTATATAAAACATGTACAGGGATTAGATGCAAGAACAGAGTTACATGTTCCCAAAATTACACTGACGTATAGCATTTAAAATTAAATCGTCTTGGATGGAGGAGGTAGGGTGACGTCAAACTGAGGTTTCTTTTCCGGCATTATATGAAAACGAAGCTCCAGATGTTGGGATGCAGAGCGCAAGATATCTACTGATATAAATCAGTGTATAGATATATTGGGCCTTTATTAAAGAGGTATACCACCAAAAACACTAAAACAAAGATTGGGAATTAGTAAATGACGGATCTTTTTTTTTTTTTTAAATGATCATAATGGGCAGAGGCCAACATATCTTGACTTCCAGTCACATCAGTTTTGGAAATTTCAGAGCAAAATTAGCTCAACTGAATCACAGCAATCAACAGATTTATTTACAAGAGGTAAATATGCACAAATCTTTTCGTTTCATGTTCAACTTGCATTTGAAATTTGTACTGTCGACCAGTAGCAATCCATCTTGACTGTGCTGACGTTTGACGAAACTTGGAGCTGGAGATTCGAAAATAGACAAAGCTATCGTTGCTTATTAGCCGTTGTTCACCGTCCACTTTTACTTAACTTTCCTCTGCCAAAGTACACAAACTGCTCCACACATGAGGATTTTAGGCATTTAGGCAATTAGACAGGAGGTGATGGTACAAACAGCCTAAGTCTCTTGCATAAACTGTGTCTTGCTAGTGACTGAGCTAACTAGCTCTCATAGTTGGCAAGCTAGCTAGCTTAGAGAGCTTTCTTCTCCCTCCTTAGTAACTATTTAGTGAATTTATTGATTTGCAATGGGAATAAAATGCCATGGAGAGTAAACGGCAACTTGTTGTGACTGACTAGTGCTAGCAAGTTCCAGACTTACCGGAGTGTTAGCTGTTAGCTTGCCAGCTTGCCTACAGTAGTTTACTAACTAAGCCAGTACTCCCTACGTCACCAAGCTCCTAGAGCAACATATTCACTGAAGGTGCGTGGATGAGCTCTGTTGTGACAAGCTTTATTTGGCATATTTTCACTGCTACCTTGCCACCAGCCAGCCTTTCGCTATGAGAAACTGTTAGGTTATGCTCTCCTCAAAGCCACCAGACTCCACTGACAGAAACAGTAATTTTATCTCACAGGACAGGAGTCGCTGTTCTTCTGCTGGCCCTCGTTTGGCTAGCTAGTTTGTGTAGTTTGTGACTTTAGGAATCGCTACTCTAAACTAGATCAATACAATTTTTTGAAAGATGCTCAGCCGCGTCCTTCACCCGCACTGCCCCAGGCCCAGCTTGTGCCTGTACAGTGCTGGAGACAGGGGGAGGGATTAGAAAGACTCATGCAGCAGAGCAGCTCTGTACTATGATTACTCTGAGCAGCCCCCATGGTAATGAAATACAGTTTAATATATTTGAATATATTTCTTACTTTTTCTGTGATGGTCTGAATAAGTTGCAAAATCTTTGGCTAGTGGCGTTTCAGAGAAGACGTTGATAAGTGGTTCTGAAAAGTTGCTAAATCTAGTGAGAGAGTCACTCAGGGTGCTTTCACACCTGCCCTGTTTGGTTCGGATCAAGCCTTCGTTTGGGCAGGTGTGAACACAGCAATCACACTCAGGTGCGCACCAAAACAACCGGACTGAAACCTTCTTGAAGAGGTGGTCTCAGTCCGGTTACAAATGAACTCTGGTGCGGTTGGTTTGTGGTGAGAATGCGTTCGACCTGGATCTGAACCAACTGCAGTCACATGACACATTGTTTGGGTTAAACATGAGCATGTTACAGTCCTGGAGGATTATTAATGTGCACCTCCTCCTGTACTGCCTTAATATGCACATTCAGCACATCCAATGCATCAAAACATTGTTTTCTAGTTGGAGCCGCGCCTCGTTTTCAAACTGTATGGTTTGACTAAAATGAACAATGACAGCAATATAGTCCACGATGAGCAGCGCTAAAATCAACCTGCGTAGTTGTCCCTCCATTGTGACATTAGAAAGTGTCACATTTATCTTGCAAGTGTACTCTTCTTCAACGTTTGCTTTACTTCCTGGATTTTTCCCACATGGAAATTCTGACCAATCAAGAGCAGCTTTCTCACACAAGGCATTTGATCTGGTCCTCTTGTAAATGCTGCCGTGAGAACACAAACCACCTCTAGGCAATTATACAACTTTGGAACAAAATTAGTCCCTGATTCAGACCAAAGCAAGTCAACTCTAGGTCTGAAAGCAGCCTAAGTTGGCACCACTGCTTGAGTCCAAGCTGTGATAACCCTGATGTCATCAAGCTATGTCACCATCAGGGTTACTTTACTTTGTTCATTCCTATCAAATTAGCAAAGAATGAAACCAAAACAGTTTGATTTCACAGGTAAAAATGCCACATCATTGGGTCCATAGGGCAGGCACACTGCAGACTTCGGCTGACTGAGACTGCTACTTCCTGTTTAGCGCTCTGCTAACTTGAATGTGGATGAAATGTTTGAATTGTGAGGCTCTTTTAGACTTTTGCAATATTATGAGACCAAATTGATCAAATCCTGATAGTCACAACCCCCACAGTCATTTTGTGGGGGTTGTGACGCTCAAAAAAATATATTCACTAATTTTCATACGTCTTTCTCACAGTGTAGGTCTATGGGTAAAAGTTGTTTTGGGACCAATTGCATCATCTGTTGGACTTAGAAGTTGTATTACACTGTTTGGCCACTACAAAAATTGTCTTCAAAGTCTGGTGCAGTTCCGCGGGCCCTGAGACACAGAGGACACAATACAAATGTTTTCACAGGCTGAATTGTAGCTCCTCTTTATTATAAGTCAACTGACTTTGATGTGTAAAATTTAGGATTCCCTTTAACCAGAAATCAGACAGTAAAATATTTTTGTATCGATATAAAGGAACCTAAACGGGTGCTGTAGCCCATGTGTCCCTATCCTATGTACATGAGAGAGTCAGGTGTCACATGAAAAGAAGCTCTTGAGCTCCTGTATCATCTGCACAGTGTTTCAGCTGTCTGCAACTTCAGACTAAAAATATCAGTGTATTGGTATTGGTGCCAGGCTTCAAAAACCATTACTGGTCAAAGCCAAAGTGACCAGTAGAGCTACAAAGATTAGAGGACAAGGAAAGCAGATGCCAGTGTAGTTCATGAACTCCAGCCTGAGATGAAACAGAGCTGTCCAAGGGACGCCTGCAGAGTCCCTGCCACCAACCCCTACAAAGCACGACATCATGATTGATGTTCCTACCTGTTGGATCGTTTTGTACGCCCACACTGGACAACAGGCAGGAGACTGAAACACAGATATAGTGAGCCAAAGCAGAGGTTTGGGAGAAGGTGGATTAAGTTTAAAGAGATGCCAGCGACAAGTCCATATTTTCCCATCCCTACAGAAGGTCGTTACAGGTTCAGATGACAGTTAAAAGGTCACGGGAGGTAACAGAAGTTCACTTCAGGCGAGAAGGAAAACATACACATTGTGTATAACCTAAGCAAACAAACCCTCCCCAAACTTAATTAAAGTGATTACATGACTGGCTCATTCATAGCATGTTTGCACAAGCTGTTAGTAGAAGTTAACTTCCCCCGTTAAATGAAAATAAGCACAAATAAACAATAATTACATGGATCCCTAACCCTTCATATGGCTCTTGCTGCTTAGTCACGTCCCTTGAATCACTACTTTGGATAAACCCCAAAGGAACACACAGCTGAGGACCTCAGAAGCTATGACTCATAAGCCCATAATGTGACAGCTTTTATAATGGGAGCCAATGAGAGGGTGCATCAGGAGTAATCGGCAGTGGCATGGCTATATACAGTAAGAATCTCTCTTTTTCTCTAAATGTTACCAAAACCAGCTCGGATTGTGTTTGAGTCTGATGAGATAATTATCATTGCAGCAAAAGCGTTGATGCGGACTTCAGCTTCATGCAGCATGAGGAGGAAGATTCTCTACAGAGAGAAGACTTGCAGCTTTACTCGGGTATGTAATACAAAGAAAGTTACTCCTGAGGTGTTCTAAAATCTAATGTGGTAAGGATAAGACTAAAACATTTATAGGACCAAGGTGTAATCATGCAGTGAAGGAACAAGATACAGTCTTTACAAGCATCCAAAACAGGTTTACTGCACTGTAAAGTGTGCCTGCAGCAGACAGTCGGTAATGGGTTTAACTCAGTCTCCATGCACAGTGCAGGGGCTGTAAAAAATGTCACTCTCACCAACTGACTGTGTTTCAGTATTGAAAGACTTTCCTCTGTATGCAAAGGCACAGAAGAAGATTTAAATTGGTTCCAATCTTGTTTTCCTTGTTTGGTGAATTCCTTCAGTCTAAGGCCGATTGCCACGTGGTCAAGGCCTGGGGCCCCAGACTCTAAGTGACCCCGAAGCTAAGGTCACTGCATGTGAGTATGTTTTTATAATTCGATTGATTGCAAATTTGTTCAGGCGAGTGCGCCACTTATGGCCTTTACCCACCGGGGACGAAACGATAAAATAGTGGTTGATGATTTTTCGCTTTCAGGTTTTTTTTACATCAAAACCAACATGAATGTTTGTGCTCCATACATTTAATCGAAAATCAAATGTTTGCATCATCGCACAATCACCAATTGATCGTGTGTATATACAACAAAAATAGACTAACTGATGTAACGCTTTAGCTAATCCTGTGGTCGGGTTTTATAGTATAATGTCAGTAGTATAACGTCATTAGCTTAAACAGTTGGAAATGAATAATTGTTTGTGATATATTACCTCGAAAACCAAGTATTTTTACCCTCAACCTCACGATCAAGTTCAACTGCTAAACTTTTCCAGATGTTCTCTTTTCTTTATAATCTTAACTTTGTTAAAGAGGACACTATGTTGTGAGAACAAATGGATCAATCCATCAGTATCTATTGTTGTGTGACAGTGCGAACAATGGAGTTATGACATTGGCTAGTAATATCCGAGAAAATCCATTCATCGCACAAACAAAGTTGTTATTTTAAGGACTGGCTTGTTTTTATCGCCATCTGAAATTTACAGAAATTGAAAATCCTGCACCATAAAATTGGAAAGTATTTGATTTGGTGTGGATAAGTCATGGACTTTCACGTCCAGGTACAACGTGCAAGGTACCCTGGGTGTGTTGGTTGATGACATTCTGGGGCACCGTGTCAAGTTCTGCCTGTTACATACATTGTCTTCTTTCAAAATACACTTCTGTTTTCACAGGAAATGTAACGTTTACATACAGTCTCTTTCAAAATAAATGCGTCGGTACAACACTTCAACAACAAACGTGGTTAGGTTTAGGTAAAAAAGAACAGGGTTTGGCTTTAGAATCGTACGAGACACAAACACCGCTCTCTCTGGTGAAAGTGGCTATTTGTTGGATCCATCCATCCGCCCTACTCAGACTTTTGCTGCCTTAACTTTTGTCCTAGCCCCACCGCGTTTTCCCCCTGAGGCCTAAACTATAACTGCAGCCAACCTCGTATCATGCTGACATTAAAGCACACCTTTTGTCGTTGGTTTCTGACACCACGTCACTGCCCAAGCATTGGATTTCGACGACTTTGGATTGGGACCGAGCCTTGGATAGGTTTTTAGAGATAGCTGGGTGCCCATTTTTAGAAAGACAAATTATATATAATTACTTGGCCGCAGACTGTCATGTGTATCAGCAAAGGCAGGTTCTGCATTATTACGTATTTGCACAAATTAAGTATAATTCCAGTGCAGAAATACAAGATTCAGTGGACTTGATTGGACAGGGTGTAGGCCTACACATATTGCACAGCTTAGATAGGTGTAGATACATTTTATTACCATTGCAGAGAGTCAGGCTAGCAGTTTCGTCTGTGTGCTAAGCTAAACTAAGCTAAGCTAGGCAAAACTAGCTGGTCACTTGAAGTAGAATTTAGATACCAGTGATATCAATCTTCTCATCTGACCTCCACTAGAAAGAAAGTTTATGCATTTTCTAAAAGCTGTTCCTTCAATGGCTTGTAACTGATCTATAAGACATGAGTTGTTGTTGTTGTATTAACAGTTAATGAAGCCATTAGTGACTGGATACTTTAACTTAATAAATCTTTATGTGGGATGCCTTGTTAGAAAGTTGCACCAAGGCTTGAAACAAGGAAAAACATGATAAATTATTAAGAAACTGTAACTAGCATCAGCTCTGCGAGGAGGAGATGTTTTCCCATGTCAGCTGGGCACATTGGTTTCAAGCAACATTTTCAGACTCCACCATGGATTCAATGATTTAAGGAGCCTACTTTTTACAGCGTGATGCCTCCCTCCCTCTCCTCCCCTCCGCTGGCCTCGGCCCCAGAACCGGCGTAAACCATCCACAGTATGTTCGCAGGCTCAGGCTGTGTACTAGGAAACATGAGCAGGGTGAGATATTCAGAGTCCCGGGCGGCGCGGCTCAGGCCGCTGGATAAAGCGGAGGAGGAGACGGCGGTCCGTGTGGTTTGAGCTCAGGATCTCAGGACGGGAACATGTGAGCAGGGAATGGGCGACTGGAAACAGGATTATTGTTCTACACAGCAGAGAGACGCAGGAGGGGCCCGGGACAGGTAACTGACCGAGACACACTCACTGACACACTGAGGACTGCTTTAGGAAGGGACCGACAGGATCAGCTTGGACATGGTGCTCAGTTTATTGAGATTAGGAACCAGGGATGTAGGGAAGGATAAACACACTTTGCTCAACTTTGAATGGGCAGGTTTGAGTTCACACTGCTCTTTATTCTGGCGTCTTCTAGAGTCTTATTAACACATAATATATAATATAAATATGAATCCTAAACCCACCGCTGGTATGTTTTTTGTTTATTTCATCACTACATGGTCCTGTTGGCTTCATATTTGGCAGCAGGGCACTGATGGCACCACATCACTGTGCGTCTCTCCCCGTGACAGATCCAATATTCAGCCTGTCCAGAGAAATCCTAAACTCAAAGTGAAAAGAAAAACAAAATGTCACTTTTCTGGAGCTTGCAGGGATGTTTGTTTTGCATTAAAAAAAGGGAGAGCACCAACCAAAATAAACCATTCAGGGTTTATAGCGACGCGCGACCGCAGTGCAAAAGAGGCTGGACAGAAATATTCAAGATGCTCTGGAATTTTTAAAACACTTTATTTATAAAAACACACAAATCAAGTTTTTACAACCAAACCGCGGAGTCTGTACTGTAGTTTTACTGTAGCAAATTATATGTTCTCCATAGTTGTTTGTTGAAAATAAAGTGAAACTGTATTAAATAGAATTGAGTGGAATTATGTCACTTGTTCTCAGAAAAATCAGGACTGAAGCTGAGCAAAAGAATAAACAGTTGAGATTATGGTTTTACTGCAGCGCGGCGTTATTACGCGCAGGTAAAATAAAAAGAGTTTACCCATATGATCCATAATGGACCTGTCTGCACTCATAATCATTAAAATCATATTTCCTGATATTTTTTTTGTGTGTTTGCTTCTCTCCAAAAACTGATAGCTCACGGATGTTTGGACTTTTAGGCTTTACATAAATCCTCTGTTATGATTTGGAATCGCAGATGCAAATGTTTACAAAGAGCGACCTTATAATGACGCATCACAACAGCGCAGTTACGCACGGTCCGCCTCAGCTCAAGACAGTCTGCAGGCTGGTTCATCTAGCATATTTGTATGAGCAGGCACACAGTGGAGGGTAACCTAATCACACACACCGGAGTTAAGGTGTCACGTTTAAGTTTAACCTGTAAATGCGCGTTTTATAGCAGAAATATTAAATCCTAATCCAGAGATGATTTTTGCTGATTTAAGGGGATTTTTTTCACCAACCAAAGGTCACATTTTAGACCACACTGCAGTTTGTTGAGTGTATGTGAAGACTTCTTTTGTAAAATATCCTCACTTGTTCCACAGGAGAGACACGGGGACACTGTGACAAACCCGAGGAGACTTTTTTTTTCCCTTTTTAATTTTTGCGCATCAGAGAAATCGGAGGAATATCTGGCCAAAGATGAACACCATTGTGTTTAACAAGCTGAGCAGCCAGGTCCTGTTCGAGGAGAAGGCGAAAGAGGTGGAAATGAGCAGCAGAAATTATCTAGAAGTCATCGACGGGCAACATCCAGACCTCCTCTCCAGCAACCAGACCATCAGAGACAACCAGGCCATCAGACACCGGCGGAGCGGGTATGTGGAGCATTCTGTTGGCGTTTAACGCCGCTGGTCAGCATGTGTGGCTTTTATTAGCATGTGGACTAACTGGAGTCCGGAGTTACTGATGAGGAATTCCTGTTTCACGGTGATTTCACTCAGGATACGTTAGCACAATGATGGTTTTGTTATCAGAGCTGTGTGGTTATCTCTCCACCTTGTGCGCAAACTGAAGACAGGATAAGAAATATCAGCTCAGATCGGGCTGCTTGGGTCAAATTCCTATAGAGTTACATTGGTTATTTATATAAATGTGTGTGTATGAGCCTTCGTGAGTGATAATATTTGACTATTGACTCGATTTCTGTTTGATAAAATAGTTTCTTTAGATGTACAAAATTGCGCATTTACGCCCAGAAATCTGAAATTTACGCACGGATAAAATATTCCCAAGTAAAGCCTTAATAGGTCTAAAACTTTAACTACTTACAGTTAACATCTCAAGACTGCAACCCAGATTTGATTATCCAGTCTGACTTTTTTATGTGGCTCTAATGCAACAGGATCTGATGGATCAGGGAATTAATATTTAACCGTCTCCAAATCTGGTCCTCATTTAGGTGTTGATGTTCACAGCTAATCTTAAAATTAATAAGTAGGTCAGCCGTGTTCAGTAGCATGTGTTATAGAAGTCCCCATCTGTTTCCAATAAATAAATTCGCCCTTCAACTCTCTGTGTGGTCTAGTCAATCACAGAAAGGCCAAGTGTTTTTTTTAAACACTTATTTTATTTTTGTTTTCCTCTTATGCGACTGGGGAGCAGGTGTAAGAAAACATCAAGCAGCTCTGTTATTTGTTATGTGTTATTTGCATGTTTATCGGGTACATATGAGAGACAGAGAACAGATGGGCAGCAGTGACCTTCAGAAGCCTCCACGAGGAGTAACGTTAAATAATAAGAGAGAGTTTAGTGACTGTACGGTGCCACCTCAAGGGAAGCATCAGTACTAATGAAGAACATTAGATTATTAAACAGAGGTGTGTGTGCGTGTGTGCGAGTGTTTAACCCAAAGTTCAGAACACGGAGTAAAATGTCCTTTCGGATGTTCATACTGATCTAGATTACAAGGAAAATATTTGTAGAACATGAACCTCAGGCAGACTTGAGGTTAGACTAAAATATGTTACATCTGCAGTCAGTGGAGTTTTTTGGTGAGATAAAGGGAGAAGTGGAGCACAGCACCATACTGACATCTACAGGTTCATAAAACCTGGAGTAAGGTGAGACTTCACAGAGCAGGAAAATCATCAGGCTGCTTCAGACACACTTGAATGAAAAATGTTAATATTCCTGTAGGAGCTCACAGAGTATCTGTGTTCCTCAATATGACATTTATTGTGATTTCATGATATTTTGTGGTGTTTTATTTTCGATAATATCCCTGCTCGTACAGGAGCTGTCAGCAGCCGTACTCACCACTGAGTTGCTGATTTGGGATTTAAGAATATACATTTCTAATCTCACGTTTTATATCCCTGCTGTGATGTTTTACAGCACCCTCCGGACATGTGTCACGGCCCTTTTTCTGTAAAGCAAAAACCAGAAGTATAATTTCAGTTTTTTTGTCAGTCCCTTGTGTGATGGCTTGGCTGCGACTCTGACCCGGCTACATTGTTCTCCGTCCACTTCTCCTGGGTGTGAAATGTTAATCTGGCAAAAATGTGCGCCTGAGCAAAATGTTTTTGTTTGTTTCGTTGCAACGTGTTGGCGGTTTGTGGGACACGCAGTGAAAAATAAACAGCGAGTGGCTGTGTGTCTCTCTCCCTGCCTCTGTCTGCTTCACTCTCTCTTGCCTATTCCTCTGTCTCCCTCTTTTAATCCAACCTCTCTGAGCTTAATTGCAGAGCTCTGGGTGAGAAAATTGCACACTGTATAGAGTGTTCACTTTATGTGTCATGACTAACGAATACAGACAACATGCCGGTCCACTCAAGACTCCACTTGCAGCTGCACAGCATTGTTTATTTCACTCTAATAGATAACATGTACCTGTTTCTCTTTCATGGCTCTAAAATCTGATTTTACTTTAATTTGAAAAAGGAGAAAAGTTAGACTGTTTACCAACATTTTATCCTGATATAATGAACACATCATGTTACTGATAAATCCAGATTAGGTGCATGCCAAATCATCTGTTTTACACATATTGAGAAAGACTTTATCCTGCTTTTTTTTGTTGCCAAAATTTTAAGTCAAAAAAGTGATTTGTAAAACATATAAATGAATAAATGCGCTGGACAGAAAAGTACAAACAGTCCTGGTTTAAATAACAGAAAAAAGGCCCAGAAATGTGTCACATATATGTCCAAGTCCCCTTATACGTAGTCTAACCTGGTTTTATTTGTGCATTATTATAATATCTTGTAATAGGTTTTATTTTACAGTGTACATATCCTGCTGATATTATTCTACTTGTTGCTCCACAGGGGTCGTCCCAGCGGCGGTAAAGTGCGACACAAGCGTCAGGCTCTGCAGGACATGGCGCGGCCGCTCAAGCAGTGGCTCTACAAGCACCGGGACAACCCCTACCCCACCAAGACGGAGAAGATCCTGCTGGCCCTCGGCTCGCAAATGACTCTGGTCCAGGTGAGTCCACTTTGCGGTCTTTGTCACTTGTTGGCGAGATGATGGAAAAAAAAAATGAAGTGAGAAAAGTGAGGTTTTTCTGAGTATTCATGCAGGGATGATGTGTGATCAGCGAGGGGGGAAAGTGAAATCTGATTTCTGTGGTTGGGTTTCGGTCTAATCAGTTCTGAAGAGATGGATTTTGACTTGCATTGGCAATTAGGAGGCTGTGAGTAGAAAGTGTTTTTACATCTTGAGCTGTTTATTTTACAGCTCTTGTGCAGTGGTGGTTGATGTTATTTCTACTTGCGTCCAAATGCCATTGGCAATTCTTTTTTATTTCACTCAAATGTGAAAAACTAGCTGTAAATATTAAAATCTGGAGTTATATAAGTCGGTGGTTATGACCCTACTACTCGATCACTCTCGTCATATGACCAGAAAGGGATTTATTTTCTTAGATTTTCAAGTACAAGTAAAAATATTCAGAATTTTATGAGAAAAAATATTAAAAAAATCAACTGAATTTTGTGCACTGGAAATGCATTAGCTTCTCTCCTATTCTTTGGCTTGTCTCTCAAATCCTCATATTCACCCTCAGACCCTGTTATGGCCCAGACCCACAGGTTGGGAAGCACAAGGTGTACTGTAGGCATAAATACAGGTTTCGTATATGCTACTGCTCCCTCTACCGATAATTCAAGAGCACAGTGGACAACTTGACTTTAGTGGCTGACAAACTGACCGCTGAGAGGAAAACCCAGTGGTGAATATGAGTGTGTTTTGTGTCTGGCACTTGCAGCTGTGTATGTACAGTATCATCTGGCTGACAAGGTCACTGATACGGCCTCAGAAAGTCTGCGGCGGCTTTTTCGGGCTGCCGGCCACGGTGCTTAATCTGGTTCTCATTTTGGGAGCCTGATGGAGCTGTTTGTTTTGGTGAGGGCGAGCAGAGTGCAGAGGAATGCTTTGTATTGGACACCGGGATGCTGGGCTGCGAACACACACACACACACACACACACTCACAATCTCACAGTCTCACACACGCATACTGTTTAAGCTGACACCCCCAAATACCAGCAGCAGTGTCAGAGGTCAGCGGATGAGGGGGATGACAGGCAGGTGAATTATTTTCACCACATTTTCCAACATAAAGGAGGTCTCTCGTCTTCTTTTTAACTCAAGTTATTTTTATTGTCTTTTGATTTGCGGTCATCTATCCAGTAAAAATTTAAAAACTTGATTCTAGTTTCCTAGAATATGTCGCTTTTTTCAGTGTTTTTTATCTTTGTAAATGACATAAAAATTAAATATGCTCTGGTTTTTGACTAAACAAGCATTTTAGAAATGTCACTTTGAGTTCTGGGAACATGTGTGTGTTTTTCACTATTTTCTGACATTTTAAAGACCAAATTATGAATTTATTCTTCAAAATAAATCAATAGATTATTCAATAACAAAATAATTATTAATCGAAGCCCTAGGTGGCATTCTTTTTATTGCCTATCCATTTATGGAGGCAAAGAACTACCCAGTTCTTCCACTCTTTCATCCAAACACACCAGTGCTGCCAGCAATGTAGAACGCATCACTTCCTGTGCATTTTTCCCTGGAAACACCCACCTGGCACCAGGTGTTTAGAGCAACTAAATCTGTCATGTTTAAGCAAAACAGCCTCCTTCTTTTCCATCTAAACACTGTAAATTATTTCTCTAAAGTTTGTGCTAAAGCGCCGGTGCCATCTCTCCATCACCATGCCTGCATGCCGTCTCCTCTACGGTACACACAGTACAGACAGGCCACGGGTGAAGGAGCTGGTTTGGCTCCCCCTTTTTCAATCTCTCTGGGTGTCATCTGAGCAGGCGTGCCATCCCTTCTCTCTTCTCTCACCCCATTGACAGCCATCTTTCCTCCAGTCCTCATTAGCGAGCCGTCCCACGCCTCGCCTCGTCTCACCTCGCCTCCCCTCCCCTCCCCTCTGGCCAAGCCACATGTACTAGATGCCGCCTTCCCCCCGGAGTGCCACAGCGCTGGGCTCGAGACAAAGGGATGTGGGATGGTCTTAGTTAACGAGAAACACGATACTGGAAGAGGGGATCAGAAAAATAAGTACTCTAGCATAAGGCCCCTGTCCCAGCCCCTTCATAAGCCGCTTGAAGTCTATTGAGCATGAAAAGTTATTCTAGTATAACATCTAATGGTCTCCCTTCCCAGTGAAAGGAAGAGCGCCGGCTCAAGTGTCTTTTTTATTGCATCTTGAAGACAGTGTTGGAAAAAATGTATTATTGGAGGGAGGCTGTGAGTCCAGAATAAGCACGGGGGACGCAGATCTCGGTTGGAACATTAGTTAATGAAACGTTGCGTTCGCTGGCTGTTGGGTGTTTGGAGGGTGTTAAATGTTTCGACATGGCGTTGATACAGAAAAGATGCATGCTGGGGTGTCTCTCTGGAGCGTCTGGGATGTTTCTTCAAGCTGTTTCAGAGCTGCTCTGCAACCTGACTCTGGTTCTGTCTTTTGCCTCAGTCCCTCTTGGTTTTTCTGAATGAGACTGATGGCAGGCAGAGAGCAGACGTTTTCATAGTCCAGTCTTTGTTTTGCTATGGATGTGGAGGTGTTTGCAGTCCAAACAATAACATATGTTTCTATTTGCTGTGTCCTCCCACTTCCTTCTATTTCTCCTCTCTCAGGTCTCCAACTGGTTCGCCAATGCCAGGAGGCGACTGAAGAACACGGTGAGGCAGCCAGACCTGAGCTGGGCGCTCAGGATCAAACTCTACAACAAATATGTCCAGGGCAACGCAGAGAGGCTGAGCGTCAGCAGCGAGGACAGCTGCTCAGACGGTACGGCTCAACTGCAACTTCACAGCAACTCATCTCTCTTCCAAGAGGCAACTAAAAATTGGCAACTGTTCTGTCAGTATTTTCTTTATTTATTTAGCAACTTCTCATTTTATCTAAAACAGCAGTGTTATTTGATTTTTGTCTGTGGCCCTCGGGGCTGGGAATTGTTTCAGAAGTTACGAAAGCAGAAACCTTAAAGTGGAGCCGATACCGAAAGAGCCTTTCAATAGATGCCTTTTATTTCTACTTCATTCGTCACCCAGTATCTGAATAGAATTATCCAGTTACATAAAATGCCACCAGATGCCACAGATGTGTAGTATAGTCATACCTTTGTTTGGAATGTTTTGATGGCATCTCAGCATGCTGAACTGCCAACTCCATCAAATACACTGCACTTGACTCCACCACACCACCGACTGTATGTGTTGTAGCTGCTGCAGTAGTGGGCCAATCACATGTTGTGTTAAATCAACGAACGCTTGTAGTGATCAGCTGTGAGCACAATCATACAAATGCATACTGTTTTTGTCACCGGTTTCACTGGAGACATTTCGATATGACTTGGCACTGGGCTATTTCAGGTGATACCAAGGCCTCTAGTGACCCTTGACCTCTTTAATTATTGTTTATTGTAATAAGGACCTAGGAAGTTTGGAGTTATCAAATCCCAACGTTTTGTCACGCCGCTTGACGTCAGATATCGATGCCAAAGTCGCCTCTAGTGTCATTATTTGACGCACTGAGCTTTCAGCTAATTCCAGTGTAAACTCATCCGTAGCCATACTCGTCGCTGGGAGCAGGTGACGTTGTATAAAGAGTGAGGACCTCCATGTAGGGAGGGAGGGAAGGGTGGTGTATGGGTCAAACAAAACTGTCACCCAGGACACTGCAGTCTGTATCCTGCGTGAAACTGAAAGTCAATGTTTTAACATAATGTTGCGCAATTTGTGTACGGTCTATGTGCACTGACATCACTCACGTAATGTTATGTTATATTACGTAACAGAACCCATTTTAATCTAAATCAAGATCTTTTTTAAAACCTAACCAAGTAGTTTTGTTGCCTAAACCTAATCATGACCGTTTCACAACATTAATCACGTGTTATAATGTGTGTTTAGCTGTGCGTTGCATAGAGACGCTAAAGGGTGTCCTGTGTGTCATTATCAGACGCAGGGTGCGTGACAAAGTGTCGGTATTCAATTTATAAAACAATGCGTAGGATCCATACTAAAAATGTGCGCCAAGAATATTCAACAATTTCTACAATCATGCTTCCACCTCATCGTCTGCGTCGCCAATTTCCCGTCTCCAAAATGTTGGTAAGCATGAGTCAAAGTTTCTCCCATCAAGTCTGTTTTCATAGATCATAACTTTTGCATGGAAAGTGGCGTACGCCTCTTTCAGGCCTTGTTTTGTGCGTACGCAGTGTTTATAAATGAGACTTCTGGGAACAAGAACGGGTTGGTTCTTTAGACGAAAGCAAAAGCTACATTAACATCCTTCAATCTACATCTGAATCTCCATCATCTAATTTGTTTGATAAAGATCTACATCTTATAAGCATGGTGGAAAACTTTTCCATTTGCGTTCCTGCTCCGTCCATCAGTCTGATTAACAATCACTCAAAGATATAACATCCAAATGCACTTCTCTCATAAACTGGTCACATACCCTGGTGTGAACCTGATGCTCTTTGTACAGAGTGACCGGGAGAATCTCCTTACATCATACTTCTTATGCCCCGAAATTGAAATCTAGCATTATGACATGAACTGAAGCCAAAGGCCAGGCCATCTCCCCGTCCGTGCTCGTCCTAAAGCGGGCTGATACTATGCAGAGCCATGTTCTGGGTGTATATAAATGGCGAGTGTGTGACCCAGCCGAGAGACGCCGAGGCCGGCGGGCTGCGACACGCTGTCATTAAGACACCCCGCTGAGCCAACCTCTGTCTCCCAGCCTACAATTGAAAACGAGTAGCCGTGTATTTACAGCAACTGCCGTTCTCTACTCGCTGACAGCACTGAAAACATGGTCAGGAAACAAAAAAATACATAAAACATACATTCTCGCACAGTGAGAGGATGAACAGAAAGGAAGAGCGCTGTGGTGTCAGTGATCTCTAATTAAATTTTTTGAGGAGGAGAGGCTGAGCGTGTGGCTGAAGGAGGAATGTGCGCATGGTGTTTGCATTGTGTCCGCCACAGGCCACTGTACCACCGGAGGCTCTGTATATCTCCCTGACTCTTCTCCCTGTCACATTATGGTTATGAAGCTATCCGCAGCCTGCTCCCACTCCTGACCCATGCACTAAAAAGCCCTCCATTATGTTTGTAAGCCTATGCTTTTGTTCCAGAGGCTATTTATGGGGCCCGACCTGACCCCTCTGACTCGGCGTACATTCCTCTTACTGTCCTGAAATGGTCCTGCTTGTTCTATAGCGTACAGTAAAAAAATCTGAGGGAGAAAATGCTGTTTTTTGCTTGATCTGAAGAGGACATGCTGTCATGTAGGTGTGAGCAAAGGAAGTTTCATTTTAAAAGATGGCAGACCCAGAGGTAAAAGGACACTGCCATGGGATTAGAATGAGTGGTCAGATTTATTATCGCCAAAGCACTCACTAAACTCTACCTCAAACTGCACAGAGGAAGGGGAGCAAGTCCGCTACGTCCATGTGTTTCTGATATGTGGGAGCTGTAATTTTAATTTGGCCCAGACTGAATCAAAAGTCCAACCTGCCCAAATTACAAAATTACAGTCTTGGCAGGGACAGTATCTCGAGTGAACTTCTCACTGATTTCCCTCCTGCCAGAGGATATCTGGTTTTTCAGTACGGTGTTTTATCTTTCCCCCCGTTTCTTTCATCAGGTAGGGACCTTTGCTTTAATTCAATCTCTTCGGGCTGCGGAGCGCCCTGGAAATTATTTATTTCTGCAGGGGAATAGAGGGGCAATGTGGTCTTGATGGAGAGGAAATAGGCTACCATCCGTTATGGTTTGGTAATGCGTCTTAAGTCTCGGCTGGGCTTTCTGCTCTTGAGGCGATGCCAACAGGAGGGCAGGAGCGCCAGGTTGAAATCTCCCTGCCCTGGAATTTAGATTCAAGATTAGCTCAGAATAACCAGACTGTGAGTCAGTGGGGATGAACATGCAACGCACAGAAGTTAGAAAATCATTTAAACCAGAGTGTGTGTGATTGCTGTGCGCACTTAAAGGGGAACGACAACCATTTTCTAAATTCATACTATTCCCACGGTTGAAGACAGTCCCTCTTCTCAAAACTAAAAATTCTAAAAGAAGAAAAAACAAAACATACACACCGTAAAACTCAAAGTGTAGCTTAGAACACTACAGTAGAATAAAACTCATTTGGATGTAAGAAATAAAACAAACATCCTGTGGGTCCACAGAATCATTGTCTATGGAGCAGCTCCAGCTTTATACCTGATGACATCACAAGTTTGAGACTTACATCTCTGGTTTCTGGCTGGTTTATGTAGCTCATGTTCATAAATATTGACTGAACTTTCCAAAGCCTTGGAAATAACACTTTGGAATTTTCAATTTAGGTGGCATCCCTTTTTACTGTATAGACCGAATCACAGTGACGTCATGCTAACAGCAACACTCACCTTCGATTACACATCTTGCGGTTTATTCCAGTTGCAGAGATACATGAACTTGGCAAACTTGTTTTTCTCTGTTGTTCAGCTGTAAATGTAATATTTACAGATATATAGGTTTTTTATTATTATTATTATTATTTATTTATTAGCTTCCAAATAAATTCAAAAATAGCCGCCCACAGACGCCATAAGGGAGATATGATGAACTCACTGTCTTTGGTTTAACTTTACCCCCTGTTTGATGATCCAAGGTGGTTCGGTTGGTTTTAGAGTCGACTGATTTGCAGGATGTATGTTGAGTTGCAAGATGATGCTACGAACTGATTGTCTTAGCCGTCGCGCTCAAAAGAATGAAAACAAAAATCCCCAAATAAGCAGGCTTTTACAAAAAACAACGTTGAAATCAACGGGGTATTAAACGACTTCATCAAACAATAAAAACTAAGATGAACCAAAAACACAGTGGTTAAAGACTGTAACCCTGTAGTGTCTTCCACGCTCCACACTCCCTTCAGCACACCTGACTTTAATTAAAGGTTCCCAATATGCTAGTCAGGGTCAGGTGGTGCATTAGAGTGACTCAAAAATAATAGGAAAATAGGACTTGCTAGAAATGGCTCTAACAGTAGTTACACTGGGTTGTCCCACCTATCTGATGTTTCAGCTGTGTTTATTTTACGTACTAATCTACTGGCACGGAAGCTAAACAATGTTCTGATGTAGATAGGGGCTGTAGCAGAATGTATTTTAGGGACCTAAAAAGACTCACCTAAAAAAAATTACACTACGTCAAATTTATAATATATTTGGAATATTTTTTCCTGCTTTACCAGAAACACTGACTAATTGAGGCAGCGGTAGACCAGCAACTACCATGTTATGTTAAGTAAAATTGAGGGATACACGATAATATCGACACGTTATTGGTATCAGCCGATATCAGCTTTAAAGTGAACTATTACAATCGGTCAACGTGTTTTTTCTTAATTTACACGATGAATAAATATAACGCACATTGAAAAGTATTGTATTTCATGTCTCCATCTGCCGTCACGATGAGAATATGCATGTATAATATGATGTTAATTCACTACAGAAGAGACTTGATGATCACTAAAATTAGGTGGGGAAAAAAGTGGATATATTGATACTGGTATTGGTTATCGGTCAAATGAGATGTGACATATCGGCATATCTGCTGTCAGCAAAAAAATCCAACATCTGCATCCCTATTGAAATGACTGGTTGTTGTCAGTGGAGTCTGGTGGCTTTAAGATAAAAGCTGTCTGACGACAAGGTAAAGCCTTGAAAATATTCTCAAAATAAAATACACTTAAGCTGATATTGATTTTTCAGGCGGGCCTTTTTTGGGGCGGCTAAAACCTAACAAGTTTGGACTATATCTAGGTGCTGTTTTATAAATACAGTGGGGCTAAAAGGGCCTCCACTGGTGTTAATGTATTGCATAATAATAATCAGGGTTTATGAATTTAGCAAAAGAATAGAAAAATAAATAAAAAGAGGGGAACTGCATTATGGATTTTACACATTAAAAACTACAAGATTGTGGCGTAAAGGCGAAACAAAACTAAAAAAAATGTATTATTCAAATTTTGAAAATATGGACTTGTGGTTCTTCGTCGATTTTCTTCAATTAGAAAACCGTACATGTCACTGTTACAAGCTTATGTGAAGTTAATCAGTGTGCAAAAATGAGCATTTTAAAACCTGAGCAGAGTTCTGATATAAATACAATGTGTGTCTGTAGAGGCTAATTTAACTGTTAAAATGAGCATTATTATAACACTTATCAGTAAATAGAAGCATTCACCTGTCTATAAATAATTACACATGATTTGACATATAGATACAAAGGTTTTTTAAGGTAAGCACAAAAAGATGAAAACAGGAAGAAGTATGCCGGACAATATGTGAGCAGTGAAATGAATGAAGATAGTTCTAATGCTTTGAAAAAATGTATTTCTGTAACAAATCCAATTTTTTCTGATTTTGTCCCTTGATGGTGTAGACGGAGACAACCCTCAGAGGACACAGAACGGACCCCAGGAGCTCAACAAGCCCATGTACCAGAGCGTGATCAAGAAGGAGGGCTCCTCTATGGTGGGCATGGCCATGGGTATGGGCATGGGCATGGGCGCGGGGCTGCGCTCGGCCGCCTCACTGGCCGAGGACTACGTGTCTCCGCCCAAGTACAAGAGCAGCCTGCTGCACCGCTACCTGAACGACTCGCTGCGCCACGTCATGGTGGCCAACGCCGTCATGGACGCTCGCAAGAGGAACCACTCCGGCTCCTTCAGCTCCAACGAGTACGACGACGAGCTGCTCTCGCCGTCCTCCTCTGAGGCTGAGGCGAACTTTGTTTATCGGGCTGGTAAGGAGCCACATTTCTTACATTCTTTCCCTTCAAGAGTCTCGCTCACACACGACATCCTTCACTTTTGTTCTTTTTTTGTCCCCTCCATCTGCACATTTTGTTTTAATTCCTGCAGCTGGTCCATTATTTCTGTATTACACTGCGGCTGCTTGCTCTCACTCTGCTCCTCAGTGTGGTGTTACCGAATGTGTTTCTTATGACCCCTGACATGGAGATGCAGCAGAGAGGGCCCTGAGCCTTTTAAAAAAACAAAGTTCTAATAGATTTAATCGAGGTCCAGTGTGTCCAAAACCCTCCAACACACATATATCACACACTGCAGAGGAGCCCATGTACTGTCACTTCACACTCTAACACAAGAAGACTGGCTGTCTCTCACCCACTGCAGCCGAGCACAGAAGGAATTCCCCCCAGCCAGCTCCTCTGACCAGGCTTTAGCAGGCCAGACACAACAAGGCCATGTGGAACATGCTCACTTTCAGACTACTGTTTGGCATGCCTTTGATCCTGCCATGAGGTCCCGCTGAGAGAGCAGGGACAAGGCAAATGGGCTGTGTGTTTGTGTGTCGGCAGACTGCGTGTGTGTCTCTGTGTGTGAGCGTACATTTCTTATTATAGGCAGAGAATAATACCTTCAAAAAGTCTTAGGTCATGTGATACAAAGTTTAATCTCTTGATTCAGGACGCTGGTAGTTTACATTATTGCTGCTGATGTTCTCGTCTTCAGCCGCACATTGCTTCTATCACAAAAGGTCATTTTCTGTCATTAATTTTTCTGCAGGATGAAAAACACATTCCAGAGTGAGATAAAACCAGATGAAGTGGGGTTTTTTTTGGTTTTGTAAACGCCACAGCTTTATTGTGCCTTTTTCCTTGGATGTGTCTTTGCACAGTGTGTTCTGTTTCTGGGTTCTGACACCTACTGGAAGGAAATAATCCCTTAAAAAAATGTCGACTTACGGACTTTATTACAAGCACGTGTTTTTATTTAGGGCATCTTTGTTGTGCTGCAGAGCACGTCGAGCTCGACTCAACATTGTGAGCTTTTTCAGAATTAATGACAACCAACTAAAGATAAAAAATATATGCCACAACTTGAAAAAGTAGATGTAGACTGAAATAAATGAGATGTAATCACTGCGAAATGTACAAGAATTTAGTGGAATCAACAAATAGTTTATCTTTATTTTAAATTTATTTTCTAATAAAATGGCTGTGGATGAGCAGAATGAAATGTTGAGAAGCATCATAATTAAATGGTAGAATTCCCAGCATGCACTGTCTTTCCAGGGACACTTTTTGTAACTGAAGAAACAAACCCTGACGCGTCCTGTTTGTTAGCAAAGTAACTGATAGCTTCACATGTTGTCTTTGTGTCAGGCAGCAGGGAAACTTGTGTTTTTTAACTTGAACCAGATTAAAATGTTTTACAGTGATGTAATTGACGCTGATCTCCGCCTAATTGTGAATGTAGTGTCACGACCTTGCAAATCACAAAACTCTTTCTTCAGCTCACAACTCGTCTAAGCTGCGAACAATCATGGTCAGATCTGTCCAAGTCCTCCTTCAGCTGAGAACACTGGGTCTTTGTTCACAACCAATAGTGATGTTTTCACTTTCTGTTGAGCATGGATAGGGCCGGGAGGGGGGCGGATTTGAAGGTGTAGGTGATGGAGTGACGGAGGAGGAGGATGGGGGCTTTGTGCGGGGAAGAGCAGATTTTATTGTGTTTCATTCGGAGCTCCTCTTCAGGACAAATGTGTTTCATATTATCTGAGCGTGAAGGAGGGTGGGGGCGGGTGTGGGGTTTGTATGAAATGCATCAGCGGCGGCGACGGTTACAGTCCTCCTGATCGAAGAACTTGAAACCCTGTGACCTGAACGAGCATCGGGCTTTTTCACATTGAGGCACCTGCTGGGACTCACAGATGGAGAAAGAGCGAAAGAGATGGATAGACCAAGTGAGACTTATAACTCCCTCTCTACCAGATTTTAATAAGAGAAATCCCCAAAAAAGGATTAATTCACCTGGCTGGCCTGCTGTTTTTAATAGAGAGTAACTATTTTATCTCTATGGTTAATATAATTTCTTGGCGCTGACGTCTCCCTCTTGGATTTCTCGGGCTCTGGCACTTTTACAGAAGTGTTACTCTGTTACATGCAAGAGAAGCTTTTGAGTCCACACATGGAAAGTTCTCTGAGGCGGTGTTGACTCATGGGACCGAACACCTGCTGGGGCCCTCTGCGATGCGATCGCCCAGTTGAACAAACGAAACAAAAGAGAGGTCGAGAAAATGAAATTTTAATTCCACATCTGATCTCGCCGACGCAGACAGAGCAAATGAAAGAGGGAGGCAGAGAGGAATGATTTTAAGCTCGGGTTTGCATCATTTCCTCGGTAGTTTTCTCTCCTGTGGCTGCACATTCCAGATATTTTTGTAGTGAATGCATTCCTCTTTTACAAATACTTTTGTGTTTTTATAATAAGAGAAAAATGTTTCCCTGAGTAGCATATTTCACATGAATCGCAACTTATATAGTAAAACAGAGGAAAAAAAGAGAGAATAAATCAGATTTAAGCTCTGAATGTTCCCCCCTCTGTGGACAATGACAAAATGTCTGACATTTTCAGTAAGTAGGGAGGAAAAGAATTTCAAGTTGAGAGAAAGAGCACAAACGGTGTCTCTTGGCACATTCTTTTGACAAATCCATTCCTGCAAAGCCGTTTGGATTGGTCAAAGCAGAAGTGGTGTGCCTGGCAACCATCATCCCATTGGCTAAAAGTCCATTAATGGGCTGTTTGGCTGTTGTGGCCGCAGCCTGAGCCCACAGTGTTATCTGTGACTACAGAGGGCAGTCAGACGTGGCAGGAGATGGAGAGTGTAGATTTACCCCAGTGGAAAACTACACTTCTGCTGGCTTGAAAGGGCTAACACACTTGCACACACACACACACACACAGTCATGTACCACTCACAGGCCTCATACAAGCACACACACACATCCAGTACAAACACCCACATGCACACACACCTACAGGCCAAAGCCTGTGGGGAATTTCATTGAACACAAGGAGCAGTAGAATTCCATCACACATGCCAGGGGTTTCATGCCAAATTACCCTTTAATGGGATATTAAATGGCAGGAATCTGGCTCAATGTTTTTCTTCTCCCCACGTACCAGATTTCGCCCCGTCCGATATCATATAGATCATTATACGCCAAATAGCTCCCAACGTTTCTGCGGACGGAGACGGAGAGATCTCGGTCAGACATTTTACACGAGGTTGACACTGGTACATTTTCTCAGGTTCTCTCCTTTATGGACTCTGGTTACAGCTGAGTACAGGAGCCTGATGGTGAACGTAGAGCGCTTGCCAACGCTTCTATTGATGTGGAAAAGTACCGATAGCTGAGAGCGAGTCAGTGGCCACCAGCAAGTTTCCAATAATTTGATTTTCATGTGCCTCTTTCGAGAGTGCATTTATTGAATTAAGATAATGGACATTTTTCTGAGTCCGCAGCAGAGTGGCTCTGTGAGCTAAATGCTGATGTTGGCATGCTGGAGTGCTCCGAATGAAAATGCTAACATGCTGATGTTTAACAGATAATATTTACCCTCTTAGTTTGGGATGCTAACATTTGCTAATTAGCACTAAACACAATGTGCACATGAGAATTGTGTCATTTTATTGGACACATTCTGATCTTATGATGGCGCCACATGAAAAATCAGAGGATCATCAAAGTTATTAAAGATGATTTGATGGGGCACATGAATGTAAGTAAGTCAGTAAAATTTATTTATAAAGTGCTTTTCGCAGACAAAGGTCACAAAGTGCTTCACAAGGGCAAACTATGTGTACCAAATTTAATTGCAATCCATCTGATAGTTGTCAAAACACTTCACTCAGAACCACAAATGTAAACTCATGGTGGCGCTACATTAAAAAATCATGCTTCTAGTGCAGCTAAAAAGTATTTTAAGAGGGCCCTGTACAGCAGTAATAGCTAAATGCTAATGCATGCTAATGTACTTTGAATGTTAATGCCCAAATACTTATATTTAGGGACTGTTTGTTATTTATGAGAGGGGACGGGGTGGTGCATCACAGGGGAGGCATTTTCCCAAAAATTTTAAGCACTGGGGAGGGATTTATGTTTTTTATTTTGGCTCAGGGGAGGGACATAAAACTTTTATATATATTTTAAATACCCTCTGAACCCCTAAATTCACTGGCAGGTTTTAAAGGCATGTTTTCTTTTAATAGAAACCACCAAAATTCCACCATTCATCATAGCCAGAAATTGTGAGCAGAAGTTGTCGTCAGATTTTTTAATTTTCCGACAGTCCTTGAACAAATCATGTGCGACGAGCGCCTTCCTTCAAGAAACACAATCAAATGTAAAATTTAAGATACTGATATTTTATCGAATCATTTTATTTGAGCTGTCTCATTCAAAATTTCGCCAAAAACACAATTTGCACAAACCAGATCCTGTAAAATAAATAAATAAATTCTGCGCTCTGCATGCATGACAACAGTGAAAAACTGAGGCTTTTGTTTTCAACCTAAAACTTGATTAAGCATGCTAGCGGTTTGATAGCCTCTTTGCTAATTAGAACTACACACAAAATACAGCTAAGGGAATCATTTTTGCACTGACCTGATGATGCGGCTGAATGAAAAGATAAGGGATTCCCAAACTTACTAAAATAATTCCAAAGGGAGCACAAATCTGTCTGCTATGGCTAAAAAATAAAATTTGTCTTTCTGTCTTTTACTGCTGTTTATTACGTACTGCATCAATCAGAGATTCTTGGTCGTAAAAATCACCTCGCCTTTATTTTAAAGCACTAGCGTGACTTACTTCTCGGTCACGTGCCGTTCAACATGTAGTTTTCTTAGAAATACGTTCAACGAAAACACCAGTGTTTGACGGCAGCCGCTGAGATCCTAAGGGCCTTTTTAGAATTAGGTCACAGTGAGCGCCAGACAGTTATTGAATCCTGGAGAGTTTAGTGGCACTTAAGGAGCTCTGGAGTCGTCCAGGTGAATGGAAGAAAAGTAATCTTAATGTGGAAAAAAAAAAGACTGTTTGGATTTCTTGTCTTGAGGTAGAAAGATGTGATGGTTGTTCCTGATAAAAAGAGATTTCTATCACGGTTTTTCTGACTAATAAGATACACTTAACTGGATTTCCTATACCATTAATGTCTCTCGTGTTTCCTCTCCGAAGAGAAACCCCACTGTGATGATTTATACAGCAGCGTTGTTGAGGGATGGTGGCTGTTGTGTCTGATTAAAGACTCCGATGTCAAGTTTGCTGACTGATGAACGGTGGTGTAATTTACTGTCGGCCGCAGAGCAACAGGAAAGACAATGCTCGACGCGGGGCGGCTCTGTGACAATGAGCCACTCCCAGACAGTGATGGATGAGGACTCCTCATCTTAGGAATCCAGAGATGTGGATAGACTGGCTACGATTTGCTCTTTCCACAGTTTCATAGGAAAGGAGAAAGGGAAGACAGAGAGAGGAGGGGGTTGGGGATGTTGTTCCAAGACAGCGGCTTTCGCCAAGACTCACTGGGTTCAGGTTGGGCTTTAGGAATCAGTGTGGAAGGGATGAGAGGAGGGAGAGGGAGGCACTTGTTCCATCCAGATCTAGAGTTGAGTTTCTCCAGCAGCGGCCTGTTGGGAGAAGAAAGACAGCGCGGTGGCAGTGACTAAGAGACACAGAGACCGTGGTTGGAAGAAATGAGAGTGTGTGTGTGTGTGTGTGTGTGTGGTTGTATTCCTTCTCACAAAGATATGGAGAAGAGGGAAATCTGTCGGAGTGAGGACAGCTGACCAGGCCTCGCTTTATTAAGGGGCTGTTTTCGGAATAGGACTTGGATTTAAGGGTTGGACTGAAATGACATTTAAACTGAGGCCAGGGTAAAGCTCACGTTCATATTTCTCATAGTTTGTTCATATTTTTGCACTTACACCAAGTGGTGTCTGGCCATGTAGATTTTCTAGTTTTACTTTTAATATCCGCCTCTGAAACGTCTGCCACTGACTGAGGTGATTTGAATTTTATTTGTGCTCCTCGGAGTATTTAAAATTTTCATATTAAAACTCTACAGCAAGATGTCTTTCCAAAACCCCATGTCCCCGTTATGCTGGATTATCCAGAGACCTTACTGCCAGCTGTTTTCTCTGGTAGAAGACTAGTTGAAATTGGGAACATTTTAAAACTTAATTTTGAATGGTGTATTCTCATGTTTTGAAAGAAATTAAATCATCAGTTTTGAGGTTACTGTGCAGATTTGCAGTAACCTATTGAACTTTTAATATAGAGTATGCTAAATGGTTTCTTCCATATGTACGTTGGCCTGAATTATTTTTGTAGGAACAAACACACATGACATCATGCTGTGTTTTTTTTATCTCTTGCAGTTCCCTGAAGTATTGCATGTGATAACCTTTCCGTGCAGACGAGTCATTACGGCGGATTTATTGTAGATATTTCCTGTTTTTTCTCCTGTTTTGGCACATTTCAGAATGTGATATGAAAATCGAATTTTGCAGTGAAATGCTATTTAAAATGATGCACTGTGGAAAAATGAAAATTAAATCTTGTGGCAGGCTTTGTAACAGAGCAAAGGGACATTGTTTCTAGAAAGCAAGTTAATTTTTTTTTGGCAGATGCCATGCTTTCAATGCCGTGAGCACCACAATCCCAGTCATCTCAGTGGTAAAGGTGGAGGACAGGGAGGTAACTAAACTATCTGAGTGGCTACATATTACTAGGGGTATGGTAGAAATTTGAGTGAACTGACCCTTAAACTCAGGCTAGAAACAAATATGCACAGATGCTCCCACCAATGTTTTACAGTTAAGACATGCTCATGCATCAAAATAAGAGCCTCACATAACATCACATGACATAGGCTTCTCTTAACCCTCTAAAACCTAGAGTGATGTCACTTTTCTTGTGCTGCTTTCATCCGCCTTTAGCAAGTGTTTAAACCTTTGGAGTATCAGAAAATGCTGCTGCCTGGTGCGTCTTGCACCGCCGCTAAAGGTCACTGAGGGTCACTGCCCAAGCTTCAGTATTTGATGGGTTGGGAGTGATTCCACATAAACCCAAAAAGTTAATTGTCTTATTTTGCCTGTGACTCTCACAACCCTGCGCCGTATTTTGCACTACAGATGTAGCCAGTAGAAAGATTCGGCAGCACATTGTCTTTAATGCTGCCAAAATATAATAAAAATACCGGGGCTGTCAAAGGAACGCGTTAATAACAAGTTAACACAAATTCCTTTTAACAGCACTAGTTTTTTTGATGCGCGATTAGTGCACGTACCTTCTGTAATTTTGACCCTCGGCCCACCCATGTCAGAAATCAGGAAGCGATGCAGCAGCAACACTATGGATAGTAGGCAGAAACAAACCTGTGTGAGCAGAGATGGATAAAGAAAGGCGCCTTTTGAACGGCAAGCTCAGCTTCAAAGCTCGGCCACATGATTCTCTCGGCAAGACCAAAGTTATTTGCATTTACTGTCGATGTAAATTGAGTTAGAGACCGAGTAAATTGAGCTGCTTAAAAAAAACAGGAGATGTTTAGTTAACGTTTCCAAGTGTAAAGTTGGACATCACATTGTGTCAAAGCTAAAATATCCCTTTAAGGTTCATTTAAAACAGATAAAAATGTGCAATTAGTTTGCGTTTAATAACGAGTTAACTGTGGACAATCATGCGATTAACCGACAGCCCTAAAAAATCCGTACCCAAGCTAGCTCACAGTGACAGCTTTGCCACTCAGGCGCAACGAGGCGTGACAGTGCACCTGCACAAACTAGGATGACGTACGACCCACAGCTTCTACTTTAGTCATACACCATCTTCCAGCAGCCTTCTCTTTCTAACTTTGAGCACAGAATTGTATTGAAAAAAAGTTATTTGTCAAAAAATATTTGGCTAACAGTGTGGCTCATCAACACTGCCAGGAAATGACTAAATTATGAAATATAAAAATGCCAAAACACCCTGGACTGGAGCTTTAAGTCTTTTTGCACTCGGTCTGGATGATGTGGAGTCCTCAGTGATGTATATGAAAGGCTGTGAAGTGTCCTGCAGGGTGTGGCTGGTCCAACGGTGGGAACGACTGGGAGTTGGCAGAGGTGAGGTATAATCCTGGCATTAAGCTGCGGTTCAGCTTCATGTGAATGGAAAGGTGGATAAAAACACAGAGAGGCAGCGAGAGGAAGAAAAAAAATACCCTGATGGTGAACCTCTGTCACTGGAAGATGGGATATTGGCTTCCGACCACTAAACAGAAGGTTGGGTGCGAGACAAACAGAGAAGACAGCACCAGACTGAGACAGTGTTCATTCTAGCCGTCATCCTGCGGAGAAGTGTTAACAGACAAACATCGGAACAGACACTGTTTATACGCAACTCCCTAACATAGAACTGGGAGAGCACGGAATAACGAGCCCTCTAAACCTGATCGTTTTTAAATCATCAGCACGCCAAGGCTTTTACACACACACACACACACACACACACACACACACACACACACACACACACAATCGGGTCATCAGATTCAGAAAACACAGCTGCCTGCCTAGTCAGGGAAACCGAGCCACACTGCCCCGGTCTGTATAAAACACAAATTGTTTCCATTTTAAAGGCCGAGCCGCGTCTAGAACAATAGGCTGCCATTGTGTTCCCACGGGATAGAGGAGAGCAGAGAGAGGTTTAATGAGAGAGCAGAGGTGTGACATGGAGAGGACACGGGACGCACGCACACACAGAAATCCCCCAAGAGTGTGAGACGGCAATTCAACCTACCACTGTGAAGAATTGCAACATAATGATGCAGTGAGTGCAGCTCAAACATATCATTTGGCCTCCAGCTCCCGAAAAAAAGGATATTTTTGGGCACATGAAAACACTTAAAAATCTGAATAATGTTTACTCGTGGTTTCTTCTTTTTTCCCTAATGTGTGTGTTTTGTGCACCGCAAACAACAACCGTTCCTCCCCAGAGGATGTTACTGGGAAACCTGTGATGGGACGGCCCGACTGGGAAGAGTCAGCCCCGTTCTGTCTCTCTTGTACCTGTTGTGTCGAAGCAGCGACGACAGGCTCATCTGTTCATCATCAGCGGAGTCGTTACTCCTCCGTTGTCATGAGGTCGGCATTTGAAGCATGAGCTCGGAGATCCTCGGATGCTATCGCTGTCTTCTCTTCAATCGTTTGTGATGATCGTTTTCAGGCGATCATCTGTTGTCACGCCAAATCCCAATCCCTGATTCCTCATGATGAGCCAGTTGGTTCCTTTTTTTGTTTGTCCATGACACCCTGGCAGTCCACGCGCACACCCCCGCACACACACGCAGGAGAAGACACTCGCTATGACAATGTATTTACTTCTTCGTCGAGACGCTCTCCTCATTTTGGCTGATTTACGGGGGCCCTGATTACACTCTGTTTACTGGCACTCGTAAACACAATGACAACCTGGCAGTGCTTTAACATCTGAAACACTGTTATTATTTCTCCATCTAGCAAGAAGACACAAAGCGTAATCCTCATTGCTGGATCTTGGTTATCTGCCCCGACCGCAGCCACACACACACACACACACACACACACACACGCATACACACACAGCAGTGTGTCATCTGCCGGGCAGACATGGAAAAAAAGCAACACAGAAAAAGAAAGGCAGCGGATGGGAGAGTCACTTTTGGGCAGCAGCTCAGTATCTGTCTGGCTCTGTCACCGTGTGTATGTTCTATTTAATAGCGTAAGAGCTAATTATTCAATATTTTTTAAGTGATGAAAGTGTTGTCAGGGCAAAAGGAGAAGGCATTAAATTCACGCCGTGTATGATGTCTTTGGCTCAGTGAGTGGAATTGACAGTTTGGTTCTTTGCAGTCTCAGACTCAGACTCCTTCGCCACCCGTAGAGACAGAAACAGGGAGGGGGGAGAATGGCTCGAGGGCTAATATAAAAGTACCGTTGGCAGAGTGTGAGGCAGCAGTGCCAAGGCATCTCTAACTTCATTTACAGACTCTTCTTGACATTATAAAAAAGCACAGATCATTAAAGAAATAGATCTGAGAGCTCTGTGTCGCACCTCATGCTCAAGGCTCTGTGGCTTGGGCTGGTGTCAAATCAAAGATAGCATCAGTGGACGTCGCCATAAGTCGCCTGAAGCGTTCGTCATTTCCTTTTTGGTTGGAACCAAAAACACTCGGCAAAAAGAAAGCGGTCCAAGAACTCGCATGTCTGCACATTCAGTGACTTGAATGTAACTTTATATCCGGTAAGCTTCATGACGCAGGCGTTGCTGGAGGTAAAGTGCGGCTGCAGGATGAAACATTTTCTGTCCAGTGCAGAGTTATGACTCTCCTGTGGTGACAGTAAGCCCTGACTCATCCTCAGACCTCTTAGACATCGACTAGCCCAACTGAGAAATCAAAGGAGCCGCATGAGGACATGATGATCTGTTCTCATGCTGACCTGTTCTGTGGTTACACAGGTCAGCAGCGAGCAGATTGTCGAGTCTGCAACGCCACTCTGGTTCTCATCAGGTGCTTTAGAGGAAATCGGCTTAGCTCATTTCCTTACTTCAACAATTGAGTTTGGGTGTGTGTGTGTGTGTGTGTGTGTGTGTGTGTGTGTGTTTCCAGCTATCTGTCTTTCTCCAGTGGTGGAATAATCTTCTCATTCTGGTCAAAGTAAACGCATTTCACCTCCTGCACGCTGACACACAACTGCTTGATTCCACTTTTTAAGTCCAGGCTTCCTTTACAGAGAGTTTATTAGGTAAAATGAATTGCTTTTATAATTGTTAATACATATTTTCTAGATCAGTTATTTTGGCTATTTTTGAGAACAACTATTGAGTTGCCAGCTGTTTAAAAAGACTCCAGCCTGGGATTTATCCAGTGTAGTATTTCTGATAACATTTATAACTGCAGTCTTGGTGGATTTTATCAATAGAATATAGTAATATTTATACTTGTTGACAACTTTATTCATGACTTTATTAACATGAGTAAGTATAGACTTGATAGTTTATCAGCAATAATAACTTACTCATCATCAATTAGATATTTCACAGCCTGGCAACACTGAAGTTATTATTGCTAATAGATCTAAAAGGTTTAAATTAGGTAATCATTAATAAAACAAATTACAACTCATTAACACTTTAAACAGGGTAACCTGTAAAAAAGTGGTTCAGACTTTTCTTTTTTACTTTTTTTTTTAACGTTGACAAAATAACCTAAAAGAATAAGTTTGGTATTTTCCTACGTCTTGTGTCTAAGTTACTATTGGAACAACAGTTTTTGACACTTGTCCAGCTTTGAGCAAGAAACCAACACAGTCTCACTTGGAAGTTGTCGAAAACTGCGGCTTGGTCAGTGACTTCAGGTGTCAGACACAGACGAAAAAAGGCATTCTTTCACATGGGCATGATACGTGGCCGGTTCCAGTTATTGTTTTATGGCACCTGGTGGCATCAGGAGGATACGCAGCGGGATAACAACGAAAGTTAACGTGAAAGGTGGGCAGAAGGGGTAGCAGATGGGTCCAACAACAACCTAACTTTACACGGGAGGCTGGTGTTCGCTTCCCGTATGATTGTTAAACCAAACCCTGTTCTTTTTTTCTAAACCCAACCGCGTGCCTTTGTTGCCTAATCCCGACCATGAGCATGTGTTGGCAAAACATAACCATGTGCATTTGTTGCTGAAGGAAGTGTTGTACCGACGTAGTGCGTTTATTTCAACATGCGAGACAGAAGTGTATTTTGAAAACAGACAATGCATGTAACAGGCTGAAGTTGACATGGCGTCCCAGAACGTCAACAACCAACACACCCAGGGTACCTCGCACGTCATATGTGGACGTGGAAAGTCTGTGACCAAACATCAATATGTGTGACGAGGTCGGAGTGAGGATGTGTTGGAGAAACAGAATGCAATGTAACCACTCTGGGCATGTTTGGTCCTTCAATTTACTTCCACTTAATGTGTTTATTTTTGCACTGACAGGCTCAGATTGCTATTCCAAGTGTCTGACAACATTAAGATTATTTTTGTTCAACCAGAAACAGCTTTACAATCAGTATTGCCACACACACCAGGCTCCATTTAAATAAATAGTACGATTTAACTTGTTGGAAGTTGTGAATTTAAAGCTCACAGCAACTTAATATGATATGATATGATATGATATGGCTTTTGTTTTGTTCGACTGGCATAACTCAGAGTCAGCTCCAGTCCTCATACGCAGATGGTGCGAACACGGCCCTGAGTGGTTACATCGCAGCCTGTTTCGCCGTGGTCTCGCTTCATACTGGACCAGTTTAAAAACTGTTGTCTCCATTAGTCACTTAGACACAAAAACATGGGAAACTAGGGGCCAAATCAAACTTACACTTTAACTTACTCATTCTAGATTTTTCTTTAACTTTGAACGACGTCACGGTCTGCATCAGCAGATGGAGTTGGCTCAGTCGTCTTCACGTGATCTAAGTATGGAACTTTGGTTTTTGTAATAACAGGCAGTAGTAGCTCGTCAGGGCTCCATAAAAAGCTAGTTAGTGGACTTCGAGTTGAGACAGTCTTCTCAAAGTCTGTTATATTTACTTTACATTTCTTTAGCTGATGCTTTTATCCAAAGCGACAACACACACTGCAAGAATCATGCATCAATCATTCAAACTACCACCAAGAATAACAGTTGTTTGTCGCTGACGGTTAGATGAGTCTCACATATGACAGTGGTAACAATCATCTCATTTAACCCTCAGAATCAAATAAGCACATTTCCCTTAAATGTCAAACTACCCCTTTAAAACCCTGTCCTTCCTCTTATCTGCTCTGCTCTTTAAAACACTTTATTTGGTTGTTTTATGGTCATGGGAACATTGTAAAGCCACTGAAGGCTTATTTTAGGCAACGTGTGATTTCTGGTGACCTAAGACTTGACGCTTATTCTAAGTCGCTTTGGATAAGACCACCAACTGAAAGCCTGAAACGTAAATGTCATATAAAATGTGTGTGTGTGTTTATTTGTCTGGCTAATTCAGCCCAGCCCTTGGTTTGTGCAACAGGGCCTGCCTTGTTTATTGTTGTATGTTGCTAACAACAGCACCAGATGGTAATGATGATAGTCAACCACTCTCCTCCGCAGTCGTCTTAACAGGTGTAACCTCATTCCCTTTCTAATTTGTCAGCCCCCGCTTGTTTTCTCTCATTTTCACCCAGTTTTCTTAAAACTCGTCCGTTGTTTTTTTTCTCATCTTTTTTTGCCCTCTTATTGCTCTCCCTCCATTGCCCCGCGGTGATGTTAAGTGAGCTAGTATTTTTGGACTTCCAGCATGACGCCAGAAACCATCAAACTTCTTAGCTTTCCCCTTTGGCGGTCCGTGAAACACCACTGTCAGTGGAGCCCAAAGGCAACAGCAAAGTGGACGGAGTGTTCAGTAGCAAAGTAGTAAAGAAAAAAATAGGAAAAACAAGGAAAAAAGGATGATAAAATAATAAAAGGTTTCTCCGTGATTTATTGCCGATTTATTGAGTCTTTGGCTCTGCCCTTGTTTTTAAAAATCTGAGTTTTAAATGTTTTAGGCACAGAGCTTTGGAAATAGAGTTTTTCTATGCAGTGGTGCATTTCCAGATCCTGGGGTCCGGGGTTCCCAAGGGCCGGGACTGGAGCCTAATCCAAGGGGGGGTCCTTGGGGTCTGGGTGGCCTCAAAAACCCAGTTTTGTGGAGCATCTGGACAGTGGCTGCCTCGCACACACTGGAAACACTTAAAGCTGTGGATGGAAAGACTCGCACACTACATATGTCAGCCCACAGTGACTTCACAACACACAAAGAGACATTTTATTCTGCATGTTGTTTGTCTTTGATGTCCCTGCTGTCGACCCTCCTGCTGCTGTCACCAACCAATCTATACACGGAGCGCCGTGGCAGTAAACGCTGAGCTAATATATTTTTGGGGGAACGTAAACAACACATGAAAACAGTGTAATTGGCCTGTAATTACAGAGCTGTGATTATGGAGAATGGTGCATATTTTTACTCAGGACCAATCTGCCTCCGAGCACTGGGAACAATCATGGAGATAGAGTGCAGCGAGGACGCCGTCGGTGTCCTCAAGTGTCTCCCTGACAATCACGATTTAGGCCAAAACACACCTGCTAAATATATATACAAGTATGTAAGTTTGAAAAATGGCTAAAAACTAGAGAATAAGAAAACAAAGATGATGAAGAGGAGATGGATGACAGTGAGGGCTTTCAAAAACAGCTTTTGAAAGAGTGGAAGAAGTGCTTTTATTCTTGACATAGCACAGAGTCACCTCTTATTAAAACATAGTCGGGAAACATCACATTTGTTTTGGCTGCGCTGCATGAAAATGGTCAGTCTCCGAGTACCTGGATCAGGGGGGTATTACAGCAAATCGCTGCAGCAAGTGGAGGACAGAGGACGAGGGACCTGAGGAATATCAATAAAGGGAAAAGGGACTTGCTGATGAAGCAAGATAAAGGCCGAGGCAAAGATAGGACAGCAGGGAGTTGCGGCCAGACGAGAATGTGAGGATTTTGTTGGAACGCTTTGACGCACTGAAACCTCAAATCTCATTCTGTGGTTTGTACTTCTGGGTTATCATGTCCTCATCTCCCTCGCACACGTGCACACACATTCCTCTCGTCTTCTGTCTAAGAATCATCAACAGGAGAAAAATGCGAAGACTGAAGTCCATCTCTCTCAGTGGAATACACCTATTACAGAGCGAACAGGAAAACTACAGGAAATTTCATAATCAGGTCCATATTAGCCCGAGGCCTCGCAAACCCGGCACTGTCAGCGTGGGTCACGCTACACAGGAACATTTTTGGAAAACAAGGGAGGGCGTTGGGAATAATTAGGCACTTATGGCAGCTTGCACAAGCCTGAACACTGGATCCAGATCTTTGGAAAGTCCATGAAGGGCTTTGGCGAGGTTAGAGGTGACAAAGCAGAACGGTAAAATCTTGTTTGTGTGTGCTTTCTCCGAATTTGGAGTTTTGGCTCTTCGTCTCTGCGGCTGTCTGCGACCACGATAAACCCCAAAACACAGTGTCCTCGTGCAACCTTTTCCAGTCTAACAATCATGGGAATGAAATTCCAGTGAAAATGAAGGGTGCAGATTTTCATTAGCAGGAGGGAACGATCAGGAACGCCCGTCGACTATTGTGTTGCGGTGACGGTGGCGCAAGGAATGGCTTGTTAAAGCAGCAGCTCAGGTTTACGCATTTGCTTTACTGGGAAATGTGGCGTGGATGGTGCAAGGCACTGGTTATCCCTGCTGGGAGAAAAACCTAGTTAAGATGAACTCTTTTGTCCCTTTGGGCTAAATGGAAATTTAAGATAACTGCTTTCTTTTGAGCGTTCTCAAGTTGACCAGTCATCTATACCTGGTCACGACTGAACTTCTTAAAAGCTCACAGGGCCTGAGCTGTTTGTTTAGTTTACTTAAAGAGAGCGCCTGGAGGCTGCACGGCTAGGAAATCCAGATGCTCTGCTCTCTTTTAATGCCTCATGAAACGCCAAGCCTGTGTCATCATATTCACTGCTGGGCAAAACCTACCTAGAGCTGGACCCAAGACAGAAGACAGGTTCAGCGCAAACACACGCGCGAATTAACCCACACACACGCGCCGACGTGCACATGGCCTTTCTCTCGGAGTGAGCAGCATGCTGAAGTAAACACACTGGTTGCCCTGAAGAGAAGTTTGGTTTCATTGTTTAATGACTCTGCTATTCCCCGCTAATGTTTTACATATGAGATAGAGATTGCTCCCATTTGAAGAGAAAAAAAAAGCGAGCAGACATCCATCTTTCTCTCACTGACTCACTTGCTGCCTTTTCATTCCCACTCAAATCTTTTACGCTCAGTCATTTTCAATCTGATTTCCTCAGACAACTCAATTACGTTGGCCGGGGCCCATTTGTTTTCGAACAAAATATTAGGGAATGGAGTTTATGAGTCATAAGAAACATCTTTCAACTCGATCCTATTAGTCACCTTGTTTCTTGACGGCTTCTTGCAAAACGTCCTTTTTGTCCAGCATCTGAGTAAAGAGAGAAAACAGAGCAACACATGTTTGCACAGGACAGGGTGTACGCTTACAGTGCAGACCTCACACAGAACCACGCACACACACACACACACACATCCTGAGCCTGTATGTTCAGCTAGATTTCAATAAATCCTCATTGACCCCAGAGAACTCTGCAAAACTAACCTTTTTTTCCCCTTCTTGTACTTTCAGAAACCACAGACCATGGATCAAGTAAATGTGACAAGTGAGTGGACTCTTGTACCTTGCTGACCTTCTATTTTCATTCATTACAAGCTGAACTTGACCTCTAACTCTCTGCTCTCTGTTTTGTCCTTTCCTGTACGTGTTTGCGTGTTCCTCTGATCATCAGCAGCAGCGGTGGCGTCGTAGCTGCGCAGAAAGAGCGGGTGAAGGGCAAAGACGAGACGTACTGGAGGGAGATCAACGCTGCCATGGCCTTGACCAACTTGGCGCAGGGGAAGGACAGCGCCTCCGGGACCACCAGCTGCATCATCCAGAAGTCCTCTCATATAGCAGAGATCAAGACTGTTAAAGTGCCACTGATGCAGAAATATTAGCCCTGACGTCATCCTCCCATCTCTCTATGCAAACCAGCAAACATTCCTGTTTCAGCAAACTCGCCGGAGTCCAAATAAACTCCCTCAGCAGTGAGAAGAGAAACTGTCGTTTAGGGAGGGGGTTGGTGTTTGAGGCGAGGAAGTGTGGAACAAAAACTTTTTTTATTGGTGTCTAAAAAAAGTGCAAAAGAGGCCTTGACCATCATTTTCTTTGCTGACAGACAAATGTTGATGAGTTTCACTGCAGTATTTCCTAAAGCAAGACACTTTTGTAATGTTAACTTATTTTTGATGAGTCTGATTTTTTTATTTCTTCTTCTTTTTTTTATGCTACAAAATTTGTATTTTGCCTCAAGTGCCTTTTTGTTATTTAGAAAAATAACTCGCCGACTGTGGTCAGTGCAAAGTACAGAAACAGAGGTGCCTCTTTTTACTAAGTTTAGTGTCGCAGTCGTGATTCAGGATTCGCTTTGTGAATGAAAACTCCCATAACATAACAGCCTGTGCCTTAAGGACTGAATGAGCACACCATCCGAGGCACTGATGAACTCAAATAGCATACACGCTCTTTTAGAATATATCCAGCAGTAACTCCCTGAAGGCATCGTGCTTGTTTCGACTGGAGTCTTCATTTTGACTGTAAACCGAACGCTGTTTTGTCTCAGTCAGCCCCTCGCTGCTGGCAGGCCGTCGGATACGTAGATAAGTTGCCCTAACGTGAGCAGCAGATCGATAAGCAGCCAACGCGCTGCGCCGTGTCCACACGTCAGCCTTGGATTTCAGCACCCAGCGAAGGATTCCTTTGTTATCGTGGCTTATAGCTGCTGAAACGTGCCCAAACGTCAGCTGGACCCAGATGAAGTCACATTCACCCTCGCAGTGACACAGATGTACGGGCACGCTTTAATACAGTATCTGTTCTGACAGAAGAATGCCATGACCTAAAAGGGATGTTTTTGCTTAGCATTATCAGTGTTTTTATGTGGACAGTGTTGCCTTTTCACATGTTTGTGCTCAGAACAAGATAGTCCGGAGTGAATGAAAGAAAAAAAAAATCCACCACCAGCTCCCCCAGCCTTTTGATCCTCAGCCCTCTCAGCTGTTTAGCATTACATTCAAATTGCTGTTTACAAGAAGCCAGAGGATAGACTTAAAAGTTTGACTTTCTCCCCCCTCGCTTTTTTTTTCTTTGTTTGTTTGTCTTCAAAAATACATTTCAGTATTATCTATTTGTCGGCCAAGCAAGTGTTCAAAGTATTTGTTATTGTCAGTCTGTATATGTGTGGTCGTTTTGTTTTTGATCAGAACTTGGTTTCACTTAGCCGCACCGCATTAAGAGCTTCTTTCGTCATCCAATGGAAAGGGTCTCTTTTCTAGAAAGTACTAATGTACGGTGCATATGTTAGAAACGTTTGCGGCGAACGATGCCAAGTTCACAAACTGGGGGAAATCGAGTTGGACTTATGGAAGAAACTGAAGTTGGCTCTCTGTGCTGACTTTGTAATTTTATGTATATCTTAAAGGTACTGTTTATGTGTGTCAAAATGTACACTCCTTCATAAATTGTGCCGTTTTTTTTTTTTTTTTTTTTGGACAGCCCATACTGTGCTTATGGTCAAGGACTTTGAGGGAGTGAAGCTGCACAAAGTGACTTTTTGACCTTTTTTATGTCTTGAATGTGCAAANTACACTCCTTCATAAATTGTGCCGTTTTTTTTTTTTTTTTTTTGGACAGCCCATACTGTGCTTATGGTCAAGCAAGGACTTTGAGGGAGTGAAGCTGCACAAAGTGACTTTTTGACCTTTTTTATGTCTTGAATGTGCAAACTGTTAACAAAAAAAAAAAAGCTGCACTTACAGTTTTCAATCAGAAAACACACAGACTCCATTGAGAACTTCTGGTGTTTTTATATTAAGATGAAGAGACGTAAAAGAAATGAAGGACAACCCTATATTATTCCTGTTAGCGTGCCTATGGAGGTATAATGAAATCAATCGCACTAGCCAATCCCCAGGCACTATTTGCTTATGCAGTGGGGGTGGTGGGCTCCCACATGTGTTTTTTATACACCTGATCCAGGCTGGGTAGCTGCGGGGTAGTGCCTGGCCCGCTCCTTGTGTTTCCAATCGCACCTCTGAACCTCTGGATCACTCGCGACCCTCACACCTCACACGATACCCGCCTCGCTGGGAAGAGAAGGAGCGAGGGAAGGAGGCTTCAGAGACAACAGAGCAGCCTTTGTTGTTCCTACCGGCGGTCACTCCTCAACAACGACACCAGTTCTAACAAAGGGGTTTCCACAGCCGAGACTTTGGTACTGTACACGCCTCTCTCCAGCACAAGGCCTGCTCTCACAACCATGCTGACAAATGGGAAGCTATGGTATGTATTAAAGCCTATAAATTATTATTGCGGACTTTGTAAAAACAAAGTGGTGACCATAGTTTGTTTTTTTTATTGTTAAGTTATATAAATTGAGATTTTTTTTTTGTTTGTTTTGATAGAGACTGGATTTTCAATCCAATGACCAAATGCATATCTCCTTGTATTGTCCGAGTTGCTCTCATGTAAAATTTCTTTTATAAAAACAGTTGTTACTTGGTCAAAGCAAATAATGAATGAATAAACCTCTGAATGAAATGAAAAGCATCTTGTGTTTTAATGTTCTTTTTTTTTTGTTTATTTACTTTAGCATCAACAGATTTTTTTGGCCACATGGGGGCAGCAAAAGCAAATGTATACACAAAAATATATGACGTATATTGACTTAGTATCACCATATATCAGGCTAACATGTTTTATACATTTTATACATTGCCTCACTTCCCGTTCTTGTTCCCAGGTCATCAACTTTGGCGTCTCATTGTAATGTACAGTGCGCCCATTAGCGTCTCTATGTTAGGACAGCTGTTCACGTTGTAATACATGGTTATTGTTGTGAAATTGTTGTGGTTATGTTTAGAAAAAAGATCATGTTTTGGTTTTAAGTCAGTACGTTTGTTACCTAACAATAAGGTCATGTGACATAATACCTCACACGAGTGACATCATTGCACAACAACTGTACAAAAATTACATAACTTTCTATCAAAATGTTGACTTTTGGTTTAACGCTGGACGTGGGTACATAAGTTATGTAATGTTACATCAAAACAACATTGACTTTTGGTTTCACACGGTACACTAAGAGTCTCCTGATGAAAGTCCGGTTTTGTTTGACCACCCACCTCCCCAACCTCCCACCTTACAAAGACTTTATTGCTCTTTATACAATGTCAGTTGCTCTCAGTGTCAAGTATTGCCACAGATGGATTTACATTGGAGTGAGTGTGAAGCCCAGTGCGTCTCATAAAGATGCTATAGCGTGCCTTCAACATCATAATCACATTCAAAGGGGCGTAGCAGTAGCATTAGCATTTAGGAAGAGTCACATCGTTGGGTGTTGTCAAGTTACCCTTTAACGCAAGTTTTGTACTTTAAGTGAAGTTACTTAGGTTAGCATTTGTCTGGAGTGGTGTTTGTGCTCACCTGAGATATGTGAGTGCATCATTCACTCTCCTTTTAGCTCTGTTTTGGTCTCCACCAGCTACTTAACAAAGTTATCTAGCTCTTTAGCTGCTGAATGCTCCACTATGTTCCCTACTGGTTGTTGCTGTCTTCTGTTTGGTGGCAGCCAGCTGGTTTACAACTTATGTTTTTGTGAGACTGAACCCAAAACAGTAAATTTTCATAATGTACATCAAAGCAATTAGCTAAAAGAGGCTAAAAGACTCTGTGCTGAGAGGAACTGCAGAGTTGGGAGATAATTCTCTGGGGTTCGTCACTATGAGCAACACATTTTACAATAGTTTTAGTTATTTGATTTATTTTTAATATAAAAAATATCAAGTAGTGCAACTCTAAAGGTGCAGTGTGAAGGATTCAGGAGGATATATTGGCAGAAATGGAATATAATAGTCATAACTATGTTTCCATGCCTGAAAGTAAGAATCTTTGTGTTTTATTCCTTATGTTGTGTTCACACCGGGCGCAAAGAAAACAATTTGCACGAGTGAATGATATGTAAAGTCGACGTAAAGACGCGATTAGACATAAAGACGCACTGGGTGGCTCGATGGATGTGACGTGAATAATGCAAAATATGCAAATTAAGCGGCACAAATGAAGCAAGTAGTGCAATTTCGCATCATACGTCTATTCACAAGAGTTAAAAAAAAAACAGAACTTCAGGGACAAATTCACACCACAATAGCCAATCACAATTGAGGTCATCTGGGGACGTATGACGCCAAGGACACACTGGCAGACTTCAGAAATTTCACATCAACGCAAAATATTCTAGTGTTGTAACTGGCACGAGTAACTCTGTGAAAATCTGCATTGCGTTTATTGTGAACACAACATTAGAATAGGCTGTTAATATCTACATACAATGCGGGTCCTCGTCCACAGAGTCCGCCATGTTGTTTCTACAGTAGCCCAGAACGGACAAATCAAACACTGGCTCCAGATAGGGTCTTAGTTCTCTTACACACAGGAGTTTCAGTTCTGTAACCTTACTGCTAGACGCCACTGAATCGACACATTAAACCTTTAAAGACAAATATTATACATTTGACTTGATCATTCATTTTGTCAGTAGCCTCACATTCTGTGCTGAAGTGTCAGAGTGTTTATCGTTTGAAAGGAGAGGGAAAGAATAAATTCTGGTCTGCTGAGGCAATTTCAGTTTTCCTTTGTTATTGTCACCAGGCTAAAGTCTTAATTCTAACCATGGGCCACCGCTCGACACTGATCGCAATATGGGAGATGTTTGTTTATGACACACAAGGCGGGGTGGTTTTTAAGAGCTAAACAAACTAATCATGACAAACCATTGGAAGAGCTGAATGTATACAGCAGTGATCTGCGTCAACCACACACCGCACATTAGTGGTTTGGGCCCCAGCGTTTGCTATCTCCTGTGTATTTTTGCTACCTTTAGAAGGATGTTGGGCGTTTCACTTTATTTGTTTGACCCAGGATCAGATCGAAATCTGTCTCTCAGGAGTTCACGAGGGCAGCAGCAGCAAGAGATAAATGGCCTTAAATAAAGATTTCATAAAGTTTGGGTTTGGCTATATCCGCTGTCGTGATGTAGATACCTAGAGAGGTCTGTACATATAATTTGAACTCTTGTGGTATTGTGGATCCAGTATGATAGCGTCAATAGACAACCAGGCCTTTGTGTAGCGTCTGAGTCTGGAGGCATCTCAGGGAGGCCAGGGGAAGACTGAATTTATGTCTCATACTTCCTAGGTGTGTCCCTTTCCTCAGGGCTCAGTTCTCTTTCCTGTATATTAATGGCTTCACCATGCCACCGCTGAGCTCTGCCACAGAGCTGAGACCCATCTCACGTTGGGAACGAGAAAGATACTGAAGGAGAAAACAAGATTGCAAGAAGCCATTTGAGAGACGGGAATAAAGATGTTGACAGCAGCTGTTCAAAGGCTGGTAGCAGCGAACGCCACAAACTGTAAATGCTGCCCAGTGCTGGACGGCCCTGCGTCCTGTGGTTTCATTGTCAGTCAGAACCAATCAGGACACAGCCTGTAGAGCGGCCAAACACCCAACAAGATGCCCCACTGGTTTTCCTGTGGATCAGCTGCCTCCGGACCTCAGCGTGGCCCCGTGAGACGGTTCACCCCGACACTTCCTGAAATAATCCTATCAGGTTTGTTGACCCCTCGTCCCTCGCTGCACTGAGCCGGCCAAACCCCACCTTCTCTGAGCCACACTTTCCATTGAAAAACTAAGTGATATTCCATGCTGCCTATAGCTTCTCCCTTCATATTTTTCACCCATGCCTCCTCTCTGTGCTGCTGACAGATTTGAAAGGAGTCGTGGAACTACACGGTTATCTCGGCGCACGAGACGGACAAGTGGAGATTCTCGCTTGGCGCGCCCCGCAACTTGACAGACTCCAGACTTCACCTTGGCCATTTAGTCCGCCAGAAACTCAGCTTCACCGACAGCGGGCAAAACCACACGGAATGAAATCCAAGAACGCAGACGTCCTGAAAATCATTTCCCATTTGATGAGGAAATATGACTCCCGTGGCATGCTGAAGTAATTAGTTACCTTGCTGTGAAGGATGCTCCAAGGAGCCCCTGTTCATTAGAGCCAGGACTTTGTCTTTTGCTTACTCCTGCCCTTGGACACAAATATGAGAAAAATTGCCGGGCCTATAATTGTTAGATTCCTGAAAGAATGAGCTGATTAAAACTTGGTCCGGCCTTGCAATCATTTTGAGACCGGGGCTGTTTTGGATCAGCTGTTACTTCATGGATGTTTGAGGAGGTGATGCATGCAGGGCCACTGCTCAGATCACGGACACTGTGTGAACCAAAACTAATCACACGGGAGACAAAGGGTCAGAGACGCGTTATTACTTTGCAGACAAATTACACCCCTGAAATTAGCATATTTTCCCAAAGGGCACGTCTGTAGATGAGCGCACTTTGAGTTTGCATGATACTGGGAACCTGAACTGGATGATATGAGGAAACATTAGCTAACACTGAGGCGGAAAAACTGCACAGCGCTTACACCGATTACTGACTAAATGAATTATCTTAATGAAGGAGGTATGCACTGGGAACAATGTGTTATTTCAGTGTTAGTTCTGATTTCTGGATTTCCTGCAAACATTTAATATTCTTTGAAATACTTGCTCATACATATGTTCAAAATGGAGACAACCTGTGGATCCAGGCTGTTCTCACCCAAGTAAGAATCAGATCCCTGTGCTTTTCTTCTAGATTACAGACTTCTTATTCTACTCCTTGATGTCTCATTTCCACAAATCACTCATTTTAAAGTAAGCACCATGTTCCCTGTTTGTATTCTTGATTGTATTAAACACATATTTCAGCTCTTCCTCTGGATCTAGCTCGGCTGTGAGGCGGTTTGTGAGTCTCCTCTGTGTTGAGCTAACCTAAGGCAGTTGAAAAATATTTCCTGTCTTCATTTCTCATAATAAACTTCTTCAGAAACCACGAGGAACAAGAGGGAGAGAGCTATGCTTACACGGAACCGCAAGTAAACGCTGCGTTTGGCCAAATGGGGACATGCCGGCTGTTATTCCAGGTGGACATCATCTCTGTTTTGTTCTGTGAGAATCTGGGTCTGAAACCGAGGGGGAAAAATGTGACACATGCCAGTTTTAAACAAAAAGGGTCAATTGCTCTTGTAAGAACAGACTGTGGAGGCATGCACATTGTTCTGACCTGAGAGCATTGGGAAATGGATAAACGTAGATGGTTTAGAAACACTCTGCTCGGCTGCCAGAGTAAACTGCTCTCACAGAGGGAGAGACACACTTTTCGTGAAATGGAACAGGAATGGGTCTTTGGGGGCGAGGGAATGCAGGAAGTCTCTGCTTTGATACCTGGTGTCAAGTTTTCATTCACATGATTTCATCGACTGCGGTTGCTCGTACATGCACTGCGCTGTGTTGTCGGCGAGACGTCGCTTACACAAACTCCAACCACGCAAAACATTTCTTCCTCCTTGCTGTAAACTGACATAATCCCAGTCACAGTCTCGCCGCAGAGCCCTGCAACACAACGGGTCTCATGTTCGGTGCTATTGTTCAGAGGTTAGTCTGATCCTTTTTCATTTGCCTCCAACATCCAAACAGGCCCACCATGCTCAGCCACATGCAGCCGATCTCTCTGTTTGTTTATTGGAGGATAATGCTTGTGAATTTCCTCCCTGGATCCCTCGTCTCAGTCCATCCAAGAGTCACTCGCACACACAGCTAACAGCAACAGGGCTGGACATGCAGGCGGTTTAGCTGCCTGCACCTCAGCTGTTTCCTAACAACCTAAATCCTGGTAATTGGCCGCTCTCTGAGCTCCTGAGACAGACCGACTAAACAGCTGCTACAAACAATGAGACCCCTTCCAGAGGTGCAGTGGGTCCAAGTCAGCGCACGCTGCCAATACGGGATCAAGACGAAGCAGAAGAACCTGCGGAGAGCAGAATGATGTGCAAACTGAGGGGTCAGAACTGGTACTTTCTCTTCTGTTGGTGCAAACAAAAGTATAGATGACATATCTATTTTCATATACACATGAAATCCCCCGATGATAGTCCATATTTCAGTGCTCAAAATTACTCTGAGAAAGTTTTTAACGAGTCCTCTTTGATTTCAGTCAGACATAAGCTCATTCACAGTCATTGTTTGGAACTCACAGAACACATTGCTGGCTCTAAGGGATGCAACCCCACCAGAGTGCACGCATCTCATTTTAGGTCCAAAGATGGGCCAAGGAAAGTCAACGCCTCAGATTTGAAATGCTACCTCAGATCTGGCCGTGCTTGGCTCCTTCTCCCCCTAATTGTTTTTTTACTAACATTGGCCAATTACTAGGAAACAATGTTCTTCTATTTACTCTAGCCCACTATGGCTGGCCACAGTTTTTAATTAGCCACACCCCGACACGTTAGTCTGAGTCAGGTGTAAGGTTTAGGGCTGTGGTTCTCAACCTGGGGGTCAGGACTCCACAAAGGGTCAAACCTGTGAGGTCACAAAATGATTAAATATTTTATTTCTGTTACAAATAAATATGCTTTGAGCATGAAAGTATGTTTTTGACTTTGAGCACAGTAACAAAAAAAATCAGGCTGTTCCCATGCACTGCTCGTATGTATACCTATGAAAAGTAATGCACCAGGATTCGCACATAACCCACAAAATAATGCGCTATTTATTCGTAATCGGAGAGGCTGCAGTCACATGACCAATGAACTAACGGCCATTAAGAAGGATGTAGTTTAAAGAGCAAATGTCCACATAATGAGAGAGGCTGGGCTGGTGGATTGGTCAAATAAACACAGGACTTTCCCCCAGGAGACTAGTATTCATGTCTCAAGTGAAACCAAGTGAACTTTGAGTTATTTTAAAGTATGTCGTCACCATGTTTCTTTTCCTTAACCTAACCTACATAGCTTTACTTTGAGTATGTAATTAACATTAAGGGGAACATAACAACGCCCTTTTTCCAAACCTAACCTACGTAACTTTAAGTACGTAACTTATGTTAGGGGTAACGTGGCCGTGCTAAACCATGCTTCTTTTCCTAAACCTAACCTACATAACTTTACTTTGAGTATGTAACTAACATTAAGAGGAACGTAACGACACCCTTTTTCCAAACCTAACCTACGTAAATTTAAGTATGTAACTTACGTTAGGGGTAACGTGACCGTGCTAAACCATGCTTCTTTTCCTAAACCGAACTCATAGAACTTCATTTTAAGTAACGTGACAATGCCTACCCATGTTCCTTTTCTTAAACCAAACTTACGGACCTTTACTTTAAGTATGTAACCTACGTTAAGGGGTAACATGACAACACCCAACTGTGTTTCTTTTCCTAAACCTAACCTACGTAACTTTACTATAAGAATGTAACTTATGTTAAAAGGTAACGTGACAATGCCAAATCATGTTTCTTTTTCTAAACCTAACTTACGTAACTTTACTTCATGTCTGTAACCTACATTAAGTAGCCTCAGTGACATGACAACACCCAACCATGCTTTTTTTCTCTAAACCTAATCTACGTAACTTTACTTTCCTAAACCTAGCCTATGTGGCTTTACGTTACATAACATAACAACACTATCTGTGTGGTGATAATTAATTAGATATAAAATGAACCATTGTATGAGCATTTTTGTAAGATACCATACAAACAGCTGTGTGGGGATATTTTAAAGACTTACAAATCAAGGTACACTTCTTTTTTTTTCCAACTACCTCTCATGGTTTGCTCAGTTTTCATTGCACAACAGAACTTTGGTTAAAAACAGAACAAAAACAAATGAATGGCTTAAAGTAATTGGACGTTGAGTTATGAATATTTACTCACCAATATTTACACCCACGAGCCAAATTGACATGCAAAAGGAGGCGTGCATCTACTCATGGATGAGAGGCTTGGGCTCTTGACACCGAGAGATGTAAATTAATGATTAATGGCGTCCTCTGTAACGTTAGCTAGCTCAGTAGTGCTAGGTGAGCTAGCAGTAGATGAACGCTTCCTTCTGTGCGGTCGGTGATACGGTTGGTGGTTGTAGGTTAGAACTAAAATAATTTCTACCTTAAACTGCCCACAGCAAGGTCTGTGGATTATCTTGAGTAACCAGGTCATGATTTCTGGGAAGAGACATTGCTGTTGAGTTTTTCAAATGTCCTTTTTTGGTGCTTTGAGCACCACAAGCCGAGTGCCATCTAGTTCTGTCATATTCAAATGAAGGCAGGCATCTATCCGGCCGATATACATCAAAACATCTAAATTGATTAAAGTGAGAGGGAAAATATGTATTCTTGATTCTGAGGTGAACTGTCCCTTTAAGTTAGAAAGCTTGGGAATGTCTGGTCAAGCTCTTAGTATGGCAGAAGTCATAGTGGGAAACTGAGGATCTACTGTTCTGGATGACTTGGTGTGCAGACAAAGGTCATGGTCGTGATGTCAAATATTTCAGCACAAAAATATTATTTTTGCATTTGAGGAAACCTCTCATTGCAGTCTTATTTCAGCTCCTGTGAATGAACATTGGGTGTTGCCAGTCGCTGAGGCAGCATAACTCCAAAATAACACTCACGGCAGCACCATATGCCATGATTGCATGATTGTTGTTTTCGCATTCTGTGGTGTCACCAGCAGAGCCACTTTGCCCTCCAAAGTTCATCCTCCAAAGCAGATAGGACTGCCCGTTCTGTGTTGGGTTTGCCCTCAACCAGGCACTGAAATGTTGGTTTCAGCCTGATGGATTGGGCTGTTAAGGAAAGTGGAACCTTAAAAGGAGGGCAATTTGCACAGACAGTGTCTCATTGAGGTGGCTGTATCATCCCTGCACGTTCACACGGCCAGTTAAAAAAAAATCTTGGATTCTTACCTCAAGGAAGAACATCATCAGTATACATATATATAAGTGTCTATAAGTGTCGTTTATCTCTGTAATAGTTTAATTATCATCTAATTCAGTAGCAATAAAAAAAAAATCTTGTTTCTATCTTGCTTGATTGAACTGAATTTTTTTCTTTGGCCAAATGGGGGGAGCACAACAGTCTCATTATATCAGTTAATATGGCTAAAGTGTTAGCAAATAGCTACACACCCACACAGAGCAACATTAACTTTTATTGAAAGTCATGATCCTGGCCATGTGATAAATCTTAGTCCAAGATTCACTCTACATTTAGCTTTGTTTTCTCTGAGAAAATAATCTCGCTCTGCACGTTCGCTATGTGCTAACAGTGCCCTCTGTTTGGTGCTTGGCAGTTAGTTCAATGGGTTTATCTGAGCTTTTTTGCTGACATGAGCTGCCCACTGTATCAGAAAATAAAACAGAAGAGAGTGATGAGACTGAACCTAAACATTAAAGATGTGAGCCACAAAACCAATACAGTGAGCTAAAGGAAGCTAAACCGGATCTGTACAGCTGAGGGCAACTGCAGAGTTGGGCAATAATCTCTATGTGCTCACATTTCATGTTGATATTTTTTCTATTGTTAATATAAAAATAATGATGGGTGTTAAAGCTTTAACTTGTGTTTTTTGTTTCTTGTCACTGTTTTGTTGATGTTATGCCTGTTATCCTGCCTGTGTAATATTTGTTCTCTTTAATATCTTAATTTTTAAGCTGTATGTAACTTCTGTTAAAGATGTCATGTTTAAGATATGGCCAGAATGTTTAAAAGGTTTCATTTCTTTTTGATACCCACGATATCTTGTAATAAAGTTCAGCAAACTTTTTGTGTCCTTGACTTCCTCTTCCGTTATTGGAAAAGCCTTTGTGGTCCTATCTTGCTTGCTCTGTGCAATGTGTATTTACCAAAAAGTGTTTGCAGAAAATAAAGCTCACAATTGCTACACTCGTACGCAGCTAATCCAAGCCAACTAGACCAAGTTAGCTAGCAGGCTCACCAACCCTGTTTCGTAGGCCTGTGCAATAATCCAAGGTCCAAAACTGACAATCCTATGTCGTGAGGCCAGCCTCTCCAGGCCGGTAAACAGCCAAGCTTGCTAGGCTAAGCTAGCTTGCAGGCTTACCATTCAAAGCTGGTTCAAGTACGCAGTCGATGTCTCAATCCAGGTATCTGTCGAAGCCAAAATATGTCCAAAGCAAGATGATCAAACAGGAAGGAATCTTTGTGGTTTATTACCATGCCAATCTTACAAAGGAGGACGACACTTGTTTGTTTTGCTATGGAAGCTAACGTTAGCTAATGTGCTAAAAAGGGGTCCATGTCATTGGTCCGACAGCCCATTGGTCCAACATCCCATTAGTCCAACGGTCGGCGGTGCTGAACGGCTCCTGGCGGGCGTATTTCTACGTTGATGGTGCACCGCAACCGGCTCTGGGTCAGCTGGGAAAGGCTTGAGGTGAAGCAGGGTCACGGCTTATGTGTTTGTCACTTTCTTTTTCATTTTAACCCACACCATGATCTTTTCCTGACCCTAACCAAGTGGTTTTTGTGCCTAAACCTAACCAGACCTTAACCACAGGGCATCATGATGATTTCGGAACAACGGGACTTTGAAACAATGGGTTTAATATGGTTGGAACAATGGGATGTCGGACCAATGGGCTGTCGGACCAATGGGCAGTTCCCCTAAAAAGTTAGCGTTCCAGAGAAATCCAATATTCCTCTTAATCCCTCCCCAGTTTCTGATGAGGTGGACATGATAACCCTTAATACACATAACCTTATTCATCCCTACAACAGGAAATACTTTTTCCCTAACCTGATATGAAGTGTGTGCTGCACATGTGAGCATTTTTGATGATGGCCTCCGTCCAGTCCTTTGGTCCTATCACATTTAACCATCTTTGTTTTTGTTGACAGGCAGTGGCGGCTGGTTTTGAGCCATGACTCCTTCTATTCTGGCTCCCAATAACACAACAAGACGATATTTTAAGACTCCTATGTAGCCTCATTTTGACATCGGCCCTTAAACGATCTATTCTTGCCCTGCTGTTAGTGAGTAGTCGGCTTCCACATGAAATACTGCCCCCCATTAGCTGTGGCCAGGCATTAGTCATTGCACCTTTAAAAACTTCAGTCTAAATCAATCTTACTCAGACCTACTTATTGACTGGCAAACTTAACTACCTATAAATTATTATGTTGGGGGTTAAAGTGGGCAGTTTCATTTCTGGGGTCTCTCTGATCAATCTGCTTTTACACGGTACTTTGGAGCCAATGTCCACATCAGGACGCTGTTGGAAGTCTTACGAGGGCAGAGAGTATTTCCACCAGCCGTGGTGAGTTGTAGCAGCAGCAGCACCGGGCAGACAGCGGAGTAAAACAGAAGCCACAACCACTCATAACATAATGACAGCCGGGGGATCACAAATAAGACATGGAGGAGAGCAGGGCCTGGTGTCTCTGTGTAATATTTCATCACAGAAAAGCTAAATAAATTCCTCACAACAGTCAAGTGAAACCACGTCAATGCAGCAGATGTAAGAAATGGCAGCTGCCGGAGGAATGCGGTTTGGCAGCGAGCGAGGCCTAGAGAGAGACTGGAAGGTCCTCTCACGTTAACACTTTGTGTTTGGGAACACAAAGATACATTGTTGACGGACTGAGCGGGATTCGAACGCCTGCTTGTACCGTGTGTGTGAGTGTATACAGTATATGAGTGTGAAACGGACAGGGTGGTGGGTCCAATCTCCTTCATAGTCACATGGAAAAATCCCACACAAATCGGGCCTCCATGTGTCCAGACCTAGTGAAACTCCCAGTACATATTTAAAAGGATGGCATTACGGAACAGTCACAGTGTTATTTGAAAGGTATTAAACACAGATGCACACACACACTGTTTTACCATTTTATAAGAGCATATTGTGATATTTAAACACACAGGGAGGTGGAGGGAGAGAGACATGAGACACAGAGACAGAGTGAGTGGCTGTAGACCTGGCACGCAGCATGGCATGAGTGTGGCAGCCAGTTTTGAAGGCCAGCAAATAAATAGGCCTCACATTGCTCAGGCATACAGCCGGAGCCAAAACTGTAATGTTACCATAAATCTGGAATCGAATGGGCACACTCAGCCAATGCAGGAGCCCATTCCTCCAGATGTTACTTATGGAACTCTTATTTTTATTTTTTTTCCCCCTCTCCCCCCCGTCAGATAAATATATACACATGTTAGGCGTAAAATCGTGGAGTGGTGGTGTCTGGATTCACGATCTCGTCACGGGTAATTCGCAGTTTGATGAAGTCAGGTTACGACTTCACTCACTGCAACCACTCTGCTTTAGCGGACTGACATTTATCAGACATCTAACTCTGTCCAGAGAGTGTGGGTAAGGGGGCTGCTGGGTAAAGACATGTCAGGAGGGTTTGGTTTGACTCCCTGCAGCATCAAACACTTCATCTTTTTTCACATACACAGCCCATTAATGTTGGGAGGAGTGATTATTTCTCTCAATTTATGTCTCTGCTTTAGAAATATTATCTGACTGTGTCATCTATATTTATGCTGCCTCCATAATAACCAATTCATCTTTATTCACTGGCTGTAATTTGAACAATTACCAAATTTCATCACTTTTAAATTCTGTTGGAGTAAACTGTTGCTCACATTTTTAAGCCATCTGTAATCAGAATAGTGTTGTGTTTTCACAGTGTGTAAAGCATAATGGAAAGCAGCTGGTATTGATCATCAGTTGAGTCGGCTGTTAGCGTTTAATACCAATGGTGTGTTTACTGTCAGACCCTTTTTTATGACATGTATGATTTGGTCATAGATTTACAAGGTGGAGTTACAGAAAGTAGGATATAAAGCTTGCAGTATGTGATGCAGGTTTTATTGTATCGACACCAACCCCCACACAAGATGTGTTCAAGTGATGTCAAGGCAAGGAATCTTTATTAATATGACATATTCCAAATATTAAGTACATTATCTCCATTGTATGTTTGAATATTTTGAGGCACATGCACTTTAGCTGAGGATTTCCATGTTGTGCTACCTTTATACCACCCGGATTTGAGATGGAAATATTGCACCTTTTATTCCACCACAGGTGCAGTTATTAGTGATTTTGTGAATTAAGATTGTACATGCTAAACATATGATCATTTTTAAAAAAGTACAATGCATTGCTATGAAGTAAACTACTTAAGAATGCATGAGTTAAATAAACTCTATTTGGGCCAGATACATAAAACACAGCTCATACTGCTTGTTGATGCATAAATCAAAGTAAAGCCATTATGTAACACAACATATGTTGTTTATTGGGCTATTCCATGACTGTACAGGTTTAAAAAATAGGTAAATATCTTCTCGTTTTTGACACAAGGCATCACCGCAATGTTAAGAAAGACATAGTATAGTGCATCAAAAAAAGTGACAAAAAACAGTCATAGTATAGTATGTCATAAAAAAGTCATTAAAACAGTCATAGTATAGTATGTCGTCCAAAACCATGAAAAAAAGTCATAGTATAGTATGTCGTGCAAAAATCATGAAAAAACGTCAAAAATCATGAAAAAAAACGTCATAGTATAGTATGTCGTGCAAAATCATGATAAAACGTCATAGTATAGTATGTCGTGCAAAATCATGAAAAAACATCATAGTATAGTATGTCGTCAAAAATCATGAAAAAATGTCAATAGTAAAGTACGTCGTCAGAAATCACAAAAAAATGTCATGGTATAGTATGTGGTGCAACATCATGAAAAAACATTACAGTATAGCATGTCGTCCTAAATCATGATATGTCGTCCAAAATTATGAAAACATGTCATAGTATAGTATGTCGTCCCGAATTATGAAAAAAGTCATAGTATAGTATGTCATCCAAAATCATGAAAAAAGTCATAGTATAGTATGTCGTGCAAAATCATGAAAACATGTCATATTAAAGTATATCGTCCAGAATTATGAAAAAAAGTTCATAGTATAGTATGTCGTCCAAAATCATGAAAAAAGTCATAGTATAGTATGTCGTCCAAAATCATGAAAACATGTCATATTATAGTATATCGTCCAGAATAATGAAAAAAAAGGTCATAGTATAGTATGTCGTCCAAAATCATGAAAAAAGTCATAGTATAGTATGTCGTCCAAAATCATGAAAACATGTCATATTATAGTATATCGTCCAGAATTATGAAAAAAAGGTCATAGTATAGTATGTCGTCCAAAATCATGAAAAAACATCATAGTATAGTATGTCGTCCAGAATCATGAAAAAACGTCATAGTATAGTATGTCGTGCAAAATCATGAAAAAACGTCATGGTATAGTATGTCGTACAGAATCATGAAAAAATGTCAATAGTAAAGTATGTCGTCAGAAATCACAAAAAAATGTCATGGTATAGTATGTGGTGCAACATCATGAAAAAACATTACGTATAGTATGTGGTGCAACATCATGAAAAAACATTACAGTATGGCATGTCGTCCTAAATCATGATAAAAAGTCATAGTATAGTATGTCGTCCAAAATCATGAATACATGTCATAGTATAGTATGTTGTCCAGAATTATGAAAAAAAGTCATAGTATAGTATGTCGTCCAGAATTATGAAAAAATGTCCAGAAGTACAGAACCTCATAAAAAGTTGTTAATAAGTCACAGAATAGAATGTGATAAAAACTATCAATAAAAAAGCCATTCAACATTAAAAATGTCATTGGATAGTATGTCCTTAAAATTCATAGTATAGTATATCATTAAAAAAGTAATTTGTCAAAAAAGTCATAGTTTATTTTATTATAAAAAAGTCATAGTATATTATATTATTGGAAAAAGTCAGTTTATTTTATCAAAAGAAAAAATCATAAAAACAGTCATCGTAGATCATTCAATAACGTCATTTATTTTAATTATAACAACCACTGGTTGAGTTTCATTGGAAGGAGAACCAGACAGAGGAAATCAGTGACACAACATTACAGTGACTTCAGCCTGCTGAGGTTTCTGAATATCTGTAGTTGCTTTTTCACTGGATGTTTGGTAGGAAATTTCATCAAAAATATAATCAGTTCCTCCAAAATCCTGGATATATTTGACAGTCATATGGGTGCCATCACCAGCCAAACCACACACTTCAGTTCCAAGACCAAGTCCAATTTCTAGAGTGGACCTCTGCGTGGCTTCCTCTCTTTGGAGACACAGCGGCCTCATCTTCAGCCGTGGTTCATCAGCCTCGGAGGAGACCTCAGCAATGTGTACAGTAGCGCTTTATGGCCCGCAGCGTGACTTTAGCACCATTTGGCAAGGACCGCACGAGACCTCCCGAGGCCTTCGGAAAATATGGCCCTTTCACTGCCTACAGAGCACACACTGTGCAACACTCTGAATTCTTCCTCTAATCACGCTTTATACCATTTTTGGGTGCAGATGGCTGTGGGACCACCTCGTGAGGACATATATGGTCACATACAGTATCCTTTTCATTCACAGTCGCCTGGCTGTGACCATTGTGGGCTTCATTTCAGGGCTGTCAGACATACGCAGAGGAGGCCATCCTGTGAATCAGCATTACTAACAAGAGGCGGGCAGAGATGGCATGTTAGGTTGTATTCACACTACAGAGGAAGTGTCCATAACTTTGATTCCTCCCTCACATGTGACACAGACTTTAAGTCCAAAAAATCTGCATGGCATTTTGTTCCAGTTGCATCACAGTACATACAACTAAAACTTCAGTCAGTGTTGCTATGACACAAAGCAAATATTGCACTCTTCACCTGAGACAAGTGTCATAATTTTTGCACCAGCTTGGCTGAGCCAGAGTCAGTATGGAGACCAGTGAAATATAGTGACTGAAAGAAGCCTATTGGCCGCTGTGGTCTGTATTTAAGGCGGCAAATCAGTTATGTACTGAAACAAAAATGTGTCTGAACAAGAGGGAGGACATCAAGTACAGGAGCGATGATACATGTGTTGTCTTCTGTTATTACCACTCTGTAGGAATGTGTGTCTGACTCTGGTCACATAGCAGATACTGCATCTGAAATCTGATTTAAAGGTCCAGTGTGAAGGATTTAGAGGCATCTACTGGCAGAAATGATATATAATGCTCATGTGTAATCACCTGAAAATAAGAATCTTTGTTACCTTAGAATGAACCTATTAAGTTCTGCCTACTCTCATGCAGACATTAACATCTTAAAGGTTACCTTGTATAAAGGATCAATTATATCCTTCTTAAGTGTCTATTAAACAGTCACGTTCATTTGATTGTGGTGTTGTATATTTACAAGAACCAGCAGTGGTTAGCATTGTTGTCTTACAGCTTCTGTGGGGGAGTTTGCATGTTCTCCCTGTGTCATGCTTCTGTGGGGGAGTTTGCATGTTCTCCCTGTGTCATCATGGGTTTCCTCCAGGTGCTCCAGCTTCCTCCCACAGTCCAAAGACATGTAGGTTAATTGGTGACTCTAAATTGTCCGTAGGTGTGAATGTGAGTGTGAACGGTTGTCTGTCTCCATGTGTCAGCCCTGTGATAGTCTGGTGACCTGACAAGGGTGAACCCTGCCTCTCACCCAGCTGGAATAGGCTCCAGCTCCCCCGTGACCCCCAGCAGGATACAAAAAATGAATGAATCTTACAAAAACCAAGCAGTTTATAAACATATATATTAAGTTATTTATTTCTTTTAATGATAAAAACACAATATACAAAAATGAAGGTAAGCAATAGCAGAACATACAAATTAAATACAAGTGCTACAAATACATATGAAGAACATAAAAATTGATTAAGCTTTATTTTTCTCAAGGTTACGAAAGGTTATGGCAGAGAGTGAAGCTTGCTGCTGTGTTTATCACCTACGCCTTGGTGAAGGGAGCTTCATTCAGCTGTGAAGGTGACTATAAACAGAGTGACACTCCACGACGGAGTGGGAGTGGGTAGGGTCCAGATTTGGAAAGGCCCACAGAGAGGGTCCTCTTGCATGGCCTTCCATGTTCGCCCTGTTGGTTTCGACATTAGCCCAGAATGGACGACCACTGGCTATAAACAGGGCCATTTGCATTTTTGCGTTGGCCACTGCAGTTGTTTCAGTTTTGCAACCTCACCACTAGATGGCACAAGATTAATACGACTATCATATCTGTCTGTTAAATGCAAGGCTTAGTTTAGCTTAGTTTAGCTTAGCATAAAGATTGCGATATAGACATAGCTATGGAGTGGTTGTTTTACACTTTAGTTTTTGCACAGATTTTTATAGATAAAAAAATATGATACGTTAATTAGTGAGCTTTAGAGGTGCTGGTAGTTGAATTATGTTTTCTTTAGACAAAGCCAAGCTAGCTGTTTTCCCATTTTTCAATTCAGTTCAATTCAATTTTATTTATAAAGCGCAATATCAAAAATCGCTATTTACTTTACAGCATACGACATGCCTCTGTCCCTCTGGACCCTCACAGCGGATATGGAAAACTCCCCCCAAAAAAAACCTTAAACAGGGAAAAAGAAGTCTTTATGCTAAGCTAAGCTAACCGTCTGCTGCTTGTAGCTTCATATTTATTTAAGACAAGAGAGGTGTCATTTTCTTCAACCAACTCTCTGCAACAAAGTGAACAAAGGTATTTTTGTAGAGGAACTCTAGCTGTGTCAGTGTCAGACCAGAAAAGGAAAGAATCAGACAGAAAAATTAAGCAGAGGACATCCTCAGTAGTTTTCCCCTTGAAGTCTGGTCTATTCTGGAGACAGGAGCTGGTCTTTGATCTCTACATAGCAGAGGTGGTAATGGATGGATGAATGGCAGCTCATGACCTCACTGAAATATATATATGTGCTACTGTCTGCTGCTTGATTGGATGAATGTAAATATTTGAGCGCAGCACTGCTGCCTGCTGGGAGGCCGAGCCCACGATCCTGCACCGTAAATTTGGGAGCCGCTCCGGGCCCTGTGAGCGAGAAGCCAAGGCTGGAACTGTGGTGAAGCAGAATCATGCTACACCCACACACCACTGTTACACTATCTGTTCACAGCCCCAGGAGGGCACAAGGCAGCGCTGGGGTGGAGGTGGGGGTTGGTCTTCCATTACAAGCCCACTCTGGGCACCGTGTTTGTAAAAGCTGGTGTAAAGCAAGACAGGAGAGAAGAAACAAGCCGGAGCTCTGCAGGATAATAACATGAGCTATGCTGCAACTGGAGGTGGTGAGGTGTAGACAAAATAGCCACCCCAGTGCTGTAGCTACCATTACACTCCACTGCTTTCACACACAGACACAGTCACAAAGACAGCACATACAGGCACGCATTAATGCCCACATGCACGCACATCTGGTTAGCAAGTCTGAGGCATCTGAAGGTGTCGGTTTCCTCGGACATTTAACAAACACTCGAAAAACGTTCCTTAAATTCCAAGAGCAGCATTACCCTGCAAAGCCAAAACACAGTCACAAGATATTTAGTCCATTAAGGCCAGAGATAAGGCTGCCACCTGTTCTGTATATTATCGTCCTGTAGGATAATGAGGGAAAAAAAGCACTGTCCCTTAATGTATTTTCATGCACACCCTCCTCTACTGTGAACACTAATCTGACTTAAAAAAGGAGAGTTTATTGTAATGGTTCCACCCCAAAGCCTGAGGGATCTGAACCCTTGTCCAAGAACTCTGTTAAGCTAGCTGGTGAGATGACATTAGCTTTGCCTTGAATAAAGCTAAAGTTACCTACTTTACCTACTTCGTCTTCCCAAGTATAAAATCATCTGCATCGTTGGGCCAATAGAGCAAGCGCAAAAAAAGTTAAACAAAACTAAAACAAACACAATGAAAAAACAGATTTAGTCACCTAAACCCTCCACCCTGCAGCTGCTTATGCATCGTGTTACTCAGCGACATGACCATCAGACAGTGAGGAACACCGGCTGACAGACAAATGGACGAGATAGACAAGACGGACGAGACAGAAAGACAGACCATCGAACGGACACAAATAGACAGGCACCACAGATTTTATAATTTCACAAGTTTGGATCTGCAATGGGGCGTTGATAGCGTAGTGGATAGTGCCGGCGCCCCATATACAGAGGCGATGCCTCGTTGCAGTGATCTCGCGGGTTCAACTCCAGCTCGCAACCATTTGCTGGATGTCATCCCCCCCATTCTCTCTCACTCCCCCATTTCACTCTCTTCTGTCAATTAAAGGCAAAAAGCCCGAAAAAATAATCTTAAAAATTTTTTTTTAGATGTGCAACATGAATATTATATGCATACATATATAAAACGGTATATGAATAAACAGAAACAAAGCATTCTTGAGAAAAATGAGCAAAAAAAAACAATTTTCAATCAAATCCTGATGAAATTATTTAATTGTGGTTTTATGACAGAACCATTTTTGGTCATGAATGTTGACTAATTGCCTGTGACTGTTTGGGCTCTGTGAAAAATAAATAGTTTGAATTCAAAAAAATTATTTAATTGTCAGTCTCTTCTCAGCTTTCAAATAGCTATCCAACTGACTAGATGAAAACCTGATAGTGAAATGGTTCATTTTGCAGGAATTGTGACGCTCCAAAAATTCCATCCACTTCTTTACAGACGTCTCTTTCACAATAAATGCCTGAGGGAAAAAGTCTTTTTGTGCCCAATCGCATCATGTTGTTGTAATTCCAGTTTGGCCACAATGTCAAATTGATTTCAAATGGCACAATTCAAACAGGATTTGCCTCTTGCCACAAGGTCCAATGGGAAGCTGGAACAGGATGGACTTTGCCTCTCTATATCCTATCATGGCAGAGACAAAAGTAACACCTGCCAAACTGTTGTGCTAACTAACTCAGTGGTTCCCAACTGGTCCAGCCACAGGGTCCAGATTTCTCCTTAGTCATTAGTTCAACGCATTCAATGTCGTACTTGCATTTGGCCATGTCGTTGAGCTAGTTTGCTGTCTCCGTCAAGTATCTGTAGGTTAGTCACTCAGTCTACAGCAGGAACGGCATTTCAAAATAAAAGCTCTGTGCTGGAAATTCACTGTATTTTAAAATAAAGTGTGTTTTTTTACAAACTTGACACATTTGGGAGTCACTTGCGGTCCATTCAGAATGGGCCTGCGACCCACTTTTGGACCGCAACCCACCAGTTGGGAACCACTGAAGTAGCCTAGCTTAGCAGAGCTGCAGTTACTATTACCAGCTACTTCTGACTTTGGTGGATTTCATTTTGGTTAAGGGCAGTTACACTATGTTTAAACTACTCAGTTATGTGTATTAAATTATAGATTCATTTATTAAACGTGTTCATTAGTTAAAATAGACGAGAGCTGAATACATGGTGTTTGTAGACACTGCGTATGTCTTTGTAGGGCTGAGCAATTAGAGTGCAGATTTTTATATGAGGCCAATAAGACATGTTTCATGAGTGAAATGGATGCAGACTATTTAACTAAAATCTCTTTTTTTTATCTGTTATTTGTTCATCAGTTAGACCAGATTGATAATTTCTTTCTCTTCAGCATAACAAAGCTGAACTGCCGTGCACTTTGTGCCATGCTGACAAACCTCCACTAAAAGACCTGCTTCCTCATTTCTTGATCTTTAAGTAGCTTTGAGTAACCAGAGATCAAACAGTGTCCTCTGTCAGGCCATTAGGCAGACAGACGCGCCTGTGCTTGAACCCTGCTAAATGACTCTTGCAAGCTATGTGATTACAAAACACTTGTCACGCCTCTGTTATTCCACATAATCTGATTGTAAGGGAATCCCGCGACAGAGTGGATAGTGGATACATGCAGCCCGACTCAAATGAAACCCGCGTACATGTGAAGTGTTTGTGTGACCTGGGTATGATGTCCTTGGAGGGAGCTTTATTTGACTTGAGCTTGCTGGTGGGAGGCTGGGAGAGGCAGAGGTTGGCTTTGTGTTTTCAAATTCAATTGTCCACTATACAGTCAAAGAGCCCGAGCTTCCTGTGGTTTGCACTAATAAACCTAAACTTGGGTTACATCCAAGGCACAAAGGACTGCAAATGGTCAGGAAAAAACACAGTGATGTGGACCTGTAATAAGATTAAGGCCCCAAGAAGACCCTGCAAGACCTTAAGAAAGAGCCATAAGGTTCATTCTCTGAACTCTGTCCCTACACTCTGCTATACTGAGATCTGGCCTGGTGGAAAAACAGCTTCTATGAAGAAACAGCGGATCATCCAGGGCCTTCCAGACCTCCTTGTCTCTTCAAAGTCAGTGAAATTGAGGTCTTTAGACTTGGTGGTTTACAACAAATTCTCTGGTCCAACCCCAAAATCGAGATCAGCTTGGCAAAGAAAAATAAGCAGCGCAATTACAACACAGGGGCCAGATTATTTATACAAAATAATGAATTTGTTTCTATACATGCCAATCATCTCACCCAAAAGGGAGTTTATTAATGTGGATTTTTTTTTCTTCGCTGCGAGCAGAAGCAAGCGTCTAGTCCATGAAAGTGTTTGAGGCATGTGGAAAGCTTACACCCATCCCATGTTGACACAGAGTGATTAGTTTATTATAGAAGCCGATGGCCTGAGTACATGGGTATTTGCTTCCATGTTGTAGCGGTAGCATGAGTGAGATCCGGCTTGGCGTCCTGACACACTGAATGACGACAGGGCCGCGGAATCTGAGAAGGAGAGGCGGCGTGTGGCCAGAGATGTGCCACATGGGATGGGAGCACCGTGAACAAGGGGAATTATGGGTGTTGAGATGATGAATGAAGTTACTCATCCTTCCATTTTGTTTCTACCGGGCTGCAGTGACCCCGATGCTGGTCTGTTTGCGGACCTTGTGCTTATTGCCACAGTAACCTGAGGCCGGGATGAAAGCAACCCCCGCTGTGAGGGGAGTTTTCTCTTCCAGGGTGAGGAGTCCCTGTCTCCTGCTTTCTTTAGGGCCTGTACACAGGGCGCTGTATTTTTGAAAATAACAAGAGTAAGTTACAATACAATCATTTAGGTTTAAATTAGATTGACAGAGTATCAAATATGAGGAAACTCAATTAGAGCTCTATTACTAGCTGAATTGACTTACATGGATTCGAGGCCAGAAGTTCACACCAAACAAGGATAGAGGTTTCCTGCTTACCCGAGGCCTGTTCTTATTAAGTTATGGGGGTCTGGTGTGATTGATGGGTACACACACAGGCCCACTGCTTCTAAGGATGTAGGTGGGACTGTGTTGATAGAATCCATAGAAATTCCTGATCGGACTTACTTCCAAAGATGTTTTTACTCTGTTCATTTAACACTACGACCATTCAGGTAATCTCCTTTGCTGAAATATTATTTAATATAAAAATACCCCCAGGCCCACACAAGAAGGTTCAAGGACTGTCACAGTGATTCAAGAGAAGGGGGGCTGACTGACTTCTCTGTAACCCAAAGGACCTAAGGCTCACAGCAGGTCACACAGCTCAAAACAGATCAGAGTCCTGAAACGGGACGCTCCCATTGCCTGATGAAATGTCAAAGGGTCTAAATGCAAACGGGTGCAACAATGTAAACACGAGGTTCCGCGTAATCAAAGTGTTTCCACCTGCAGTGACAGAGCCATCAGTTCTGCTGGTCATTACCTCAGAGTTTTCTGGTGCTCAGAGGGTAATCTAAGAGAGGCCAGAGCTTGGCTTTGGCTGACTTTGGAGGAAGGAAAAAGCAGGAGCGAAGGGGCATTTTCCTCTACCTCACCTCAGAACGTAAACACTGAGACAGTCTGCAGACCTACAGGTGCCTCGGAGTCTTTTGTCCAGGACAACGCAGGTTGTATAGAGAGAAAGGAAAGCGAAGTTTGATCATGTTTGTAAAGGTTCAACCCAAAGAGCAAAGGACCTTGAATTTTTGTCTTGTTAAAGTGAGCTCCGCGAAGGCCTTCTGCACCTCAGTGTCACCCAAGGGGTGGACGCAGCCAGACTGCCAGGAGCTTCTCAATTTTAAGGCCACCCTAAAGGGCATTTCGTCTAGCCTCCTCCACTGCAAGGTCACCCTAAAATCTCCAGCCCCAGCCTGACCCTAGCCTGACTGAATTGATTGAACTTGCCAGGGCCAGTTGGGTCCAGATAAGCTTGTAGACCTCTACCCTAAAGGGCACTTCATCAGGCTTTCTCCACTGGAAGGGCACCCTGAAGTAGAGCCCTGCATGGGGCCAAAAAGAACTCCAGCCCCAGCCCAGCCCTGGCCCGTGGTATTTAAGCCCTGGACTGACTGAATTGACTCAGCTTGTCAGGGTGAGTTGGGTCCAGACGGGCTTGTAGACCTCTACCCTAGGGGGCATTTCATCAGGCTTTCTCCACTGGAAGGACACCCTAAAAACTCCAGCCTAAGCCCAGCCCTGGCCTGTGGTAGTCAAGCCCTAGCCCAACTGAACTGACTCAACTTGCCAGGGCCAATTGGGTCCAGACGGGGTTGTAAACCTCTACCCAAGAGCAGTGGTTCCCAACTGGTGAGTCGTCGCCCAAAAGTGGGTCCCGGGTCCATTGCGAATGTGAATTTCTGGCACGGAGCTTTTCTTTTGGAGTGTCGTTGGAAAGCTACTTGAGGACATAGCCAACCACAAGTATGACACTGAATGTATTAAACTGTGTGGACCTTAAGCTAATGCTGAAGGAGAAATCTGGACACTGTGGCTGGACCGGTTGGGAACCACTACCCTAGTGAGCACTTTATAGGGTGGAAAAAGCTCAGTCCCATGGGGTTTGGCTTAGGAACCAGGAGGTGGCAGGTTCAATCCCGTACAGACCAAGAATGGAGAGTAGACTGGCAGCTGGAAAGGTGCCAGTTCGGCTCCTGAGCACTATTGGGTGGCCTTCAGCAAAGCACCAAACCCCAAACTGCTCCAGGGGCTCACTCCCGGAGGCCTCACCAGCCCCCATCCCCTGAGTCCACCAGCTGTGTCACCCAGCCCTATCACCTTCTCATTATCACAAGGCTGACCTTATGGTGAACGTATTACTTCCTCACTTCAATACACAGTTCAGGTGGTTGTGGCAGAGGATGATCTTTCCAATCATCCTCTCACCCTCCTCTTTTCTCTTATAAGCCAGCATGGCAAAACAATTACCTGATAGCAAACCGGCAATGAGCAGGACAAAGTGAGTGACGTCTGGGAACCCAACACCTTATGAAACGATGCCCGACGTCTCGTAACATTTTTATACATGACAGCATGACTGCTCTCCAGAGGGGCTCGTCTGAGCTCTAATCCATACAGCTCGCCGCAGCGACAGGCAGAGGAGGAGCAGGGAGACAAGACTGTGTTAATGAGAGCCAGATCTGCTCTGTAAGCTTTGCGCCTGGCTGCATGCTCAGACACAGACAGCAAGACAGAAAGCAGTCCATCAAGCTGGAACTGCAGAGCAGCACACAGGCTTCTGAGGCAACAAGGTCGGGCAGGACATGAAGGCTCTGGGAGTTTGGCATGTTACTAAGTCTGGATTTGCAAATGAGTGTTTAGTCTCACCCTTCATTTTTACAACAGCACAACTTCCTTGCAGTTTTTTGTTGTTGCTGTGCTGCCAGGCATTGTCACTGATTTTAAAGACCATAGGGCTCTATGTTCAGTTTGTCAGCGAACAATTCTTAGCTGACATGAAACACATCTGTGGGTGACCTGGTCAAACAAAGAGTAGCCTGCTGAAATATATATACCAACAACTGTTGGATGGATTGTCATTAAGTTCTTAAAGTTTTTAATTAACATTCCTCACAGGATGAATTTAAGTATTGGGTGATCCCTTAATTTCATGTAGCGCCATCATCAGGTCAAAATATTATGTTGTCCAACACTTTGGCTCAAATACCTACAAAACTATTGACATTTCCAGCAGCCGCAACTGTACTGTGCTGAACTTGTGTGCTAATATGCTAAACTTTGATGGCAAACACATTAAACTGCTAAGCATCAGCATGTTAGCATTGTTGTTGTGAACATGTTAGCATGCTGAGGTCAGCACCCGCGCAGTCCCACAAATCCATTAGCCTGGTGGTATAGTGAAGTTTTAGAAACCTGAAGGAAATTTGTGGAGTCTGCATGTTCTCTTCATGTCAGCGTGGGTTTTCTGCAGGTACTCCAGCTTCGACAGACCAGCAGTCACCAATGAGAACGGCAGTCACTGGCAGTTGGCTGCGGTCGGCGAGACGTCTCTGCTACCCACTTGAGGGCGGGCAGCCCGGCTTTTGGACCTTCTCCTGAAAGGGTCCATCTCTGGCGCACCTTGGCGTGGCACGGTGCGTCTTAAAGGACAATGGAAACGCAATTTGGCGCTGCATGGCTTTACTTGGCGCAGCCAAGAATGACAAGTCTGATTGAACTTGTTTCTCTCATTTAAAGCGATGACATGCTGAGGTATGACAAACCATTAATAAAAAGAACTCTGTTATTTTGACAATGCTAAAGTAGAGCTAAACGATGAGGTGAATAAATGATTGACAAAAAAATGAATTGCAACAAAACATAAAACTGTTAAATTATTCAACTAATTTATCATTTAAGAGAAAAATTTCAAGCTTCTCAAATGCACAAATTTCCTTTTCTTCTCTGTTTAATTTGATTGTAAATGAGTATCTTTGGCTTAGGGAGAGTTGGTTGGACAAAACAAGTCATTTGAAGACGTCACCCTGGGCTGTTGGAATTTATTTTCGTATTTTTCACAATTTTTTCAGACATCCTATACAGGGTGTCTACAGGTATCAGATACTTGTTTTAAACCAAGTTTAAGACCAAAAGGTTAATCTACATCTTGCCAACAGGTAAGTTCAAGTAGCAAGTAAAAGCTCTGTATTAGTTCCAAAGATTTGTAACATCAGAAATGTAGACCTCCACACCCAAGAGCTCATTTTGACTGAAAGAAATTAAAAGGTGGAAAATTTAAGTGAAATGAGATAAAATGTTTGCGGCTATTATGACCTCACAAATTTAAATTTAAGACTATTCAACGACCTTTAAGGCCCTTATATTTATGACACTGAATTGAAGACATTGTATGCCTTTTTAAAAACCTGCAGACAACGTTTATAGACAAAAAAAAAATCAATAACTGGTAGAAAATTATTTTGTTGCAGCCCTATAAGTAATCAGTTCTGTGTTAGATAACATTTCTGACATTGCTTTTGCACCAAAAAGAGGCATTACTCAGTTTTTAAAGGGCAGTGACTGTATATTTTGAAGGCTACTACACGCTGCCCTACTTCTCATGATGTGGCTGTAAAAGAATGTGAATCAACCAGCTTTATAACTTATTCTCAGAAAATATCGAACCCGTCAGCTCAGCCGTTGGAGCAGCTGATATTTTTCCAGTGTAGGCATGAGGAAACAGCAGTGCTACCGCTCAGCACATGGTTGGACCACATGAAGGCATTATTACGCCGTGTGCCTCCGTTGTTGTTTGACTGAGACATATTTCCAGACGGCTGCCTGGACTGCGGCAAGAGATGAGGGATACGCTACAAGGGAAGAGTCCCTCGCTCTCGCTGCCAGCTCTGACCCTTTCATAATCGCCCAGGAATTATGCACATCCCAGTTAAAGCACTGATAGAGTGAGTTATGGCTGTGGTGGTGTTTCCTGAGAAGTCTGCCAAAAAGATGATTTAGGTAGATCACACGTCTGGGGTCTGAGGGCTCCTCGGACACTGTTTAAACACAGGTCTTTATTCTGAGGACAGAGGAATGTGAAGGGTGCAGAGTGAAAAACCCATCACCTAACAGTGACATTTCCAACATGGCAACCACCACAGCAAACTTAATGACAGCCAATTACTAAAAAATACTTATCCCTGGCTCTTGGAGTTACAGATGTTCCAGCTTGGAGCTGCATTAAAACCAAAATATTCACTTGTGTTTGCTTAAAAAAGAATTTTATTTAGTTTAATACACAGGGCGGTTTGTAGTGAAATATGTTTACATTCAGCTTTACAATTCATACAGGAATTCTCCCACCAAATTCCTAAAATACACACAATTTACAAGGTTTCAACATATTTCTGAAGACAAAAAAAAGACAGCTATACCAGTTAAATAGTTAAAACTAAAAGCCTACTTCCTTTTTGTTTTGTTATACCATTAAATTCAAATGGTACGCAACCTTTTATATTTAAGCTAAATATAAGTTAAAGTGTTTATAGTAAACAGCCTCTGGAGGCCGTTCACTGGACAAACAAATACAAATAAATGGCACGCAGAGTTTCCCATGCAATTAAAAACAGATTACAAAAACAACTTGTGATAAGACATGCTTGCATCCATGTCATTTTCACCGTCCCTGTTAGAAGATCAATCTCTCAGAACTACATTTCCCAGAATTTCCCGGAGCACACACCAGCACTCGAATACGACAAACATGGTCAGAGGTCAGGGGTCAGGGGTACAGTACATTTATAACTGCGCCTCGGATACAAATACAGAGATAGGAGTACTGTGAAATCCATTAGCAGTGTGGAGCACACAGCTTTTGCTTTGATTTTCCAAATTCAGTGGAAACACCCTTATGACTCACTGCCCCGTCTAATATTGAACACTTTTCCTTTGTCTCTGTCCAGTCAAAGGGATCTATATGAAAAACCATAGTAGTGTTATTACTGATATTATCTGTCTGAGTGAGGGAGTGCCAGTAGGTCGCACTCCATTAAAGCAACTCGTTACAACAAAAGGCGTGCAATTTTAAGAGGTTCCCTCTTCTTCGGCACCCAGTGGAAAGCTCGCTGGTGCCAATCTCTTTGATTTATGCGCTCTTCAAAAAAACACCAAAAGTTTGAAGTCCAAGTCAATAAAAGTAGTAAAACGTCATTCCAGACGGTTGGTAACTCTATTATATTCTGAAGAAATGAGGCAGTTGTGTGGACAACAGAGACACATGATCCAAGCTTCAGACGGAGAGTGGTGAGATGGGATACAAGATGGCTTGGCTTGATAAGCTTCTCCATAAGCAGCATAATGTTCAGAGAGTCTGCGGGCAGGATCGGGACCAAGCACGGGACAACGCAGGGGAAAGACAAACACTGGAGAAAAAGTCGGCCCTGCATTGATACAGATGTGCTCACTAAGGCAAGGTGCTCCGAGGACAATAAGCATGCTGGAGACGAGAGGGAACCCTTGGTCAAAACTTTCCGTTCTCATTATCATACCTGAGACATTTAGCCACATGCCTGACAAACTTTGGTTTACACTTTTGGACTCGTTTCGCTGCACTGCTTTGAGTAAATCACACGTATGAAATGAGAATGGTTAATATTTGGACCAAGGACCCCAAACTGCAGAAAACTTTAAACTCGAAACAAAACAGAGGAGAGGAAAACTCACTCAAATTCCATTAAGAGGAAGGCTGAGCTGCGTTTGCATTTTAGCGCAGCATTGTTATTAGAAAGTGTGCAAAAAGTTGTGTCTGTGTGAACACAGGTAGTGTATGTGTGTGTGTGTGTGTGTGTGTGTGTGTGTGTGGACTCTCAACCCTTACAGCTCAGCGGAGGGGAGACAGTTGGACCTCGCCTTCATGTCTGAGGAGGGAGCTCAGCTCAGGACAGCACACAGGTGGAGGGGGGGCGGGCTGTTCCATCAAGTATGTTTGTGTGTATGCTTGTGTGGCACTGTGTGGTACTCACATGTATGTTTGAACACTTGTGTGTGTGTGTGTGAATGTATTTGTGTACGCGTGCGTCGTCTAGACCAGGGAGCAGTAGCCGCCGCAGCTTCCGCCTCCCGCGTCTTCGTCGGTGAGCTGGACTCCTCGGCCGTGGTTCTCGCTCTGCCATAAGCCGGGCGTCTGGATGATCTTCTCCACCAGCTCCTCAAACGCACACTGAACACCGTCCCTGGTTTTAGCGCTCGCCTCTGGAAGGACAGAGTGAGGAGGGGAAAATAAAGGAGGAGAAAAAAGAGGAGTGAAGGGACAAAAACAAACACAGAGGAGAGGAGAGGAAAAACAAGAGAGGAGAAAAATGAAGTGGATTAAAAGAGAAGGAGGAAAAGAAGATGAGATACAGATACAACAACTGGTAATGTCTGCATCTTGATGTCATCATGTGCCAGAGTGAAAGGGCGAGTGGTGGAAAATGTCTCCACAATAACTGTCAGTCCCCGGACGCTAATAGTGAACCTTAGGAGGTCATTAGGGGATATCGTCCACACCGGCTACACAACATGATGAAACCCAGAAACATTATGAAACAGTAATAATCATAGGATAAAGAAATCAGTGACATTAAAAAAGCCAAATTGGAATTAACATACTGGGAAAGATTAGAGTGAATTCTTTCCATTTCAACAAACATTTTTAAAATAATTCTTCAGCACTCGATGACAGTAAAAACTAGCACAAGTCACTTTGACTTTTTCCAGTAGTCCTTTACTGACAAATGTGAAAAACAAAAGCACGGGGAAAACAACAGAGTGCGTGGAAGATGATATATGACGCCTGTTTTATTAATAGAACTATGCGAGCATTCCTCAGCAAGCATGATAGTTATTTCAAAAGCTGTTTCCCCCCGTGTAGTAGTCTGCTGTAACTCATGCCCAGCAGGTCTTTGCGGAGAAGGGAATCCTCCTGACTTACCTATAAAAAGCATGGAATGTTTTCTTGCAAACTTCAGCCCTTCAGCCCTGTCTAGCTCGTGGTTTTCCTAAAACAAAAGAGAGGTAATGGCTTATTTGAGGTCTGCCGGGGCGGAGCTGTCAGCTACTGTGGTCGTCACGGGGCAGAGAGGAAAAGTGATTTTCGCAGACAAAGAACAGGACACAATAAATTCATAATGCTCTACTTAGTGGGCATTTTTATCCCCACTGACTGATTCTGGTATCCTGGTGAAGGAGCCGCTGCCAAAAATATGAAAGTGGGTCTGCCACGGTCGTTTAGTTCTGTAATTTGTCAACTGGTTGTAAGCTGAGTTTTATTCTTAAAGATACTTATTTTTGGCGATTTATTTTCCTCTTCGGTGAAAATGTGTTTGTGCAGAGTTACTGTATATTCCTGTTTTATCTATAGATCTGTAACATCAGACAGAAAGTGCATAATAAGACCATTAAAAATAACAAATTAAACAATTAAAAAAATCATAATGTGCTGCTCCTTTTTAAATCAAACAGCCTCGTAAACCTGAGTGAGAACACACTTAATACATCACCACAAACACTCACCTTATCGATTTTATTCCCCACGAGCATTTTCACCAGGTCGTTCCTAGTGCAGTACGTCTCGAGCTCGTTGAGCCAGTTGTCGAGCTTGGCAAAGGTTTCCCGTCGTGTGACATCGTACACTGTGCAAAGCCAAATGAAGGAGACATGCTCAGGATGAAGACAAACACATACACACATCGTACTCCAAGATAAGTTGACTACACATTTGGTTCTGAGTAAGACTACAGGAAAGGCTTCGGGAATTTTCCATCTCTGAATCAATGATGGTACAAAAGGTTAATTTTGCAGCATGGGAATAATTAAATCAGTGTAATCATGGCACTGTTTTGCATTAATAACAGTTTATGTACACATACAAGACAATTAAAACAGTGTTTTCAAGAGTGATTAAGTCCAACAGAACATATTTGATTAGTTATTTAAATAAAAACAGACCTGATAACACTTCTAATAATTCTGAGGTATTTAAAAAGGTACAACAAATTAAGACAAAATAAATAACTAAAATAAAGTGTTATCCAACTAAAAACACATGGCTGATAAAACCAAAGGGCTTGAAGGCTTCTGATAGTGTCACGCTGGGAGCTCTCATAATCCCAGTGCTATAGCACGGCGCCTTGTGTTTCTATATATCATTAGAGTGGTCAAAAACCATAAGCTGCAGAGGAAGTCTGTTTTAAAGGTTTAACTTAGTTCCTCTGTGTGTGTGTGTGTGTGTGTGTGTGTGTGTGTGTGTGTGTGTATACATGCTGTACATGCATGTCCATATGAGTCTGACTTAAGGGTATAAACTAACTACCAGAGAAAGAGAGGCAAGAAGAGTGTGTGCGTGTGTGTGTGGGTCACAGGATGAAAAGCCATCACTCTCTTTACAACCAGGGGCCTGACTCTGAAGTGAAGAAGGGCACACACACACACTGAGACACACACACACACACACACACACACACACACACACACACACAGGTGCTTGAGCCATGATAGCGTCAACAGCTTGGCTTACCCAGGATGACTCCCTGAGCACCGCGGTAGTAACTAGGCGTCAGGGTTCGGAAGCGCTCCTGTCCTGCAGTGTCCTGCAAAACACAAGCGGCTCAGCACTACTGGACACACTCGCAGGGAAAACTGGAGGCTCAGACAGAAGGAAAACCGGGGCAGACGGACATAAACAACAAGTCTGACTCCTCTGTGTCCCTCAACCAGCATGTAGGAAGAAATCTGTGTTACGTAAGCGCCATCTTGTGGCCACTTGAGAACAGGCAGAGGGAGCCGTGGAGGAGTTTGATAGTTTATCTCTGCACTGACAGACGGAGAGGAGCCACATTTTTGTTTCATGAGTGTTACTCAGAGGCCAAGTGAAATGATGAATACAATTTCCCAGTTTCAATCATGTGTGTCTGTGTTAACTGATCATTTATCTCATGGTATTTGCCAAATATATATTTTTTTAAAAGTCAGTATCACTTTTCACTTCCTGTAGAACAGTTTTAAATGTTCAGTGACACATCCAGCACCCGAGTCTTTACAAAAGTTCACCTTATCATATGTGACTTTGGGCGACTAGCGAGCAACACAGGTTGTAGCAGCTTACAGAGCAAAATAAAGAGAGATTGGAAGAGATGTGTGTCTGGATATAAGTGGGTTAAACCTTTGTTTTCATAACCAAAACAATGTGGCAGTCCTCATCCTCCTCCTGATCTAACTGTGAGGAAGGTGTGTGTGAAGCCAACAGTTCATTACAGCTGCTGAACTATAAGCTCGCCTACTTTTTATCGGTCCAATCAAATGCAAAAGATTTTAATTAATCCCTCTTGCAACTGTAAACTGCTCAAATGATACATTTCCCTCAGAAATATGTCACAGTATCAATGCTAAAGACGCTCTAACTTCCATTTCACTGGGACGTAACAAGAGTGAACAAACAGTGAACAGTGTTTGACACTTACCCATATCGCCAGCTTTGCCTTGTTCCCGTCCACGGTGATGGTCTTCACTTTGAAGTCGACACCTAGCCAATGAAATGCAAGTCAATCACACATGCTGTCATGTAAGGGAGGGCGATATGGCCCTAAAATAACATCATAATATTTCAGGGTATTTTTGCGATAACGATATTCTTGACGATGTGACAAATATATTAAAAAACATATATTTTATTATTGATTTAAGAAAACAGTATTGCAACAAAATAAGTCACACAGTTTTACAGTTTGCTTTCAAATATGATCTCTCATTTCTTTAGTTTACAGTTTGCTTTCAAATATGATCTCTCATTTCTTTAGTTTGTGAACAACAACAGTAACTCAGAGTGAGATTCAGATCCTGTCACAATATTAATAGTTCAACTAAATAAAATCTACCACAAATGACACATTTAAACAGCTCCCAAATACAAAAAATGTCCCCTGGGATCTATATATATATAAATCAACAGGGGATCTCCTTCTTTTAGTAAAATCCTAAATGATTGTTTTTTTCCACCTGGACCTTTATGCTCTGCCATTTCTCCTCTAATCATCACGCTGTAACCTGTGACAGGCTGTTATGATAACACAACTATCACACACTCACATATATGGAGTTTTTTGTCGGGCAGGGAGCGTCACATAGGTTTACATTACCAAAGGTTTATGACAAAACAACACCGACTCGTGTGTGCACACGGCGAGAGAGGAGAGGGAGAGACGCTGTGCTGCTGCCAGAGGAGCCGCTGAATGAGTTCCCTCTGAGAAGTCCGCGGCTGCTCATAAAACATTCAGGACACCACAGTTTATTCCACACTACTGAAGCTGCTCCTGTTTTTGGCAACATCCGGAGTCTGTAATAATTTCACTTTCAGCCATGCTTGCTGTTGCCGTGGGTAACAGTATGACATCAATATGTTAACAAGTCGAAAGATCGCGAGTATCACGATATGAATTTTTCATATTTTTAAAAATATACCGGTATTATCATGAACAAGATGATATGACACACCCCTACTGTCATGATGACCTCATCTTCCGTCAGCTGATATGAACTTCTGCTAACCTCCGCTTTTCACACTGACATTATGCCCATCGTATGTCCTGTGTACGTACAGTATATCCACCACACTGGGACAGTGTGTGGTTTAATATCCCAAACTGAAACAAATAAAGGTCTGCATTAAACAATAAAAATCCACCACCTATGCATTGGTTTTGAGAACCATTATTCACCCCTAAAGTTTCAACCAGGTCCAAAAGAACCAGACATTTACATGAACGCAACGATGTTGTCCCCCTCCCCCCGCAACAAGTAAATCTCCTCTTGCCTTTGTGCAGTGTCTCAGCGAGCGGAGCGTACAGTGTCTGGATGACATATCCACTGACAGATTTACCAGGGAAATGTACACTTGTGTTGGGCTTGTTTTTACATCTGGGGCTAGGGAGGGGAATTCAGTCCTGAGCCAGAACAGAGGAGGAGAAAAGGGACATTAAGACAGGCCGAGGATATACGACGTACAGTGTGGGTGCCACACACACAAATATACAGTCTGTTCACACAGTCAATCACAACAGCTAGCTCTTCCTCCAGTCCAGCAGGGTTGCTCAGATACCGCTGCCAGATGCATGTGGAGATGAGTTTACGCTAAACATTTCCCTGAACCTGGACGAGTCTCTCCTGCTTTCGTCCAGCACAAAGTCAGACGGGCCTTTTCCAGAGAACATACAGTAACGCATCTGTTTGTGATATCACAACACAACAAGATGCCACTACAGCTGGAGTCAACTGAGCTGATCTGACCTGAGAACAGCCCTTTGTTGTATGATATAACACTGAGAGCATCACAATACATGCAGCTGTCAGCAGGCGATAAGCTTATGAATGAGAGTGACGTGACAGACGGCGTGCTAACCTGTCTGCCGAGAATCTGTAACCTCATTAAAAGCAAAAGATGATGTAAGTGTTGCTGTGATTCACTCCCGCCTATTTAATACCATTAATACACTGTGTGCTAATGTGACAATGTTCTGAGAAACCTATTATCACTGGAAGAAATACCTCAGCTGAACTGCTTTAGGTGGCAGGGATGAAAATACTGTAGATTAATTGAGATCAAGTGACGCCAGATTAAATGTGATTTCTGTCTGAATGAGGGAACTCGAGTCAATGAAGGAGGCTTAACTCCAATAAAGACATCTGTTTGGCAAAGAGTCGCAGCTGGCCAAGTCAAACAGCAGAGATCCATGCCTTAACCTTGGAAAAAAAAACATTTAACTGTTTCAACCTCTCCTGGAATCTGTGTTTGAGTCGGTTTAACAAAGACGGCATTGTGAGCTACAAGCGCTTCACGAAAATCACAATAGTTATGGTGCAAAATAAATCTTGACATGTTGAATGCTTTAATAAACATAAACCTCAAGGCCACCAGAAAATGTAGCAGGCGTGTCCTCGGTTTATCAAATGATTTATACCGTTTAAAAAGATGATATCATTCGCAGATCCACCAGAATTTTGTAAAAACATCCACTTCGGAAAAAAAAACGTACCACTAAGTTCACAATTTCACTGGATAAGATGGATCGTCTGGTCTTCTGCAGGAGTTTTTTTCCAAACTCCTCATTAAGTTTGAAATAAATCAAAGAGCTTCGTGGCTGTGCGGGTGTGTGGTATCGTGGTAGCTTTTACTTACAGCTCGCCAAGTGCTCATACCTTCTTACAGCAGATCTAACAGGCCAAATTTCTGTGCTGTGACCTCAGCTTCACTTTGATTCCAGTATGAGAAAAAAATCTTTGACTTTCAATTTCTGATTTAAATTATTTGCAATAAATACTGGGTGTGTAACTGACTCAAGAAGCGAGTGTGGTGATTGAGCTAATTCTAGTCCTGGAGCAGATTACAAGGGTTCTGTCATTTTGTGGATTGTTGTGCAGTACGGGATCTGCCAGCAGCTTCACCCGAGCCTACAGATGACCAAGAGGCAGACTGGAGAACAGTTTGTCTATTTTACTGAATGTGGTAGCCTTTGTTGTCGACGGTAAGGCTGAACCATTAACTGAATTCAAATCTGCTAAACAAACGAACCCACCAGAGGATCAGAAACACCTGCTCCTGTGGGCTTTACATGCACACTGTAGACTGTAAAAATAATGGTAGTAGCTACCATGACATCACACATTGGTTTGAGAACTCACATTCTTGTTTTTTGGAGCCAGAAGTGACCATATTTGGGCGAAAGGTGGATCTGACTGAGAAGCCGAGGACACTATCAGCAGACAGCCTGTCACTCAAAGCGGCCCGCCCTTAATTCTGCGTAACTTGGAGCCTTTATAAAATGCAAACGGGTGAGTTATACAAATATTCATCCCCCTTATAATCGTCATGAATGCTGAAATTAGCTTTAAAGACCAAAACCATATTTGTACCAGGCTGTAAACTAGGGCTGCCACTAACGATTATTTTCATTGTCGACTAATCTGTCGATTATTTCTTCGATTAGTCGACTAATCATTTTATCGAAAAATGTGTTAAAATGTCGAAAAATGTGGGTCTGTCTCTCCCAAACCCCAAAATTACGTCATCTAATGTCTTGTTTCATACTCACGCCAAAGGGTTTTCGTTCACTGTCACGGGAGAGTGTGTAAAGCTGCCAATACAATACTACTAAAATAGTCACCCATTATTTTAATAGTCGATTAGTCATCGATTAGTCGACTAATCGTGGCAGCCCTACTGTAAACACATTCACTTCTGATGTATATTTGGGTATTTTACCATGGGCATCTATGGTATTGACTAGCTTCCTGAGCCAACCTTTAGTGGCCTTTCGAAAAACTTCAGTTTTTGGCACTTGGCCTCACTTATCAGCTCTTAAAGAACTGAAAAACTTGGTGCAAATAAACCGCCTTACACTCCATGTGACATATGGGAATGAGTGTAGATGAAGAAATGCCACATCACAAGGTTTAATGCTAGTATGGTGTGAAAATGGCCAAGCCCGGGTTTAAGTGCAGTCCACATGTTTATGTGTTACATTGTTGAAAGAGTAGGGTAATGTGTGCGTAGCGAGTGAGGGTGGATGCGCTCAAAGCAAACAGGTGTTGACGATCAGAAACAATAACAAGTTAGTGGTAAAGTTGTCAAGTGTTGTAAATGTGCAGTGTAGGTTTCAGTTTGTCCAATGAATGCTGCGGCTCATCAAGACTCAAGGTCAGGCTTACACAAAAACAATCCACTGAAAACGAAATTGTTTCTCATTTTTGTTTTGACGACAACGTTTTGATAACAATCACCATGCACACGGATCCACGAAGATGACCAAAAACGCTGTAGTACACATGCCAGGCCAGTAGTTGGCAGTGTGACTCTGTAATGAAACAACATGCGCCTGTGCACATGTGCCTCCTTCTACAGAGCAGTGATGTATAAACAAACAAAATGGCAACCTCATGCACGTTTGTCAGGACAGACGATAATCTTGATAGATTCAACAGGGTGAGCAGCACAAACAGAGCTCAAGAGTCCGCCATTGTTGTTGTGATGGTCGAGTTTCTCGCGCATGCCTGGTGACTGGAACCGTAATGAGCATGAGCGAAAAGTCTCAGTTTTCAGAGGAACTGCATATTGCAAGTTTATATGACATTTTTTCCCAAAAATTGCACTCTGGAACCCATTTTAAAAACATTGGCACCCAAAATGCCGCTGTCGTGTAAACGATCAGCCAAAACACAACTAAAGTTTACCGTTTTCGGTTGAAATCGCTGGCGCATAAACAGGACCTAGAGGTGTTTTCACACTTGGTCCTTTCCAGCCCTCTAAACAGACTCCGAGTGGAGACTCTCCTTTTTTACGCATATGTAAACACTCCAAGAGAACTCAGACCCCTCTGAAGCAAACTGTACTCAATGGTCTGAACCTGAAAGTGAGGTTCACTTCACATTTGCAGTGCGGTTTACTTAATTTGTGCCTTGTGAACACAAAGTGCTCCAGGTTCACTTTGCTCTCTGTCATGTATTTAGCCCTCTAGATCACATGCTGTTGCACTGGGACGCTTGAAAAAACAGACAAAACCAAGTCGGCCTGAACGCTTGCGAGGACGCAAGATGAGGAGTAGTTTGGTCCACGGAAGATACTGCATGAGAGGCAGTCTCAGCCTACAGCACAGAAACACTAAGGTTTCCTCAAAGTTCATCTAAAGTGAGGGGCTTCATAACCGCACTGCAGTGCCACTTCAAATTTTAAAAAATAAACCACGTCAATACATATATAGGCTATAGTGTGAACAGAAAGAGAACTGAGTCCCTTTTCTGTTGGTGCACTTTAAGAGGACTGAGTTTGGTTTGTGTTCTGCTTCCCAACTGCTGGCTAAAGTGCAGGAGGGTCAGGCCAGAAGTGAGCATCAGCGTCCTGACCACAGTCTGGAGGCTGAGGCAGCAACAGTAAACAACATGTTTACAACAAGGATTCGAGTTATGTAAATATTTTCGAGTAGCACAGCTGTTGTCAGTGTGCACTTTAGTTTGTGTGATTTAACACAAAACTGTTACTGACAGGAGATCAGTCAGATTCATGTTTATAATTCAATAACAATATCAGTAATTCAGATAAGGAGGAAGATTAGAAACCAGTTGTAATATCGGTCTAACAAAGACAATCACTATTAGATTATTTTCCCTTATCGTTCGGCCTGGTGGTCATTTACAGTTCTTAAAAAACTCCAGACAGTTTACTGGCCAGCACAAATATTCTGACAGACCTAACGAGCTCTCTCTGCCAATTAATGGCACTGGCATTTAGTGTGCAGACAGACTGCTGTAATATTAACAGAGCTCCAGGGATATTCTGACCTATTATTGTTTACTAAATTTACAAGGTACTATGTTAAATATACTTTTAAATTAAAATACACTCCTTTGACACTTTATTAGATACACCTATACAATATAATGTAACCCAGTACAACACCTCGGCCACATATTCTCCCCTTATGAAGCAGTTTTTGTTGAGACTTTCAGAGAGGTGTTACTTTAACCGTGTGTTATTACTGTAATTATTGGTGGTGTTGTGCTGGCCTGCATTATACTGAAATGTCTTTCTCATGATCTTCGCCCCTGGTGTTTGTAAATGGGGTGAGCTAAACATTAGAAACACCTCTCAGTATGATGCAGCCGAGTTCATAACCACTGCAAACTTTAATAATAACATACAGTGTCAATCAAAACTGAACATTAATATCTTTTTAAAGGTGAAATTTATGGCTGAGCTGTTACATCAGAGCTTTACCTGAGGTGTACTAAATAAATAAATAAAATCATGGGGGAAAAAAAACATGCACTCACTGTATGTTAATATGTATTTTTACCTATCAGATGCACTTACAACAGTCCTTACCATGTACACACTTTGTCCATTCTTATATACAATATATAATCTATGAGTTGATAAGTTTACAACCACACTACCCATTTGCCAGTGTCCTTCATGAGTAAGCAAAATGCGTTACTCATAATTATTTCAGTGTAAATTATAAATTCTGTTTGTTCTTAACTGCTTTCTGCTCACACAGAAAGTGTTTCAGCAGCTGGAGGCGGCTTTTTGTAATTGTTTTTTATAACAATGAAGCTTTTTGCTTGCAGTTTTTGCATTCCGACGCGCCTCACGTTTCTGTGCTCTAGGCACCTAACATTTTTGCTGGAGTGCTCCGAACTCCTCGAGTTGAAAGAACTTCAACTCAAAGCCAAGAAGCGCCCCACATCATCTCTTTTTTCTTCATCTTTTTTTCCCCATTGTCCAAATGGATGATTTGAGAGGCCGGCCTTTTGTGGTGGTCACGACAACAAGTTTACAGTTGGTAAACAATGGAGGAGAAACTGGTGGTAGCAGTTGCTGGATACCCAGAGCTATACGATCCGACGATAGACAGCAGGTTGTCAAAGTGCCCCCGAGTCATCCTAAAATATGTCTGGAAACGTCCATCATGGAGGAGAAGCTCCATGATGACCAACTGGTGGTACTCAGAAGGCAGGCATCCCGTTGGATGATATCTGAAACACTCAGCAACTCACACAAAAACTAATTAATAAGAAGAGGAAAAATATCTATTTTTGATTTCAGGATAAACTGTCCCTTTAAAAGTTTGTGGCTCACGGGGCGTCGGTGGCTTAGTGGGTAGAGCAGGCGCCCCATGTACAAGGCCGTTGCCGCAGTGGCCTGGGTTCGAGTCCAGCCTGTGGCCCTTTGCTGCATGTCATCCCCCTCTCTCTCCCCCTTTCAAAACTGACCTGTCCTGTCCATTAAAGGCAAAATGCCCTAATAAATATCTTTACACACACACACAGACAAAAAAAGTTTGTGGCTCATACTGACTCCGCTGATGGCGGTCTTGCAGTTGCCACCGTCTGATGCACAAAACCTTACCTTCACTGTCTCATTACCTGACCTCATGTGTTACTCACCTATTGTTGCTGCTTGCTCCGGGTCAAATGTGTCATCTGTGAATCTCAGGAGGAGGCTGTTGAGAGGAAGAAGGAAACAATTACATTAAGACTCACTGTGAATCACTGCCAAACATATCAGAATGGCATTTTTCAGTAATTCTATTCCACACAGATTGAGCAGGCTTGTGATGTGGCATCAGATTCCCATTTGCTTAGTTCACATTACCTGTCTTGTGGCACCAGACTTATTGAATTCTGTATCTCTATCTCTTCATATTGATCACTTTGTCCTTCACTTGTATTACGTACACAAGATGATGTCACAGTTAGATTGCAGTCAGGAGGACAGGGTTCATTTCTTAACTATGACTAATCAAGTGCAAAGGTCTTAATCACAGCGCTGATGATGGGGATAAGCTCACTCCTCTCCCTTGACCCAGGCATAATTGTCTTATTATTCCTCATGGGCCATCAGGAGGGATGCTGGAGCAATGAGTGTTTGTTTGAGGTCCATGCAGCAGATGAGCTGCACTCCGAGACAGCCAAGTTCGAAATGTGCTCTGTGTAGGTCATTTGTTCAGGTAAAATGAAACTTGTGTATTCCCTGCCAGGCAGACATCTCCCCGATGATTTAAGAGCTTCTACGGATTGCAGGGAAACAAATTAAATATCTGTGCGCTGTTCAAAAATCAGTCAGTGTGCCTACTTGACAATAGCACAACTGGCCCAGGATAATTCAAGAGATGACATTTGAAACTAATCACAGCCTGAATTTGTTTATTGTATTAAGCAAAAGCCTATTTAATAATAATACAAAATTGCATTCTGGAAACAACGCCTTTGGCCTGGATGATGCACAGCGTAGAGCACAGCTCGCCACAAAATTCTTCTGTTTTCTGGAAATATAAGCAAACCTAGCTCAATGTTATGGTGTTGGCATGAACTGAGTCTCTTCTCTGTGTTCAGTCAATGCAGAGCTGCCATCACAGTAAGCAAACTCGCAGCACTGCTGGAGAAAATGTGAAAGCAAATGTCTATCGTTTAACTAAAACAGGCGCACACCCAAGACTGAAATTACAGCTGTGTGGTGTAATCAAGAAATGATCTACATGGGATCAATAAAAAAAGTGAGTGTAGGAAGAAAGAAGTGACGAAACACTGTGGAAACATTGCTGCACACATTCTGGGATGTAAAGCACACGTATTAGGTCAAACATTTGAGATTGCTTACAACCTTCTGGGCTAACACAAGATGAAGGGTATTCTTAAATCCCTTTTTGATCATGATGAAGATCCTAGTTTTGTGATTACAACATAAAACTCCCTACACCCTTTGTGGTTCATGTTACGCTTTATTACTTTGAGAACCAGAGGCTTGGTCATCAGTGCAAAAGATGAAAGATGATTTTTTTTTGTTATTTGGCCAGACAGTTCACTTGTCAGAAGGCTTACAATAAAGCTCTGGGCAGCTCATTACCCATGTACCGTGCTACGACCATGGAAGGCACGCTGTACTCGATACCATCGTTTGCAATGTGATGGTTGATGGCTCAGGCTGGCTATCAGGATTCTTTCACGCAGTCTGGACCACAGTCTCGGAGACCAGCGGACCTGACCAGGCGCTCTGTTGGCATGCTGCATGATGTAAACTGCCAGAGCGAAGTTGGTAAAAACATTATGCTCTGCTTTGGATATTAGGCTGATTTGTGGTTGCTAACAAGGACCACTGAATACCACATAATGGCAAAGGCAACTGTGTGGTGAGAGCTGTACAGGCTTTAAGTCTCTCTGGAGAGGCCAAGCTTGCTCAACCATGACCCTTTACATTAAGATATTTTATACAGACATGTGTTTAATTTATAATGATGTGTGAAGCACTTGATTTTGGAGGAACAAGACAGATACAGTAATTAACATTAAAAAAACTAGGGATAGTTCAGGCATGGCCAGTGCAGTTAACCACAATATAACAGATTGTTGCTGCTCCCCGTTAATTAAATCCTCTAACACACAGTTGGCTTATGTAAGTGTGTGTCCTGTGGCAGTAAAGCCATGAAGACGGTGATGAAAGGTGGTCTCGATTGCAACATCTCCAACCAACTGTGTCAAACATGAACAAAGATGATGTCACAGTTAAAGCTAATGTCAGCTAGCTCATGCTAGCCGGGCAGCCATTAAACCACAAGCCTTATTTTATTTAATAACGTCAGTGTGCGCTGTTTTCTTACATTGAAGAAGAGACAACAAAAGCCGAGTTGCCTCCGTGATAAAAAAAAAATCCCGCACCATCTTTAAAGCTCACACTATCTGGTTTGCTGCTAAGCTAACGCTAGCTAGCTAACGTTAGCATCGAGCCACGACATCAGTTTCTTGTAGATAACTACATCTTACCTGGACTTCCCAACACCGCTTTCTCCTATTATCAATATTTTCAGCGTCGTCAGTGTGTCGTCCTCCATTTTGTTTCAACGTTGAGCGGTGTTACTGTCGATAAAAGGCTAAAACAGCCGGTTTAAAACGACGCTCCTGAGTAACTTGCGCTCCTGTTTACAGCTCGCTACAGAGATAGTTTGACAGCGTCTTGGTGAGAAGCCTCACTCCAACCGTTTCCGGTATGACTTTTGGGCACTTCCGCTTTGTGTGAGAGCATCAGATGACCTTCTTATCTTTATGACTACATGACGAAGCAGATGCTGTTGTAACACATGGGAGTCATGTGTAATAAGATAAAAGATGTCGGCAAAGTTTTTTGTATAAAAATAACTAAAACGTGTATTTTAATTTGTAATAGGACAAACTTGGAATCAAATTCAATTCAATTAATTTCAATTCAATTAAGTTAATTGATTCTCATCGCTTCTTTTAATATACATTTTATTATTCCCATTAATTTTGGTTGTTTCTGTTCTAAACATTTTTCATAAATACTGTGAGTAAAATTCATATTTGTTTGTTTTTTAAAATATTGCTATTATTATTATTATACAGTTTGTCGATAATATTAAATACTTTATTTTAAAGAACCAGTGCTTGGCAGGCTGTTATGGTAAAATATGACATTGTTAATATCAAGAATTAACTATTAGACTTGTGAGTTGTAGACATCATTAATTAGAATTACAGCTAGTCAAAACTTGTTGATTAATAGCCTCATTTCGACTTGACATTTTAACACGTCATAATTAAATTATAGGTATCTGTCACTGAGTTTGAATGGAAGTCAGTAGTAAAAGTTCATTACTGTAATACTTAGATTAAAGGCCCAGTCCTTTTTACTAGCCTGGTGTGGCCGCACATTTTGACAAATAAAGGGCCTGTCTCAATTAGAGGCCTGGTCTTGTTTCCTAGCAGTTCATTTTTATATCAGTTCTTTGGATGTATAAACCTGGATCGTTGACCACACACTTGAGCTAACTGTTTCGATTGTTAGTTTGATTAGATTCTCCACAATTCAATCATTCAGTTAACTTAAATGAAACCCTGAGCATGGTAAACATGAGAGACGGAAAGAAAGTGGTAACTTACTACCTCTGAGGCAGTAAGATATGTGTCCATTCCTCGATAACCTGGTAAGTTATTCATATTCTGTTAGTCTGTAAGGGTCCACTGATCAAACAAATCAAAAGGGTGTTTCATAAAAATTAATCCAAGTTGCAAATATTAATATATCTCAACAGGTTAAAGAGGTGTTGTGTCAGTATGCCAGGTACTGTAGTCCCAAGGTGCCATAAAAACGAGTGTCCGAAGATCTTCTATAAAAATGCTAAAAGAACTGATTGGCAACCAGACCAGGCCTCCAACTGAGACAGGCCTTTATCTGTCAAAAACTGTAGCCACACCAGGCTAGTAGAAGGGACTGGGTTTTAACTGGGACTAGGCTTTTAATTGAAGTTTTACGGTAAGCTACATTGATCTACTATGACCATTTCCAGTAGTAAGAAATTAACTGTCTATGTTCTTAATTAGAACAACTACTAGTCAAAATTACATTACGGATATGTTGGCTTGGAATTCTTAGTTAAAACACAGTTGTTGATCTCTACAATCACCAATACCAATATTAACTCGAGGTTTGCCATACATTGTGCGTTCAAACATGATGGACTGATGTGTGTCCAGCTTGTCTCCATCTTTCTCACTGGTTTGACTCAAGATTTATTTGAGCTTCATTTTCAATTCAACACAGCTCAATACTCAGTCCTCCTCTGTATGAATCCTATCAATGAACCTTTAGTATGGGAAACACTTATGACCATCCACGAGTCAAACCATGGCAGGATACAGTGTGTAATGGATGTTACGCTTCATACTTGAGTTTTGTATGAAGTCATTGTCATTTTGAACTTGACTAACTGCTTCTCAGATTCAGCAGAAATTGAATTTAGAACATTGGCCTCTAGCCTTCAGATTTAATGTGTCATTACTCCTGTTTTGGTCCAGTATTTAAAAAATCCACACCTGAAATTAATTTTAAAGAATCAAAACACAAGGGATTATATCATAGTTACAGTTAGCCACAGAGAAAGACACGGACAGTTTTTGTACTTTATTTAATAAATAACTCAAACAGCATTGGGAGAGAACATGGTATTGAAATAAAAGGCACTTTGAAAAAATACTGTAAAGGCTTGTGTGTGGTGCTTCGGAGGCGTTTGGGCGTGTAAGCATTTCAGAGCTGAGTCATGTCATGTCTGAACAAATACTCTTATTTCTAAATCTAAAAAAAAAAACTTACAGAATCCACTCACATGAATGAGTTTCACAGAACAAGCTGACATAAAACATATTTTTGGCGTGCTTGACAAGAACACAGGAGAGGACCTGAGAATGAGTAATAAAGTTACTGCAGTTAGCAAATACAACAATATTTCATTAGTTCATTGTATCATATACAAATCCTTTGATTGTTCAACATCGCCACATATCATGATTTCAACAAGTGGTATACAGTCCCTTTGTGATCACGTATCAACAGTTCAAATAATGCGTGTTGATATTTTCCTTCATCTTGTGTATTAACTCCTTCAGAATAGACAGTACTCAATACGAGTGCAATAAAGTGTGTTTTTAAGCTGCAGTTCAAACCTACATTTACAACCACTGCATAATCTACTGTGATTCAACACAACTGTCCAACCTAATGCAAAATATCAGTCAATACTCCCTATTGCAGTTGTTTTCTATATATACACACACACACTGACAAGATGTGCTGCCATGGCTGACGATTTACATATTAAACTCAGGTCCTGTCTGGAACACACGGAGACACACAGGAAGTCAGTGCACAGAAAGAGACGAGAGGACAGCGCAGTGAAAGAGACAGAAGCTGAGGTGTACATATGCTGTGTATCCATAGTTTGCACATTGTGTTGTTAAAAAAGAAAAGAAGCTAAAACCTCTGCCCTTACCAGTCCTGTGGCAGGAAAAATACCTTCATGTCATCACTTTTGCAAATATTCAACTTAAAAGTATATACACATACTGTATACTGTACATCTAAAATACAACCAATTCATATAAATCATAAGTGTTAGTAAAAATACAGATGCAGTGGCCATATGGTACATTATTATTATTATGGTAAAGCAACAAGAAGAAGTGACACCACAGGTTCCCCTCAGACCCCAGACCTGCGGTAAATACTGCAGCTGTCAGATACTTGATAGCAGAGTCCATTGAAAAGTATGACGTCATCATTTTCCTTCATATTTGGGGTTGACCACAGTCGTGACAGCACTTTTGTAGATTGGATTTTCACCCTGGAAAGCAAACATTTAAGTTACAATCACAACTCAGATCCATTCACCAAATCACACAGAAAAAAACACAATGGATCATTCACTGTACGTGTCATTTATTTAGATCACACTCAGCACTCAGTCATGCTGTTGCAACATCACACCTGAAATCAGGAGGTACACATTAGGCATCATGTCTGAACACATTTCAATAGACAAGGCTTTGGTATTTGTGCCCTGCAGACACTTCATATCCTCAAACACTGACCAGGTCTTGGGACTTTTCACGGCACACTCATGCACTCATTTTTTTTAGAAACTATGAAGGCAATGTTGCTCTGCTTGATGCTCTACTCTCTACTTAAAGGGTATCGTCAGTATTTTTCAACCTGGACTTTATTTTCCCATGTTTTTGTGTCTAAGGGTGCTTTCACACCCGCCCTGTTTGGTTCGGTTCAATTGAACTCAAGTTCATTTGCCCCCTAAGTGCGGTTCATTTGGGCAGGTGTGAACACAGCAATTGCACCCGGACTAAGACCACCTCTTCATGAAGGTCTCAGTCCGGTTACAAACGAACTCTGGTGCGGTTCATTTGTGGTGAGAACGCGTTCGACCTGGATGTGAAGCAACTGCAGTCACATGACACATTGTTTGGGTTAAACATGAGCATGTTACAGTCCTGGAGGATTATTAATGTGCACCTCCTCCTGTACTGCCTTAATATGCACATTCAGCACATCCAATGCATCAAAACATTGTTTTCTAGTTGGAGCCGCGCCTCGTTTTCAAACTGTATGGTTTGACTAAAATGAACAATGACAGCAATATAGTCCACGATGAGCAGCGCTAAAATCAACCTGCGTAGTTGTCCCTCCATTGTGACATTAGTTTTTATTGTCTCTCTTGGATGAAACCAAGAGAGACAATAAAACCAAATAAACTAAACCCCTGCACTTGCCTGAGAACTAAATGCACAAACATCACCTATTCAATTTAGTTCTGAAAATGTCGGTGTGCAGCCTCGTTCTGTGGACGGTAAACCAGGTGTAGACTGATAAAGGATAAAGGATACAGTGAGTGCTGGACGGAGCAGTGAGTGACAACAACCCCACCCACATTTAAGAGGACTGTTTGCAGAGGAAACACTAAGCGGACCAAGGGTCTAGGTACCATGTCTGAAGGGTTACTTTGGTTCCAAAGGTACCATATTGAAAGTGTTTAGGTGGAAATGGGGCTTTAGACACAATGATCAACATTTAAGTCTGAAACATCCCGTCTACAACAGACATGAGACACATCTTCGAATTTGCTCAGATTCCAGAGTTACTCTGTTATCCTTAAGGAATCTGACCCCATTTGATTCGGCGGTAGGACCCTCTTGCAACCGCATGTCTTTGCTGATGTCGATCCCAGCAGGATTCAAACCCTGGACCATCCGCATGGAAGACGAGTACTCTAACGACTACACTAGGGGCTTTAGACCAACATGGGAAAATAGAGTCCAGAATGAAAAATACTGACGTTTCCCTTTAAGTTTACCTGATACTTTTAAAAGACAGGTGAAATAAAGAAAAAGTAGATACAGAGTGAAATCAAGACACACATAAACAGACCGTGCAGGAAAATTAAGTGGAAAGGAAAAGAAATACAAACTTAAAGGACAGCAGCTCTACGTCCATAGTTTGGATTCTGGAACTGATTGACAGGACTCTTGTATATGGGGTTGTCTTGCTACAGGTGGAGAACGAGGACAGAGTAGAGTTCAGCAGGAAAAATAACAGAACAACACAGAAACAGAATAAAAAAGGCGGCAGGAAAATATGAATAAAGTCCAGTGAGAGGGATGAAACGAGGACAATGAGAGAAATGGAAGGTAAGAGATAAGGATAAGCTCTGGATTAAAACTAAGCAGTGTTTAGCCTGGTGCACAAGAAGCTTTATTGTTGATCAAGTGATCAGAATGTGGATTTGTGCACTTTATAATTGAATATCTTTTAAAAAAAACCTTCGCTGGCTCAACAGTTCTGCTGTTGATTGAAAAAAGATTCTCAACTTCAGTAGTCTGTTGATGCTGGAGATGACGACAGGCTGTATAAATCTTTCCAAAGATTCCTGCCACAACAGATCCACCGTTATACACCTCCCTCTTAGATATAGGCGTATACTTAATCATTAAAAACATATTTAAAAAAAACATGAAAGAAAGCCGTGAGACTGGTTATATTTTCTTAAAGGTTCAGTTTGTAAGATTTGGGGGATTTAGTGACATCTTGTGGTGAGGATCGCACATTGCAACCAGTTGAAACTTCTCTCGGTTAGAGTAAAGGATTCCTTCAGGGTTCATTCTTCAGGAGGCTTTTACAGGGCGCTGAATTATCCACAGAGGTCTCCTCCTCTCCAAAACAAACAGACCAGGTAATGAAAGCTTGTCAAAACACTCAATAAAGCAGATTCACATAACAAATCAGTGTTTCTCCTACGCTGTTTGACATGTTGGAGATAGATGGCACGCCTACAACATGCTATTGTGTGCTCACTTTTTGCCTCTAATAAGTTAAGATCCAGACAGTCTGGAGGTTCTCACCAGGAGCCAAATAACCCGCAGAGGTCTCCTCCTCTCCAAAAGAAATACATTATAAAACAATGCGTAGGATCCATATTAAAAATGTACATACTGGCAAATGCCAAAAATGGCGTGGACCAAAAAATATTCGACAATTTCTACAATCAGGCTTCCACCTCACCGTCTGTGTCACCAATTTCCTGTCTCCAAAATGTTTGTAAGCATGGTCCAAAGCTTCTCCCATCACTTCTCACATCACTGTTTTTATAAATCACTACTTTTGCGTGGAGAGTGACGTACGCTTCTTTCAGTACTCGTTTTGTGCGTACACAATGTTTATAAATGAGACCCCAGGTGATTAAAGCCAGTCAAAACACTGAATAAAACAGTTTCACATAACGAATCTGTGTTTCTCCTACGCTGGCATGTCCAAGATCGATGGCTCGCCTACAACATGCTATTGTGTGCTCGCTTTTTTCCTCTGATAACTTAAGATCCAGACGTTCAGGAAGTTTTCACAAGGAGCCAAATAACCCGCCGAGGTCTCCTCCTCTCCAAAAGAAACAGACTCTGTGATTTAAACCAGCAAGAACACCGAGCAAAGCAGCTTCACATTACAAGTCAGTTTTTGCTCGTCGCAGATGGTCTTCAAACGATGATGTAGAAACATGGCAGTGAACATGGCAATCTCCATAAATGAGGAACTGCTCCCTATGTAGATATAAATGTCTCATTCTAAGGTAACGAAAAACACAAGTTCTTATTTTCAGGTGATTATACACTGACGAAAACATACTGACTATATTATATTCCATTTCTGCCAATATATCCCCCTAAATCCTTCACACTGAACCTTTAAGTAGCTACATTCAATTTAACGTAGGTTTGCTGTAACCTTCGCAGGCACTCTGCAGCTGCATTATGGTGAAAAAAATGTAATAAATATTAATATAGATCAGACAAATAAAGGATCACAAGCAAAGAAATGTGATCCAGACACACCTTCATTTGACTGAGTAAGAAATGCTATTAACAGTCATTTCAAACAGGCGACCACTGAGCTCTTGAAACCTTGATGCCGCTTAGTAATCCATTCACAGAGGCTCTAAACTGTAGCAGACGTTTTAAACTATTTGTTATCATGTATTCTGTGTCCTGACTCTCACGTGTTTATAACAGAGAAGGAAATATTGCTACAACCCTCCCAGACTGTGTGACACTCTGATGAAACTGAGATCTATTTAAACTCACTAAAACCAAGCACTCCACTGAGGCCAAGGATCAGAATGATGTGGCTGCATCTATGAGAGATCACAGGAAGCTCAGGCAGTGTCTTTGAAATTCCTTTTGGTTCCTTGTTATCTTGTCAGAAAACCCAGGTTCATCACAGTTTCACTGACAGTCTCTCATTTGTTAAAATTAAAGGGATGCGGAGGCAAAGGTTGCCCTGCCCATGGTAATAAGTAAGACCCCAACAGACAGAGTGGGCGCAGCAGTGATCAGGAACATCTGCATCAAACCCACATACTCTGTGGGTGTGACACTATTCCACCACTAGGTGGAGGCATTTTACTGCACATGAAGTTGCGCTAAACTCCAGTCCTCTGTCATATTGATGTTGGCTGATGATGCTACAGCAGGGAGGAAGCAGGGAGTGGAGGAGCTGTGGCCACTCCCCGGAAAAAGTCCAGCTATGCTCAGAGTGCATAACATTCCCAAAAAAGTCCACACAGTCCCCGACATTTTTCCTATTTTATTTTGAGCCCCGTTCAAAAGCAACACATTCGATCCGTTTCTGCAGCTGCGAGACGGAGGAGAATGCGAGTGAGACACTTTGTTATGATATCAACAAGTCTGCAAATGTCATCTGCTGCTAGGAACAACACACGTTCTTCACAAGTTAATCCCCTGACAGCGGCCGGCTTTGCAGAGCAGCCGAACAACACCTGTTTTCCACATTTAAGCTGCTCGACCAAACTGAGAACTTCAAAAATATTTATCCTGCTCAGCTTTCACTGACTTCAAAAACTCACCGTGTCCCATTTGGCGTTCATCTTCTCCTTCTCAAACTTGGCGAACTCTCTCCTGTCGTGGATGATCATCAGCAGCTTCCAGATGAGCAGCAGGGCTAAGCCAATCAGGACAATGCCGGCGACCACGCCCGCGACAATGGGGATGATGTCAGGACCGGCGGGGCAGTCTGAAACACAGCAGGGTATGGCAGTGTTTATGCAGCTTGGAATAACACAGCAAAAATAACAAGAGCATGGGAATAACATACGATCACACGGCTGTACGTGAATAAACAAATGCCCTATTTTTGCAGCCCTAACCACTGCAGCCCCTGTAATTAGCTCTCTGTGTAACAGAAACCTTCCACACCCTGGCTCATGTTCACCCAGCTCTCTGCTTACCCAGCGTGTCGACCACATGGACCTCCTTCTCCGTGTTGTTGTTGACGGCGTAGGTGTAGTAGAACCAGCAGTCGTTGGCGTCCCTCTCCTTGCAGTGCATCACGGGGTAAACGGCGTCGTTGGGCTGGGGCAGCTTCTCCCTGTCCTTCACTTTGATCAGGTTGAAGTACATGCAGTCTTTCTCACACGTGTCCTTCTTCTCACCGGTGCCAAACGCCCGGCACTGGACGCACTCTCTGGAGGGAACGGGGCGTTGATGTTAGTAATGAGCAACGGGATTTAATCTGCTACCAAAGGGTCACACAGAGTTCCATTATATTGGAGAGAAGGCAGACACCTCTATGTCCAAAATCCCCAACACTCTGCAACTCACACCAAAACAATGTAGACTGATAAACAGCACTACAGGCGACAGGAAAAATACTACTTTAGCTTTAGTTTTTTCTTAACCTTTATCTGTTTAAATTTTGGTAAATTAGCAACATTAACAGTACGCTGAATTAGCTATTAGCATTCCCTGTTTGCAATGTATCCATGGATGTACAATCAACTATCACTAAATCTAAAGATCTAAAAGTAGGGCTGCCCACTGACAGCCGACCAAAGTTAGTCAACCGGAAAGGTCATTAGTCAGCAAGATTTCATTGGTCGCTCAGTCGCAGAAAAACACAAACAAAAAACAAACAAACAAACGTGGAACTCTATTAGGAGCTGCACCTTGTCAAAATAAATCAAAACCTATATGACTGGACCATGTGAGGATTTAATTTGAAAGGACAGACACAGGAAGTGTCCACGCTCAGCAGTCAGACAGGAGTCAGGTTAATTTCCAGGGCTGGTACCTGCGGTTATTCCACAGGCTAGTTAATAACATGTCGGGCAGGAAATCCAAAGTGTGGGATCATTTTGAGAAGGTGAAGGACGAACCCAAGGTGATATGTAAACTCATCTTCATTGGTCGACTACAAACATGATGCATCATGTGAAACATGGAAGTAGCTACATGCCCATTAGCCCACAGCGTCATTAACAGGCGGCTCGCTCAGTGTGTGACGTGCACTTGTAGATAAAATATAGGCCTATATTAATGAAGGTTCATTAGTACGGTTTTGTATTTCTCTGTAATGTAGCACAGTGTTAACAATGTTACTGATACTATTCTTTCTCACACCTTCACCTCAAACCACCAAAATATATCATTTAATCATTAAATTAATATCGTAAATATGCGTGTGACTAGTCGACTAATGGCCCTAAATGATGACTGTTGGTCGACTAGGAAAATTCTTAGTTGGGGGCAGCCTTAAAACATTCTTAAATGAATATTAGGCTAATGAGGCTTTAGCAGTCTTGATTTATCCCAACTGAATCTTTGACCTGGTGTATTATTGGTATTGTGTCCCAGCAATACCCTACATGCCACTTCCCAAGAAATGTCTTTGTTCTGCGGCTCATGAAGGAAACACCATCCAGGGAAACACAATAAGACATTCATATACCAAAACATGCAAAACAGAATATATTGAAAGTATTTGAACATTGAAACGTCCTCATTTCAGACTTACTTGTGTTCAGTACAGACTCCTGGACAGGTAGGACAAGTCTCACAGGTGGGACCCTGGAATTTGGCGTCGGTGCACTTGCAAATGCCACATTCACACATTCCCCTGCCGTTACAGACCTGCTTGTTGCTGGCCATACACGTGCTGTTGTCCAGAGAACAGTCACAAGCACTTCCGGTCCACATTGGGTCACAGACACACACTCGGCACTCACAGCGTCCATGCCCTAAGGAAACGGGGGAAACGTCATCCCAAGGTGTATGAAACAGTCTCTACCACACCGTGTAAAGCCTTTGTACAGATGCTCCTCTGTGGAGCTGTCGTACTCACCGCCACACAGTTTGTTTCCAGAGCGGTCACAGTTGAAGTTGTCACACTCGCAGTACTGGCCGCTGTACCTCTCCTCAGGGTTGTCTCTCTTCTTGCACTCACATGTGCCGCACACGCAGTCTCCGTTGTTGCTGCAGATGTCGGTCCCGTTGTCTTTACGGCAGGTCCGGTCCATGTCCTCTGTGGCCACGTCGTTGCTGCTGCACTCACACTGTCTGCCCACACGGCCTTCATTACACCTGAGACGAAAGAGAGGTCGTGATTCTAAAGCATTTCTTAAAAAACAGAAATCTGAATATAAGCCTTAAAGGTTTTGTATATTTTCCTGTGTAAGATAAGATGTACAGTACATTAAAGGTTGCGGAAATGTTCACAGACTTACTTGCAGGCTCCGCACTCGTAGGTCCCGTTACCAAAGTGGCAGAGCGGACTGTTCTTGACACCGTCCTTGTTGCATTCACACTCACAGATGAAGTTGAGCGTGATCTCCACCTCCTCTGTGAATCCCAGGGGCTTTATCTTGATGGTCTCGGGCTTGCCTTGTTTGGGACAGCCCTTAGATGTCACGCTGATGGTGAACATGACCTAGGAATGAGGGAGAGAGTCTGACTCAGAGAGCGAAATATGGAATTTGTTGCATGTCTGTGAAAATCTCAAACCAAAATTCAACCACTAAATGAGTTTCCATGTGACATCATTGTAAGATGTGTGCAGATAAACCACAGTTACCAAGAGTAGATTTTGTGCTATCAGTGTGCGAATTACAAAAGTGATGGTTTTTGGATGGAAATGCATCAAACTGAGAGAGAAAATAATCACATAGAGATGCGCAGGGATTCTTTTCTATCCCCTTCGTACGATAAATAATGCTTGTTAAATACTATATTGACCTACAGCAGGGGTTGGCAACCTACAAGCTGCTAGTTATAGGCTATGTTAAAAAGATATGTTTTAAATCATCATTTAAAACTGTCCACTGAGCCCGCAGGTCTAATATTTAAAGGCAGGGTGTTCTGTATTTTTGGGGCGTAGTAGGTAAAAGAAGCATCCCCAAAGGTTTTTGTAGTGACATTAGGAACATATAAAAGAGCAGCTGCGTAAGATCTCAGGGTTCATGGAGGGACATAAGGTGATAGGGAATCAATCATATAGGAGGGGGTGATGCCATCAAGAGCCTTAAAAACCAACATCTGTCGCTGACAAACGGACTTCTAGAAAGATATTTTATTGATTTACAGCAAGTTGTTTTATTTATAAATGCTGAAAATGTTCCTCTATATAAGCTGTGATGACATTGTGCAATGTGTTTCCAGCCAAGCTACACATACACTAATGTGCATCTATGTGTATATATTATATACATATTGTAATACTGAGAAACCATTCATCGTCACTTATAAATCTTCTTAATGATCTCAATTTAATTTGACATTTTTGGTCTCATAATGACCTGAGTGTTGGTGTGTGTTTTCACAGCTGACAGACTTAATCACCTACTGAGGAAACACAGTAAAAGATAAATCCTCACCTCGTCTCCGATTGAGATGTTGGAGCACTTCCTTCCACTCTCACCCTCACTAACCACTCCGTTCTTACAGTGGGATGTGTAGGCTATGGTCACTCCCTCTGGAAGCTTGCTGTTCTCCAGGATGACCTCCGACGACAGAGACTGCCAAAAACCGAGAGATAACAACACCAGCGTTGGAATGTCATCTGGTAGCTTTGTTTGGACAGGATACGATACACAAGAGGATTAGCTGAGTATTAAATGAGAAAATGTGTTTGGAAAAAGCTTCGACTGTTCCAACTCGGCCACAATGTTAAATGCTTTGATGTGGTTTGTGTAAATAAATGATAATTTAATCAAACTTTTCCACAAGGGCGCTTAAAGGCAACAATCTCGATGGCGTACTTACATTGTAAGCGTCTATAATCAGGTTGATTACATTGCTTGAGTTGGCAGACAGAGTGCCCACTGCAGACTTTGGGATCAGGTTCTTCAGCTCCTGAGGACAGAAGAAAAAAGTTTAGAACAAAGGTTTACCAAAGTTAGCAAGAAAACCTTTCTATCAACTTTTAGGGGTGTTAATCACAAGTTAAATCATGATAGAGCATTATGTAGATTCTTTGGACGATGATACAGTATTTGCTGATATCATGATTCAGTTCAGGGGCCTGCGATCGATATGAGACGACATCAATAAATAGCCTCATTTTCTTTCTTGGCTGCTTGGCCTTATCTGCCTGGCGCTAGGCTGCTAGCACTCTTTGAATGTTTAGGAAGGAGGCGTGGACAGAAACGGTGATACAGACGTGCCATGGGTGTTTCAAAGCAAAGGCATACCTTAAAGTTGTCAATATGTATTGACGTTTTTACTTAGCATCAATAATATTGGATCAGTGCTCATTAAATCATTATATTGATGTATTGTTCCACCCCTATTCATCCATCCATTTTCATCCGCTTATCCGGGGACGGGTCACAGCAGCAGCAGGCCAAACAAAGCACCCAAGACGTCCCTCCCCCCAGAAATGCTTTACAGCTCCTCCTGGGGGACCCCAAGGTGTTCCCAGGCCAGATGAGATGTGTAATCCCTCCAGTGTGTTCTGGGTTTGTCCCGGGGCCTCCTACCAGTGGGACGTGCCTGGAACACCTTCAGCGGGAGGAACCCAGGAGGCATCCTTATCAAATGTCCGAACCACCTCAACTGACCCGTTTTGATGCGAAGGAGCAGTGACTCTACACCGAGCTCCCTCTGGATGTCTGAGCTCCTCACCCTATCTCTAAGGCTGAGCCCAGACACCCCACGAAGGAAACTCATTTCAGCTGCTTGTATCCGCAACCTCATTCTTTCGGTCACTACCCAGAGCTCATGACCATAGGTGAGGGTTGGGACGTAGATAGAGGAGCAAATCGAAAGCTTCGCCTTCCAGCTCAGCTCCCACTTGACCACGATGGGCCGGCACACCACCTGTATCACATCCCCTATTTGTCAAGCCCTTAAATATACTGTTTGAGGCCCCAATCAGACAGAGCGCTTTCTGCAGCTTCACTCAACTGCTATTTTGCTGTCAAGTTAAGTCACAGATATGTACCTTAAAATCTACAAAAAAAATGGACAGGCCGAACACTTGGGGACTGGAAACAGGGAAACTGAGATCTGTGTAAGTACATGAGACCTACAGAACGAGGAGAAATCACAGGTAGTACCACCAGCTGGTCCAGGAGCTTCGCCTGGATCTTGGTCTGCTCAAGGCTTATTTTAGGATCAATCAGGAAAAGATTGATGATCTGCTGTCAACTGTCAAGCCTAATCATGGTTGGTAAAAGGTTAGAAAGTAGTCGAGGCTAAAATGTGTTCACAAATGTCTTACAGCTTGCCTCAGGCGACAATGAAAGTGAGCCATGTACGCTATTACTTGTTGTCACTGCCACTACAGAAGGCCCGCCTCTGAATTAATCTAAGTGGACAATCTACAAAGTCTTTCAATGTGAGGTGATCAGGGTGATCCTGAAAACACAAGGCACTAGGCATTCCAAAATCAACAGGCACAAAAAGCTGCCCCAGGCTGCTTCGTCAGATTGAGTCTATGACCATTTAATTCCAGATTTCAATGGATACAACATTGATTTCAACCTTGAGATTATGGACTTGTTATTGCTTTGAAGCATGCTGAAGCTACTGCGAGGCTACCTAATGAAAGAACTTTATCAATCTCAGATGGGTTGAACTGTACTGAAAAGCAGCAGCATGGCACAAGGAAATAATTAAAGCTTTTATGGAGATGCTACCATTACAACTCACAGCAGAGGTTAATGGCCTGGGTGGATATTTTTACACACTGGGCTTCTCCTAATCACACACACGCACACGGAAGGAATGAGGAAGAGTATGCTCGAAAAGAAAGGGATAAAAGTGAAGTAAAAGAGAGACAGATAAAGAAACAAAGAACTCACCTGGTAAACAGGCTGGAACTCTTCTGTGACCGCAAAGATGGTTTGAATGTTGTTGTCGCTCAGCTTCTGAACCAGGTGAGCGATGGAGGGATAGTCCTTTAAAACAAGATGGAGGAGAAAAGTCAACACCAGTCGCAGTGAATGCCCACACGCAGAACAGACCAAACAGTATTACTTACATAGTAGTGGCTCATGGTGTACACGTTGTTCTCCAGGTGACATTTTCCATCATTGGGCAGAACGATGCCGCCCAGTTTGCCATCACCAGCAAAGTGGAAGCCAGCGTCAGTGGAGAACACTAGCAGACGAGTCACATTCCTCCAGCCAATATGATCCTGAGAAATGAGAAAGAAACACTCAAACTAGGAGTAGTAATTGTCTGCCAACAGCGATATATCCTCTCTATAAAAGCAATGAGCAGTTCATAATGTGATGCATGAACTTCTGATTATCACTGCATCCAAAAATCTCCTTGTAAACGCCAAAGACTCATAAAATACAGCTTCACACATCCCCACATAAACGCATTTATTGGTGCTGTATCCCTCCGAGCAAGTGCCGTAATTGTGGGAAAATTACCTTGAATTGAGAACCTGAGAATGATTATTTCCCACAGGATCACTGAGGAGAAACAGCTTTTTCTTTATTCCTTTTTTTCTGCTTACCCCACACACAGCCACTTGCATGATGGCATCAAACCCCCCCTCAGGAGAGTCCAGGTTTCCAGAGATGTGCTGCTGGCCCACCAGGGTGTTGAACTTCTTGCCATCGCTGGTCAGCTTCAGGACGTTCTTGTAGCTGAACGGGCTGGTGCAGTTCTGGTCGCCTGTGCATGGGTTAAGCAGCTTGGCTGGGGTGGTGCTGATGTACGGCATGACTGTCTTTTCCACGAAGGAGCCAAAACCTTTGAAAGATGGTTGGATACAGAATATTACTTTAAACATCTTGGATAAAGGCTTAAGAAGATGCTTGGTTTGAGACTGGCTGGCTACCAAATTAATTCCGTGGAGGTCGTTGAACTCTCAAGGGTTTAATTCCTTGGTTTGTTTGTGCAGGTCACAAAAAGGTCAAACACAAGTGGCACTGAATACCCCCCATCAAGACACCTGAAAATACAAGACAGTCGATCCACTTCAGGGATAGGAGGGTAATCTATTTTATCTAACTCCCTACAAAGTAGATTATTACACATTATTTTTAGTCAGTGTTATACTTCTACTTGGGGGATAATAATTCAAATTTTGGTTGCTTTGAAGGATGAAAAAAGGAAGTTTAATGCTGCCATTGAGTCATTTGTGCTGACTATGGTCTACATTTTGAATCCCATATTATTTAGCCCATATGTGTTTACAATGTGGCACAAATTGGCACCATTAAAGTATGCAAAAGAACCTATTAGCAGTCTCTGTTTGTGATGTGCCTATAAATGTGCAGACAAACTCTATTCGGAGCTGCACCTTGTCAAAATAAATCAAAACCTATATGACTGGATTATGTGGGAATTTAATTTGAAAGGACAGATACAGGAAGTGGCCACGCTCAGCAGTCAGACAGGAGTCACGTTACAAACCAATCACAGCCGACAGATATCTTTCCTTTCTTCCGTAAATATTCAGTCTGATAAATATGGAAAAGTTGGTCACGTTAGTGCAGGGCTACCCAGAGCTTTACATCTGTCCCATGGATGATAGGCCTACACACTTATAAACAGCTCCTGGAAGAAGATGAGCTCTGCTCCGATCTCACGTTTTCCAGGCAGTTAAATACGCAGCACGTGTACGGCCCCTAATTTCCAGGGCTGGTACCTGCGGTTATTCCACAGGCTAGTGAATAACATGTCGGGCAGGAAATCCAAAGTGTGGGATCATTTTGAGAAGGTGAAGAACGAACCCAAGGTGATGTGTAAACTCATCTTCATTGGTCGACTACAAACATGACGTATCATCTGAAACATGGAAGTAGCTACATGCCCATTAGCCCACAGCGTCATTAACAGGCGGCTCGCTCAGTGTGTGACGTACACTTGGAGATAAAATATAGGCCTATATTAATGAAGGTTCATTAGTACGGTTTTGTATTTCTCTGTAATGTAGTAATGCGGGCGATCAGTCGACTAATGGCCCTAAATGAAGACTGTTGGTTGACTAGGAAAATTGTTAGTCAGGGGCAGCCTTAGTTCGGGGTTCACAAGGAGCAAAACAAACTGTCAAATGTGATCAGACTCCAAAATAAAAGTCCTCACCTATCCTGAAGTCAGAGGTGATCTTTGACATCTCCAGCATTAGACTTGTTCCCAGGTTTTTGACATTCTCCAAATCGTCCTTCATGGAGTAGGACAGGTCCATCAAGTAGTACAGGTCGATAGGATAGTCTTCTGCTCGTTTGAACTTCAAGTCAAAAGACTGGGGCTGACCTACAGGAAGTTACCATGATTCAAAAAAATGTGTCACAGTGGTAAGTTAAATACAATCTAATCCAAAACAAGGTAAGAAAAGAAGCTTCAGGAAAATCATAATAGAAATGTATCCTCACCAGATCGGAGGGTGAGGGTGAGTTTCTGAGGCTGGATCTGAGTGATTTCCTCTGGCTTCAGTTTCTCGGCTCCCTTTTTGCGATTTGTCACTGTTTTGTTCCTGAGGACCATCTGTTCCCCAGTTGGGTTCTCGATCATCCCTTCATCACAGCCCCTTTTTATCAGAGACTGCATCTCGTCACAGCGGGTCGACACAGTCTCACCCTGTTTCAAGAAGTCCTAACAACGGCAGCATGGGAAGAATTAAATGGACAATTCATCGATTTTACAAGTGAATTTCTGTTTGTTTATCATAAGAACCACCACTCAGTGTGTGAAAGCTGTTGCATAATGTCTTTTGGGGCTCTGGAGGAGCTTTCTTCGGGGTCACTTTCTCAGACTCGAAGTTAAAAACAGAAAGCTTGCGTTGCCAACTGGGGGAATTGTGGGCAAGATATGGGTCTAAAGCAGAAAGGGACTGACAAAAGACACTACTAAGTGTTTGCCCAGGAGCTTTTGACTATGCAAGGGACAAAAAGTCAGGATGTTTTGGCCTCTGCTGCTGCTCTGACTTTAGCCATTAATTTTGAATATTTCTTGCAACTTTATGAAATCATAATACAAAAAACATGTCTCAGTCAATGACAGTGACTTTAATGGTTCATATTAGTCTAGTTCTGAAATGATTCATCTGAAACTTTTTTGATAATCAATCAGTTTAGTTATCTATTGAACAAAAAGACTTGTCTGGTTTCAGCTTTTCAAATGTGAGGATTAGGACTGCAACTAATAATCACTGTCATTATTAATTTGTGACCAGCAGCTCTATATGTCGCTCTTATCTGTCGGTTGGTCAGTTGATCGATCAATCGGTCGCTCCACAAAAATTTCCCACCCTCTGGCAGCCACAGTTTTAGCCCAAGGAGGCTGAAATGTGGCATGGAGGTCAAGTGTTTGTGTTCATGCAAAGGAGCAGCAGGAGTGGTCTTGAACAGAAAGGTGCATAACTTCTAAACCAGTAGTTCCCAACTGGTCCAGCCAAGGGGCCCAGGTTTCCCCTTAGTCATTAGTTCAAGGTCCACACAGTTTAACTTGTCAAGCTAGTTTACTGTCTCTGTCAAGTAGCTATCGGTTAGTAACTCACTCTACAGCAGGAAATGACACTTCAAAATAAAAGCTCCATGCTGGAAATTCACTGTACTTCAAAATAAAGTGTGTCTTTTTACAAACTTCACACATTCGCGAGTCTCTTGCAGTCTATTCAGAATGGACCTATGACCCACTTTCGCAACGCGACCCACCAATTGGGAACCACTGGTCACTGGATTCACCTAATATGACCAAACGTTAGAGAAAGACAAACAAACGCACTGTGATGCCATGTCCCCCTTTCATAACTCATTGACCTGTTGTCATAGGGAGGCAGCACTGGACTAGTGATGAGTGTACGTCGTGTACACCGATCAGGCAAAACATTAAAACCACTGTCAGATGTAGTGAAGTATACTGACCATGTCATTACAGTGCAATGTTCTGCTGGGAAACCTTTGGTCCTGGCATTCATGTGGATGCCACTTGAAGCACTTCAGTCATCCAAACACCGTTGCAGACCGAGTCTCTCCCTCATGGCATTTACGTTCCTTGATGGCAGTGCCCCCCCGAGCAGAACATGAACCATAGCTCACCACAAAAAATGGCACGAGAAATGAGACAATGAGTGCAAGGCATCAATCTGGCCTCCAAAGTCCCCAGATCCTGGTCTGATCGAGTATCCGTGGGACATGCCAGCACCCCACCTCACAACCGACGGGTCTCAAAGGATTCACTGCTAGTGCCCTGATACCAGACACCACAGGACATCCCCTGAGGTCCTGTGTCCATGCCTCATTCTCGGAACCCATTGGCTGTATTTGGCGTCTGGGGGGCACTGTCATCAAAAAGCGCTGTGGCCATGAGAGAGGTGTACTTGGTCCACAACAGTGTTTGGGTGGGTGCTATGCGTCAAGTGGTATCCACATGAATGCCAGGACCCAAGAACATTGTGTGTAACAAGATGAATGAACAAAAATAGGACTTTGAAGACATCACCTTGGGCTCTGGGACATTACGGTGTTTTGTGTCATTATTTTCTGACATTTCATGGACTAAACAAGTAATTGATTACTTTAAAAATTGATCAAAAACAATCAATAGCAGCAGCACTACATCAGGCACAGTCAAAGACCACATGCTCGCTATCGCTATATGCCTAATGGCATCAAACTGCACTTCTCAGCAGCGATTATAGCTGACGGCTTCGATTCACTTACTGGGTCTTTACACCAGCCACATTTGGCTCCAGCCTGGATGCACTCCCCGCAGTATTTGGCGTTGGCATTGATGCACTCGTTCCCCTCTGGATGGAAAACAAAGAGAAAAGAGAGGAGGAGGCAGAGTCAGAGGGAGCTGGGGCACAGCACAGGCCCTGCAAAGTAAGCAGCCCGTTAAGCCCCCCGTATTTACACATCAGTTCATCTGGAACACTGTGCGGCTCGACGGTAATTGGAGACAGAGAGGAATATTCCCTCTTTTCCATTATCCTCCGCACTCCGAGGTGGATCTCTGGTCAGTGACATCATTAAGATAAAGTAGCTGGCCTCTCTCTGAGGAGGTAGTCATCATTATAAACTTTTAATATGTGTGCTGACATCAACGAAATGACATCATGTGACAGAATAATGATGTCACAGCGATACAGTGTGTCAGCCAACCTTACCTTTCTGAGCACTGCTGAAACAGAAGACTCCTAACAATGTGGAGATCAAGAGCAGCTTCAGGTCCATCTGAAAACACACACACAGGAAAGATATTCTAAATGTGCTGCGGTCTCATCAAAGAGATACTGCTGTTCTGAAAAGCAATATGTCATTTGTGACGATGTCTTTGTTCACAGCCTGAAAGCTTCAATTCATAATTTCCTGGACAAACGGCTCCAGAACAACGAGAGAGGGTCTCAGAGATGACAGATTGAATATGTAAACGCCTTTGATTGGAGATAATAAATTATCCAGTGGCAGCGGCTCAGCTATTCTCAGTCGGTCAAAGGGTAAAAGGCAGTTAATTCAATTCCAACCACTTTCACATACAAACATGCAGCACACATCCGCCTACAGTACAGACACACAATCGCAGTGACTTGCCCCTGACCTGGACTGAAGCCTCCTTTTTCCCACAATCCCTTTCACTGTAAATAGCTTCAGCTCCCCAGAGTCAACCCCTCTCTGGTTGTGTTTATTGATCCCGTGTCTGTGTGAAGGCCCTTTTGTCAGCCATATCGATGCATCTTGTTGTGCTCTTAATGCAAAGCTTATGACTTACAGAGGATAAGTGAGCAGATGGACGTCTCTCTGCGCTAAACGGCTGATTTGTGAGCAGTCTGCAGCCACGCTAGCAGCTCTGTGGGACTGCACTTAGACATAGCAGGTAATAAGCAAAGCTTGCCAACATACTTACAGTAAAAAACATGCTGATGTTTAGGTTTATTTATCATGTTCACAGTCTTAATTTAGAGTATTAACATGCTACATTTGCTGATTAGAACTAAAAACAGTTACGGCTAAGGCTGCCATTTAAGTTGGGACTAGGAGTGTTGTGATACACTGGTATTGATGATAACCATATTCAAAAATTAAACACTGCTTAGACATATGACAGTATCGCCTCTTACATCATTTCTGTGTCTTTATTATCTCACTTTATTTCCCACTCCAACACTATCTAGTTGCCTTTTCAAGATAGTTTTGTACAGTGATGGTTACAGACTCTCTCCACCTCCCTACACCTCCCTATTCAAAGCTTAATTCATTTGCCAAAAAGAGACATAACGCACACTAAACAAACTTAAAGATGAATTTGACTGAAAGCATGATAATTATTTCAAAAATTTCTATAGATACTGCGATAATGTTGTTAACGTGAACCCTTTTGGCCGTGATAATCGTGTATTGAAAATCATGTCTTTACTAAATGTCATGGCCATCCCGCCAAGGGTTGCAAAGATTTGAGTCTGGACCAAAAGGATGGACCAACCAGCCTGGTTGAGCATTTTACTAAAACCATTAATTTCAACCTCATGTTAGCGCTACAGAAAGAATCAGGGACCAACCAGGCTCAGTGGGATCCATCCTCTGGGAACAATGAATGTCTGTATACAAACTGTGCCAGTTGATTTAGTAGTTGCTGGGTTGGGTTGTCAAATTCTGGTTGGTTGGTTGACTGGTCGATATGCTCTTGTCTGACCAAATTCTCATTGGTTGGACAATCGCTGCTGTTACTTTAACAAGGTCGTGTGTTCACCAAAGTGTGTCTTTTCCCAGCTGAAAACGGCAGCTGTTAATTGTCCAGTGCTTGTAAATGTCCTGTGTGACAGCTGGTCTTTGTCCTGCCTCTTATCAACTGTGATTGGGCGGCTAGTGACACTGACCAGCGCAGCGTTTTACCCCAAAATAGTAAGCCTCCATTGCATTCAGCTTAAAAATATTTAACGTTAGTGACATTATGTTATATTGCCAGCCTTAGAAATACCTTCAATAGTGTCCAATATTTAACGCTTGGTGGTGAGACAGACTTGTGCATGCAGCTCAGCTAGATGCCCCCAATCCCAATACCATGCACAGATAACGTGGACATCATATTTATTTTTCACTCAAGGCATTCAACTTGCCCGAACACAGAGAACTTGCCTTAGGTAAGGTAGAGTGCATGTGGAGATAGTGTGCAGAATTTCTTTCCCCACTGACCAATCGAATAGTTGAGGAGTAGGTAGAGTTTCAGTCGACTAAGACTTTCTTAGGTTGATTACAGCCCTGGTAGATGTGAAGATATTCGGTAGATAAATTAAAACTTTGACCTGCTGGTGCCAATAAATGAAAACCAAAACCTCTCAAGCTCACAGTGGTGCCAGGCGAAAGGTTAGGAGGTGACAGAAGTAATTAAGGATACACCCTCTGGGACCATGAATATCTGCACATAACTGACATCCATCTAATAGTTTCAGAGATATTTCAGTCTTCCACAGACCAACAGACCAACTGCTAGCGTGGCTCCAAAACACTGCCTGAGAAGACTTCCTTCAGTTTGAGGTTACAGCTTTATTGACTATAAATAATCATGAGCAAAGAGCTGAGGTTATATTTACAGTCTGCACTGTAAGTTAAGGACAAAGGTTTTTCGGTGACCCCTCGCTATCATTATAAATTCCACATTAGTGCTGCTGTCTCAAAAGATTCAGTCAGCGCTGACATGCGTTTGGGATTCTTATCACGGCTTATTGGCAGCTCTAATAAGCAACAGCTGGAGAGGCTCCTCCAGAGAGACACCGAATCAATGGCCTGATGTTGCTTTAAGGTGCGCTGGCGAGGGGTCAGCATGGGCCGAATCTAATTAACATGTGGAATGTAAAGCTAATATCCTGCTTGACCATAAATCACAAACTCATGGGAGTCATTTCTACGGGAATCTCCACAGTAGCTAAAGTTGTCTACAACACTGGATATTAAAGCATGAGGTTCAAATTAGAGCTGGACAGACGGTGATACAGCGAGAAAACATTTTTCTTCTTCCTTTTTGACTCCAGTGGCCGTTGCTGGCTATTCATAGGGGCTACATTAAAAGACTACATTCCCTTACACTGTGGTAAAGGAAGCTCTGACGTTCAGTGTGCGCGGTGTTGAGTGATGCATTCCTGAGTGCCCGTGTGAGCGTTTGTGTGTGTGTGTCCGTTTATATAGACACAGAGGGGCAGACGGCCTGTCTACAGCCCCCCAGATTAGATCAGCTGGCTTGGATCTCCACTGCTGTACATGGGCAGTATGTGTGTGCGAGATAAATACCACATTTGACCTGGTTCTGACACAGTTACACCGTCACAACACACTGAACCCAACAGACTTTTAGGAGAATAGCTGTGTTCCAAAATATTTGTGTAATGACCTGAATAAAGATTTACTCAGTCGCTGATTTACATGAAATAGGTTCAGACATTGTGAGTCTTTGATGTGCTGTACGTGCATGTACAATGAACGACTGATTCCAGTTAAAACCGAACCAAAACAAAGGAATTTCAGTTCACATTCCTCTTATAACAAAACCACACACTCAGATATTTTCTTTTCGCTTTGGCTGGGGTTTCAACTTCAGCTCCAAGGAATCATTCAAATGCAAACTACGTCTCCAAAATGCCAGCGAGGTGTCAAGTTAGAAAAATAACCATGTTGTCTTCGATCCTGCGAAGCTTAGCAGCTGCACAGAGGAATGCTCAATAAAAGGCTACAGTAAAATATAGCAGAGAGCAGCGAGCGGTCCAAGAAAGGGCTCGGAACAGGATGTTACGCTGCCTTCAAAGCTCAGAGTTCAGAAGTCGTAAATACAACTTGTCATCATTTCAAGGTGGTTTTGGTTAACACGGGCACTACAACAAACTTTTTGTCTGTAGCGTTTTAGAAGAAGATATTTATGCATTTGTCAAGAAGTGCTGATGAAGCCCTGAAAATAAGTTTTGATTTGATTAATTTGCTTCTCTGAATCAAACATGTTTTCTCTCAGGAACAATTGACATTTCTGGCAAATAAGTTCTTTGTTATACCCACACAGGACGCAGCTGTGCAGACCCACAACTTAATCTAAAGCATGGTTTGCAACCTGCCTTTTCTTAGTAGATAAGCAGAGACTATCCTGTTAGTTTCCTGCTCATTTAAAGGATATTTGTTCAGTAATTTTCTACACTGGGTTATGTTCAAGACCACCGCCAAGCTGCAGCTGAGGGGAGTTTAGTCATGCTAGAGAGATGACTCTAAGGATGGCAACATCTCCCTGTCGGCCAGATGGTCAGTCCGTCCACCATCACATCACCACAATAAAATCTGATCAGGTTTTGGATCTTGTCCACTTTTGTGTTCCTAATTTTCTCTCAGCACTGCATGAACGAATGCTGGATGCCCATCTCCTCGAGCATCCTTGCATTGGAAGTATCGGTGTTAGTGCCACGGAGCAAGCCAAAACGACATGCCTCCACTTCTCTTCCTCCAAATAAGGACTCTGTATAAGATAATCCAGTTGAAATTCATATACATTTTTTGAGGGATACCCCTTGAAAGTCAGAGATTGGTTTCGTCAGTCAGAGACCCCTCAGTCAACTGAGATTGCTTCAAGTCATTAACATGGCATGATTTGATTTGGCATGCCCAAAATTGCCTCTAGAAAATCCTTTCATGGAGCCAAGATGATGAATCCTACTGACTTTGGTGATCCAGTGATGCTTCCTCTAGCGCCACCACTTGTGGTTTTGAATATTTGCAACACTCCCCGACAGCCTTGGACTGCACTCCTCTGTGGGAAAGCTCAGAGTCCTGATGCTCAGAAACGTTACCCACATACCATCTGAAACAAGCTAGATAAAGCCAAGAAAACATTATCTTGTATCACTGCATGACATCACTATGAGTAACAGTCAGTTTGATATACGAGGTTTGAAAAGTGCATGCTCCAATAAGTACGTTTCCATAAACTATTTGAATGTGTGGCACAGATCACGATTGCTACAGAGAGAGGGATGAGGACTATTAGGAGATGTTTCCATGGCAACCACAATGCACAGATGTATTTGTCCATGGGAAAACACAAAAATAAAGATGAATGCCTGACAGTTTGCTGACTAAAGCAAGACAGAGCAGCACTGGTTATTCTCTTACAGTAGTTTCTGTAGCTCCCACGCTCTTCCTGCCTCTCTCAGGCGCTAGCGTGCATACATGCACATTTGACTTCAGAATGCCTGTCCACTTGTCACACACACCTGAGCTGTGACTCATGGCGTCCCAGTGCTTTATGGGCTTTCCAAAGCTCTATCAGTTGGCAGGAGAAGGTGATGCATGGCAGACACTGTGGTGCGTGACTAAAACGGGCTGAGCTTCTCAGGCATTCCTGAGGGACTGAACGCTGCCTGACCAGGATAGCAACCTGCAGCACTGTGACTGCGCTTTGGGGAAATGTGAGCTGTGAGAACCATGATGAAGGGATGCTGTATTTGTAACACCCTGACTCCTACAACACCCTTTGGCCAGTTTGAAGCTATTAATTCAGTTTAAGAAAGTGCTGAAACAACTGTTTAATCAACCAATTAGTCAACTGAATCAAAAATTTAGATATTAAGTTCAACAATTTGCAATTCTAATAGTTTTTTCCTACAAAAATGTGAGACTAAAACATGATTAAAACACATTTTTACAGGATTTCATGCACAAAAGCAAGAAATACAAAATACCAGCACTACTTGCAGAGCTGCATATGCATATTAAAAACATACAGGTTAACCCACACAGCTAGGGACTGTTGGTGCTAGATGATTTAACTAAGTAGAGCACTGACCTTCACTTTAATGATCAGTTTTACATCCCCTGATTCATGTACTCCTGCTGATTGCCTCTTTCGACATCAGCCTGATATCTGCAGACAGCTAGCTAGTGTAAGCTACCCACAGGTAGGGACAATACATTTTGGAACTTCCATACAAACAAAAAAAATGTCTGCCTCAGATGAGACAACACAACCAAGGACTCAAAACAGTGAAACTGAAATTCTTTTGCAATGGAAGCTTTAAGGTTCCTGAGAACTAGAGCTGACCACTGATAGTTGACCAAACATTAGTCAACCCTAAAGGTCATTAGTCAGCAAGATTTCATCTGCCGCTTAGTCGCAGATGCAGTGTTACTTGCTTTAGTCAGCAAACTGTCAGGCAAGTTACTGATACTATTCTTTCTCACATCTTCAACTCAAACCATTGTGTTGCCCCGCAGAGGCCCGGTTTTATTACCTACACTGCAGCCAACCACCAGGGGGGCGGTTGAGATGATTCAGCTTCACTTTTGAGGAGCTGTCATTTCGTTTTTGTTTAGATACAGTCTATGTTCTGGACCAAAGGGCGAAGGGGGTTGTTTGTGGACTGATGTGTAGGTATGGTAGGGGGGGTCACGTAGCTGCTCCAGCCACAGCTTTACCAGCTCGAGACAGTCTGCCCTGAAAAGCACCCGTGGTAGAAATGGTATTGCCAAATCTCTATAGGCCCCCACTGTTTCACCTCCTGTGTGCTGACTCTTCTCTCAGTCTGTCCCTGTTGTAGATTCAACAGTTAAGTTAACTGAGTGGGGTCAGCCAGCCTTATATCATAATACACTTTTATGACTCTTTCTGGGCTTGGGCTCCCCAGGTGTTCACTCAAAGAACCTCTGAAGGTTTCTGAACCCCCCACGTGAAAACCTCCGATGCAGAGAAACCACTGTAATTGAGCCACACAAGCCTTAACCGTGAAGTGGATTTACTTTCCTTTAAATTGAGCTGCATTTGCAAGTGCTTAGAAGTACTTACTTCAGCGAGCGCTGCCATGAATAATGACCAGCAGAGTCAGGGAGCTAGACACAGTAAAAGCATGCACTGCAGCAGTAAAGAAGCTGGCGGCTCAGAGTCACAGCGCTCTTTTGTAGGAGAAGGCCTGGACTTCCCTCACTCAGAATGGCTGTTCTTCTCTGGCCGTGAAAAGAAGGAATGGAAAAGAAGGAAAAACAGGAAAGGGCGGTGCACAACTCTGAGGGGGAAAGGGTTGCTTCAAGTCCAAAGGAAAGGAACTTACAGACTTTCCTTGCCTCTGCTGAGTTAGCCCTTTAGTCTTACCTAATCCTCCCTCCTCCACTTGTACAGTAATGGTGTGGTTGTTTAGGCCTTTTTTTTAATATTAATTTTGGTGAAGGAAACTACGTTTAAATGAGCAGGTGTGCAGAGCGAAAGAAAAAAAGATGCATTCAATCACTCCACTGTTGTCTGTACCATATCTCTGGCATCCTATCCTCCCATCCTCCCTTTTTCTCTCCCTTGTTTCCTCTCCCTCCTCCGTCTCCCTTATACATCATACCACCCACACAACTGCTCAGTTCACTCCGTCTGCTGTGCGCCAATCCAAACCAGTGGCCCCTTGACTTCACATACCCTTCAAACAGTGCAGAGCAGGGAACATGTCTGAGCTCTGAGACGTACAAGCCGCCCGACAGAACTGAAGGAGAATACCAAACAGTGTCTGTCTGTGTCTCTGTCAACCCCCCCCCCACCACCACCACCACCACCACCACAACCACAACCACCACCTCCCACTACCCTCCGGAGGGCCCTCTCATAGCAGACAAAAGCAATGAATCAGGCTGCCCTCTGAGACCATGACAGAGGGTCTGATCCTTAAAGTGTTCCCACTCACCGTCCCCTCTTTGCCAGAAGAGCCTCCGTGTGATAAATAATACTAATGAGGCAGACGCTGATGTCTTTAATCTTTTGGTGCTTCTTTGCCTCGAGGACACTGATACAGGCAGACAATCCAACGTGATCTTTCCACTGACGAAGAAAAAGGGGAAAATACTCCAGGAGATAGGAGTGAAGGCACAAATGCCTAGAAAAATGTCATCATAGTTTCCACATTACAAAAGCATTCCAGTTTTCGAACTACTCCTCAACAGAAGAAGCTTTGTCAGATAGAAAGCAACGTGAAAATAACTGTATTGAACAGTTAAAGTTAGAGTGGAACTTGTGAGCGAGGAGCAGGAATGCCAAGGAGTTTCCATCACGTCGGATTCAGTCTGCCATCCTTTATTTTTAGCCTCAAAGAGAAACACACAGATGTGTGTTAATGACATCAGACTCTATTTCTGTCTTCACATTTCGAGAAAAAGGTTCAGTGATCTAGGGCACTGGACTGATAAAAACTAATTCGTACAGCTGTAAAATTAGCTAACAAGATAATGTCAGCACTGATAGGACCTTAGGCATATTCTACTAAATTTATACCACAGGTATGTGCGAAGGAATATCCTGAGAGTAATGAGGCATCACACTGGGTGAGAATATTTAACATTTGTTGAACAGCTGCCAAGGCTAGAAGAGACAATTAAAGTTTAACAGCACATTTAGTTTTCATTCATTCACTGAAATGTTTATCAGTGACACTTCAGTTACAGTTTAACAAATACAGATGAGTCATTAAGACAGTGAACCGACTTCAGTAATGTCCATTTCACAGCAGTATCTATCTTAACCACTATTTTTATGGTGTGTGTACCACCAGTAGTACATGGGCTCCTTCTAGTGGTATGAGGGTACTCCAGCTTCCTCCCACAGTCCAAAGACATGCAGGTTAAGTTACAGTAATTGGTGAATCTAAAATTGGCTGTAGGTGTGAATGTGTGCATGAATGGTTGACTGTCTCTATAGCCCCGTTTCAACTAAGCCCTCTGGTACAGTTCAGTTCGGTATGCATTTTTTTCCGTTTCCACTGTGAAAAGTTGTGGATGTACCGATAGAACCGTTCTGTACAGTCCCCATTTTTGGTCCCCCTTCTGTTGGGGTACCTAGACTCTCACTGCAGCCTGTTCGTGCAGACTGATAAAGGAGTAAATACAGTGAATGCTGGACGGAGAAGAGAGTAACAACAACCCCGCCCACATGAAAGAGTACCATTTGTGGTGGAAACACTAGGCTCTTGCTACCATGTCCGAAGGGTTACTTTTGGTTCCAAAGGTACTATACTGGAAACGGGGCTTATGTGTCAGCCCTGCGATAGTGTGGTGACCTGTCCAGGGTGTGCCCCGCCTCTTACCCACTAACAGCTTGGATAGGCTCCAGCCCCCCTGCGACCCCTACTAAGACAAGCAGTTACAGAAATGAATCAATAATTGTTTTTAAATGTACATGATAGTATCAAAATACTCAGCCTGCTATGTCGACACATTCTTGAACGTGGCGCACACATAGTTATGATAAATTGCAATGGCAAGATAAGCTGAGGTAAAAAGAACAGTTAAAAACACTTCAATCGTGACTCCTACCGGTGACTATTAGAAAGAGAAGTGTGGGTCAGGAGGAGAATATTTCCAGCAGCCCAGTTGAAACTGAAGTGGATGACAATCAACCGAGCGAAAGCGCTAGTGGCCACTTAAGCAGTGCCAGTGAAGTCTCCACAGAACCTGGCAAGAGGCTGACCCCTGCCGTGTATGAGAGTTGTGCGCAAGAGTTTAAGTGCCAGTTCTGTTGAGAACAGTCACCATTAAATAATCTTCTGATTAGGAATAAACCTGCCTCCTGCATTGATTGCCCATAGCTGAATTCAGTACACCAAAACCTTAAGACCAACACCTATGTTGGTCTTAATGGTGGCACTTAAAGAGCCTTGTATTTTCTCAGATGGTACGTGGTGTTTAAAGTTTGAGAACCACTGGTCTGAAGTTCGCTAACGTTAGCCACCATGAGACTCTTCTGGGTGTGGTATGCCTTTCTGCAGCTGGGGTTTGACTGGTGGACTTCTGTTCTTTGCACTGGTAAGAGAAAAATAAAGAAGTGGTTGATGAAGGTGGAAGTCCATCAACTAACTAAGACACGAGCTAACCACAAACAGTGAGTCACATTAGCTCTCTGAGTTAGATAGGCAGGTATTACGCCATTGCATCGAGCTTTTTTGAGTTGCATGAGAAGACAGTACAACTGCAGTTAAAGCCGGCCTGACACGAACGTGCAGGGATGAATATGCACAGTGATATGGTCAGCTGGTAAGCTGCCCCAGATGTTGATCGCCATGCAGTTAGCCATGATGGCCGTTTCAGGTGGCTACTGTCTGTGTTTACTTTCGGTCAGACTCGGAAAGTGTTTGAAGTGCTTCGTGTAAAAATCATGTTTATTTGGAAAGCTGTGGGAGGCTCACGCAGCTTGGTCCGATATATGTTGTTGTTGTTTCCCTGAACAGAGCTAGCGGGTGCAAAGTTAGCACGAGTCATGGAGCCACATTTGTAGGAATACAGCAGAATCTCCCTTTAAGGTTGCAGCAGCAATCCCATGAGTGTGTTTTATGGCTTATGTGATCTCCTTTCAAAGGTAACGGTCTTGCTTTAATGACTTAAAATGGTGAAATGTCATTGTATTACAGGGTGTGGCTACACAAAGTCATTGATATGATAATACAAGTGGTCTATGTGTTTTTTTTATTCAAGATATACACGATGAAAAGTGTATGAAAACCAGTTTTCATGATGGTTCAGCCCCGGGACACTCAATGATCCACTCTAATAGTTCAACAGAATAATGGGGGTGGTAGCTGCAGCCTAGATGTCAGCGTTATGAGTAGCTCTGCAGACAGCTTGTTGCTGGTTTTGAAAGTTATGCTTTACTTTCCACACAAAACTCTTAGCCACATAGATTGGCTCTTAGCCTGCCCAACATTCCCCTTGTATGAAGGAGGCTAAAGATACACCTCTTGAGGTGAAGGGGGGAGGCTTCTGCCTTGCAAGGACTTTCTGACTTTTCCAGTCTGAAAATCAATAACACTTAAGCAGTTCTGGTTTCTTTTCAGTGCCTTAAATACATTCATATTGAACAGGGTTCACAATTCAAATCTCATCACAACATGTCCTCCCAAGGCAGTTCAGCCGGAACAATTGCGGCGAAACCACAACCTCTGGACGAGGGCCAAGTCCATATCACTATTCAAGGCTGCATCTCTGTGTTGAAAATAGCTGTGCAGTGCGAACAAGTTATTTCGGACTCCTCTCCACCTGGCCTCTGCAATCACTCCAAAAGGTTGACAAAATCACAGCAGACACAAAAACAAATCTGCCTCAACCCCCATCGAGACACAAAAACCCACAACTAACCTTGTGTTAATGGAAAAGGCAAAATGTCTGTGTGTTCCAGAAAATTAAAAAGCTGAAATGCTGATTCACTGTTGCATTGTAAAGTACACTTGAAAGTAGACAAGCTTTGCTCAAGCATCTGTAAAATATGACATTTTTAGGGAGCCATCTGTTTAACCATTTATGGTTAAACAGATTTTTATTTTTTATCCTCTGATCTAGAGAAGGACGGAGCATCCAGTTCTCAACACCAACCCCCAAGCTGAAATTTAGGCTTGTTTAAGGGATCTTGTGGGGTTGCCTGGCTGTGACATGTGAAGCTTAGATCTGCTGTACAGTAAGCTTCCCCCAAACTCCCTGTCTTTGCTGACTCTGCCCTTCCTTTCCTGAAACACAGGAAGCTCAAGGGGATCACACAGGAAGCCTGTATCGTGGTGCCTGGAATCCAGCCACATCTCCCTCTTACAGACATAAAGATGACATATTTGGCATTCAATAGAGAAAGGAAGAGAGACACAGAGAGGGAGAGGGGGAGAGGACCAGACTGACTCGTTACAGGGCGCTGAAAATACTGCAAGCTGCCAAAACGGCAGCATATTGTCTTTGTGAATCAAGCGTGTCTGATTCCCAAACCTAAACCAGACCATCACTGTAATCTAAGCTTTGGGAAAAGCTAAACAAGCTTGGAAAGTGCTTGATAAAATGCGAGTGACACAGCCAAAGATACACACTGGACATTAATAAACAGCTGTCGCCGATGTTAATTCTCTGGGATGATCTACAGAAATCAGCGCAGCACCTGCACTGCTGAGACACTGAGAGGGATAATTTAGATACATGAGAGCAGTCTGCAGTCTCAGGCAAATATTTACAGCAGTGAGGTGATTATTCAACTGTGTGTGGGGACGGAGACAAGGAGGAAGACCATTTCTCCACAGATAATGGTCCCAACAGTCAGTCTGCTAAAGAAGAGCTGCTGCTACTGTACAGCTGGTACACTACACTGACAATTTGAGGGTGAATAAAAACAGCTCAGGATATTCACTTCATTTATTTGTCTGAACACATCCTGACTGTCATGCTAATGCCAGCATGCTAACACGCCAATGTTTAGAGCAGGGATGTCAAACATAAGGCCCGTAGCCCAGAACTGGTCCACTACAAGGTCCAATCTGTCCCACTAGATGACAAGAATAATGCGGGATTTACACTTATGCATTAAATCGACGCTGTTCCTGCGGCCTAGGCTCTGTGTCAATGTAAAACCTACGCCGTAGGAAGGACAGAAATGTAACTACATGCCACAGCGATGCAGACCTCCTGTCTGCTTCTGTAAGCTGAAACCATTTCCCTCAGTGGAAACGAAGCTTTTATTTGCTTTAATTTCACAGACAAGAAACAATAAATTGTGAAGACAATAAAGCCTCCACTAAAATAGCATTTTAAGTCTTGTGTGTGATTTATCCTGGCTTCATATGAGCAGAGGAAATCTTGGCTTGTCGCAAGGCTAATTTATACAATGTAAAACACCATAGGCTTGTGCTAATAACGTTAGCATGTTATATTTGTTTTGAAAACATGTTTCGTATAAGACGGTTGTTTTGTCAGTGAACCTCGTGAGTTGTAATGGAGCCAAATTTTGTACCATTACCTTTGTTAAATGTTGCTGTTGTCCCTGGTTTCATATGAGTAGAGGAAAAGTCAGCTAGCTGCTAGGCTAATTTATACAATGTAAAATGCCATAGACTTGTGCTAATAACGTTAGCATGTTGTATTTGTGGGGAAAATGTGTCCAGATAAAGACAAGTGTTTGTCTGTGAATGCTGCGAGTTATAGTGAAGCTGATTTGTGTACTTGTGTTTGAAATTATCTCTATTAAGCCATGTTTAATGTGTGTTTAATGTGCGTTTTAAATCAACTAAGCTTTACAGCACATTTTGGAGCTGATGATACGATGATAAGTTATTGTGAGATGGTTTTATTGGTCCGGCCCATGTGAGATCAAGTTGAGCTGTGTGTGGCCCATGAACTAAAATGAGTTTGACACCCCTGTTTTAGAGGGTATAATGATTACCTACTCACAATTTTAACTTAAAGTGTTAGCATGCTAACACTTGCTCATTAGCACAACACACAAAGTACACCTTAACCTCATGGGAGTGTTATGTCATGCTAGTTTTGCAGGTCTTTGGTCATAAATCAAATTATTTTACGTGATTACAAAGCTAGATGAAAAGTTAAAGGATCACTAAGTTATTACAGTTCATCCCAAAGAAGGAATAAATGTGTGCCCCAAATTTCCATCCATGCAACAGTTGTCGAGACATTTCACTCCAAGCCACAAATGTGAGCTTAACGGTGGCGCTGGAGGAAACGTCAGGCAAAACCAGCCACATCCTTTTATGAGAACAGCGTCACCGAGTGCAAACTACAGCACACAAGCTGTCCAACAGAAGCCAGCAAGTCATAAAGACTGTGGAAATGGCTGCAGTATGTCCCAGGCTGTCAAAGCTCCGTCTTAATCCGATTTGAACCCGGCAGCGGCCCAGCTGTGGACACCTCCGTTGTCTTTCTGCTAAAGGCTCGAACGCTTGCAAACTGGCACATTAATGACACTCAGCTGTCTCACATTAGGCCAGAGACTTGACACTTGAACCAGAGGGCCTCCGTTTCCGCTGCCATGGGAGAGTGAAAACTGTGCAGCTGAAACAGTTGCATACATGCATTTCCTCTCGGGAACAGGAGAGGAACATATGTCATGTTTAATTCTCAAGACGTTCTTTGGGGTCACTGACTGAACGTCGTGTTCTAAAACTGTGTTTGAGCTCTGCGGTATCACTTCCTCAGAACGACAGACTTACTATAGAGAGTCTTCGTCAAGCTTGATGTCCCTGAACTATACAGCTGGTGCTGAATATAAATAAGTGAATTAGATATCATGTTGTTCTGGTACCGCTTCCTGACATCCACTGATTTAGCGCATGGGAACAGTTGATTCTTTTACGCATAATGTCTACTGAACTAAAGATATGTGCACTGTTGGTTTGTATCTATTCATTCAGTTGGTCAACTTATTATGCTCAACAGTGTGTTGTGGGAATGACGTCACCCCAAAAATACAGTGCGGGTTCAGTCAGGAACAATCAGCTCCTTTAATCGAGCTGCATCAGATATAAATAGAGGGATTTCCAAGTGTAATGAGTGGCTTTAACGAAGCCCATCCATGAGGCCACAGTGCTATACTGTGTTTCTGTCTCTGAACTGGTGGGCCGCTGGTGACTCACTTAACACCCCTGAGACGTCAGCGTCTGACAGACCACATTCACACACACACACACACACACACACACACACAGAAAACAGTGTGTGCATTGTATTGGTTCTATGTGTTCATGTATGTAGGGCGCTGAGGGGAGGCACATGGGAAGTGATCAGTTAACGATCAAAGGTATGGAGACAAATTCTGATGTCAAATTATTAAACAGGATCTTTTCTTTTTATTTTCATTGCTTAAAAATACTTCTAAATGTTAGAATATAATATATATGATAGTAGAATTCGTAAATTAAAAGATAAACTATTAAAAATCAGGTAAATAAACTCACTGGCAATGCTGTCATTGGTGTCCATCACATTTCAGGACATGTTTACAGAAAATTCTACATGACACATATCAAATATTAAATTCAGTAGGGGCGGACATCTTTTTCGTCTCCTTTTTTATTTTCAATGCCAATGCTGTTATAATAATATAAACATTAGAACAGAAAAAGATGATTGATATATCTATTAGGGATGGAAAAATCGCATAGTATCACAATATTTGTACGCTATATGTGTGGTAATATTGTATTGTTACATGAACGCCAAGTATCTATTTTTTCAATTAAATTAATTAGAAATATTACAAATACAAATTACACTTTTGTTAACCTACCAGAACAATTAAAATCAATTGCTTTTTCAGTCCACTTGATACATTTTGCTGCAACAAAAAAGGCTGAAGTGAACAGACTGAAATCTTTATCTTTTTAGATAAAACAAATGTTGACAAAGTTTTACTTTGGGGGAAAAAAATTGCTGTTGAAAAAATTTAATAAATTGCAATATATTTTTTCGCAATACTCAGCATATGGCAACAGGTTTTAAATCGCAATAATATTGTATCGTGACTAGGGTTGGGATCCGGATCCGGTTCTTTTTCAGAACCGAGTCCAAAGTTCTGGTTCTGGAACCGGTTCCATCACATTTGGAGTAACGGTTCCTGCAAACGGTTCCTAGATTGTTAAAAAAAACAAAAAACGTCACGTGCATTTCCATTAGAGTGCGGCACGGGCTGCATATTTCTGTCCGAACCCGACCGAGCCCGACATTATTTAATGACCAAAGCACTGAGTTTGTGTCACACAGTTGTTATGGTTACAGGCTATTTGACAGGCCGGGCGTGCGCCATGGGTGCTCTGCGGAGAGGGAGACCTCCGTGTTTGAGACGGGAGCAGGCGGCGGGAGCGGACGGCGGGAGGTCCGACACTTCCAGCGAGGGGAGAGGGAGAAATATAACAAAATAAGATAAAATAGGAAAAACCTGTCTCCCTCTTTTATTTAATTTTTAGCGTTTAATCAAGGCGGAGGCGGGCGGCGGGAGGTCCGAGGCTTCCAGCGAGGGGAGATGTAGAAACAAACAGCCAATGTGTGTGTGTGTTCTGTTCAGGTGTTGTCACGTAAATAACAGTGCCCAAGCATGAATGCATATAAGTATTTTTTTATTACATTGCTGTGGTTAATTTGAGGTAATAGTGTTACTGTAGAAATCAGAGAATCACTTTTTGTTGTTATATATTCTCAGGGAGATGATACAAGCTCTAAATCTGAAATACACACCACACACAAATGTGTATTTTCATCTAATTGTACTGTGCAACAGTTAGAATAAAGTTTTTCTATTTGTATGATTGCATTTGTGTTTATTATATACTTGTTTAAGTATAGCAAGTATAATGAATATAATGTAGGAATCGGTAAGGAATCGGAATCGTTAAAATCCTAACGAGTCCAAACCCTAATCGTGACTTATGTACTGTGATAATAGCCTCTGGTGATTCCCATCTGTCATATTTAATTTTATTTTATTTAGTTATTCATAGTTTTTGTACTGTTGACCAGACATGTTATTGTGGGCTCTAGGAAATCATAATCAATATTTAAATTTTTTGTTGTTGTTGTTGTTTTTTTTACATTTTATAAACCAACGATTACTCTGAAACACAAAAATTAAAATAATCTTTGGTTACAGCCCTAAATAATTTCTATCTGAGACTTTGGACTCACTCTGCTCACTCTATAACTTTTATATTTAAAGGTAAAGCTACAGTTGGTAACTCTAATGAAATAACTTTGTGTCATATTTGCTGAAACTGTCATTATATTCTGATAGAAGTTTGTTTCCCGTCCTCTTCCTCTTCCTACTGCTTCTGATGGCATTTGCTAAAATCAACCACGGCAATCCAAAAACAACCAATTACAGCGGAAGAGTGTCTCATGTAGCTGCATTGCATAATCCTCCCCTCGAATGTTTTAAAAACACATTTTAGTGCACTGTTTAGCTGTAAAATGGGAAAATTTGTGATCCGGCTGCCATGTTGAAAATAGTCAACTTAAGCACCGCTCACCAGCTGCATCAACTGGGGTCTAGGTACCATGTCTGAAGGGTCCTTTTTGGTTCCAAAGGTACAATACCAAAAGTGTTTGGTGTAAAACAAGGCTTTTGTTATGTGTTGTCTCACATCCCTCTCCGTTCATTTCCTGTCACCTCTCTCCTATCTACTAAAGGCAAAAAGGTCCCAAAACACATAAAAAACAACAGTATTCGATACTCTGTGTGTAATTGTTTTGCTACCAAGCCTCAGTGACCATTTCTGTTACTGAGAGACAAGCCAGCGTTCATGTTAGTGAAGAAAGCCACATTTCTAAACACAAACTCTTTTATATCCTTGAACTGAGTCGTTCTGTGAATGAAAGGCACATAAAACTTTTTTTTCCCCGACTCAGAGGCCCTCGCAGTTAAACCTTCACACTGTCACAATAATAAACACAGTATGACGGAGCTCGCAGGCCGCAGAAGTCTGCTACTATTTACAACCGACATAACATGTTTAGCCTCGTTTTCTCAGCGGACCTTGGCAAGCAGAGGTCAGCCTTAACCGTGCCATTCCTCACCAGTGTTTCACAGGCTGTTTTTAGAAGCATGAGCCCCTCCAAAAAAAAAGGCCCAGAAGTGTATTTGAGCCCAACGTGGAGAGGAGGAGTGGAGAGACGGGAGCAAAGGCAAAGGTTTTGGCTCTGGAGGTCACAAACCAAAACCAAGAAAGGCCTACCCCACAATCTAGCTGCAAAAATAGACGAATCTGTGCCAATTTCCAGAAGAATAAGATGGAAGAAATGCAGCAAGGGGAATTATTGTGTTAAGCTTAGAGTCTTAAATTTCTGTAATAGTTAGTTTTAATCTAACTGGTTTGAGACTGTAGGAAAGACTGCAGAGGTTTGTGCTGCGGGTACAACATGTGATTCAGAGCCTAACAAATCACAGATAACTGCTCTGCTGGGATCAACAGTTGTAGCCCCGCTTTCAAACCTGCGGGGTAAGTGTGCGTGCGTGCATGGGTGTGCATGCAGTGGAGGTAAATGGCTGTAGCAGGCGATTATTTGCACCGCTTCATGCCTGTGAGCCTAGATCTCCCCCTCCGGCACAAAGCATGTGTCACAGAGGGCGATCACACACATTCATCACTCCTGTCCCTCAGGAACACAGCAACACACACACACACACACACAGAAAATCACAAAGTGCATATTTATCACTTCCGTCTCGAGGGGACAAGTTCACACATAAGGTGGACGTCATTCACTGGCCGAAAAAACAACAAACACACACGTGAAACGTCACATGTGCAGGAGACAGGCCTGGGTGTGGCCCTGTGTGTGCACTAAGTGACCTCGTAAATCAGGTGGGAGCCGGCAGCAGCTGTTCCCCGGGGGCCCGAGGTCACATCGATTCAGCTGGTGGCTACTGGCTCTGCTACCGTCTATCAGCTCCCCCACTGTCCTACATTTACCCTCCTCCTCAATTAGCCTTCCTCCCCATCCTCCTCTTTAACGGCCCTGCCTCCACCCCCTTCAACTTCCATATCTCCTGACATCCTCTCTTTCACTCCGCCCTTGCCTCCCTTCCTGTGTCCATTTCCCTGATTAAACTGATGCCGAGGCTCTCCAGCTTCACTGTGGAGTCAGCGCGGTCAGCCTCCTCTCCTTCAGATGAAACGGGGGGAACTCTGCTTGATCCAATCAGTGTGTGATGTGCAGCCCGTCGATCATGCACTGCACAGAGCAATAACAAGCAGCAAGCTCTTTATGTATGTTGATGTCTTTGTTGTGCGTCCTCCTCATTATATTCATACCTCTGCTTCAGGTTTGCTACACAAGGCTTCAGGATTTACTTCACTCTGTCTCTTTGGGACCTCACTGACTCACAGCTGATTTAAACTTCTGAGGCATCTCTCCCTCTGGCCTGTCAGCATCTCAGGTCAAGTGATCCCTGAGTAATTTAAACAGATCATGTGAGATCGCTTGTTGAAGCTCTTTCATATGACCGTCTGCATTAAACAAGGAGAGGTGCAACAACAGCCTGTTGTTCTAATACAGGAAAGATGAATGGGTGAATAATGTTGTGTAGCTCGCAATATTAAAGCAGATTAGTTAATGAATTTTAAGAGAGCACACTGCCCTCAAACCACACACACGGACACATCATCATCCCCTTTATTAAACCATCATAAGCTACAAATCTGGTTACAGCAGTGTACTGCTTTCACGGTACACCATGGTGTGAACATTGACAGTTACCATACTATGTAGATTTGCTTTGCTATTAGGGGAGGGCGAACAAATAAGCAATATCGTATCGTCACACAGTGCCAAGTATTGATTTTTTAATTATATAAATATTAATATTACAAATTAAACTTCAGGTAGCCTACTAGAATGATATAATCAATTGCCTTTTCAGTCCTCTAAATACATTTTGCTGCAAAATGAAAAATAAAAAAAGGTAATAAATCGCAATGTATCACAATGTTTTACCGCGATACTCAGCTTATTGCAACGTATTTAAATTCACAATAATATTGTATCGTGTAAAGTATCATGATAATATTGTTTCAACGATCCTCTGGTGATTCCCACCCCTCTTTTCTATGGTACTGACCTCAGCTTTATTTTAGTTATTTTCAACTAGTGACTTAAAATGGCTGCACGTGTCGATTAAAGTAATAAAACGTTTGCTGGAAATGAAAAAAATGTTTTTGTTCCTTTAAGGGTCAATGTATCTGATAATAATTTTGTAATACTGTAATACCACGATATTTTCTAAGACAGTTATCCTACGTGAAAGTCGCACACTGTTCCAACCCGACAATAACAAGTACTTTAAAGAACATAATTTAAGCTACCACATTTTGAAGCTTGAATGCTCGATGCGTGATACTGGATTTTTTGCCGAAATGTAACAACTTATTTGACTGATAACTGATACTGACATATCCACTTTTACGTAATTTTAGACAAAATGAAGTGAACCCAAAGCCTTTGTAATGTCGTGATACCGCAATATTTTCTGAGAACGTTATCGTACCGTGAAAGTCCCGCACCATTGCATCACTTCAACAACTTTTGAAAAACATTATTTAAGCTAGCCCGTTTTGAAGCTTGCATGCTATTAGGGATGCACGATATTGGATTTTTTTGCTGATATCCCATACGCTCATATGGAACAACTCATTTGACCAATAACCACAACCGATATCGATATATTTTCCTCTACATAATTTTAGTGATCGCCAAGTCTCTTCTGTAGTAAATTAGCATCATACTATACATGCATACTCTTATCGTGCTGGCCCACCAGCAGATGGAGACATTAAATACTTTCCAATGTATGTAATATTGTGCACCATAAGAAAAAACATGTTGGCCGATTCTAATAGGTCATTTAAATGCCGATATCGGCCGATACCGATGATGTACCGATGTTATTGTTCATCTATGCTGCACAATTATACCAAGTGATATCTTAACATATACACCACACATTCATTTTTGAGTGCCATACAGGCACATTTAAATGTTGCTACAAGTGATAACAAGTACCCTGAAGTACCTCTGCATCAGTGTAAAGTTACTGTCCATGACACAGACCTCTACAGAGATATAAAATAAAGTGAATCTTATTTACCTTGGCGCTGTGGTTTTATTTCCGAGGCGACATACAGAAGAAGTGAGCGAGCTTTTCCTCCTCAGCAGCTCCCAGTGATGATCCTCCACACTGCAGCACAGACAGACAGACAGCAGCAGCAGCAGCAACTATCTGCCCTGTTGGCACCGGGGGCCACTTTCTCCTCCGACTAAAGTCACGGCAGATTTCCCCTGCTGCTCATTCCCTCCTCAACTTCCCTCCACAGAGAAAATGTACACAGTTAATATTAAAACCAAATGTGGGAACAGTATGGTGGCTGGAGAAGGAAACAAAATCCCAGCAGCGTCTCTGTGAACCTCTTCTCCTCGGTCTAATTCAGGGGAAAGCGGAGAGGCGAACCCGCAGAGCTCCGCTCCTCCTGCCTGAACATCACTGCTGCCAAGAGACAACGGAACACGCACCACTTCCGGTTGTGACCTTCAAAATAAAACTCGGACGCCAACTACATGAAGCATTTAAAAACTCACTCTATATTTCATTTTATTAGTCTGTTCACACTTAGGAACATAAAAAAATTATGCCTATTTTACTATACATAACTAAGGTTTATTTAAAGCATAATTACTGCAGACTGTGATATAAATACAGTATTTACTTACCTGCCACTTGAGGACACACGGCGATTAAAATGCAAACACTCACAGCAAACACCGAAAAATCTGTTACATTGATACTGTTAGCTTACACATAAACACCTACAATAAATATATTGATAAAGACTGAAAATATAGCATACTGTGAAAACAATCAAATGAGAACAAACACTCAAAGAAGGCTTACAACCTATAGGCGAACACATAAAATGGATTAACTGGAAATTGGTGATAATTCATGCAAACACACACACTGCATAATCATTTATAGCTACTGTCAAATGTTTAGAAATGTATAAAATTTCAAGTGGTTTTATTTTGAAGGCAGCTACAAACCATTTCCTGTTTTATTTCTGCCGCTTTAAAGCTTACCCTTCTACTGACGTCACTGCAAGAGGACACGCCCACTCACAGAGCTGCCTATTTATACAGATGCTGGCAACATGTCTCTGTAATAATACATCAATCTGTAACTTCATCAAAATGGTGTTTGTCATCATCATCATCATCATCATCATCATCATCAATGCACTGCACATTTATATAAACAGAAACAACATTAATGCAATTCTGCTGCCATTTATCTTAATGATTCAAATTCAAAATTCAAGAAGTTTATATGCACAGTAAAAACACAGTGGTTCACACCATACCATGAAATTCTTAGATGCCAGTCTCCTTTTACCCAAAACAATAATAAAAATAGAGATTAAAGTTAGATTTTAAGACAAACTAAATCAATAAACATAAGCAGAAACAAAGAACTAAGTTAAAACCCTGAGTTAAAAAGCAAAGTACACTGTGCTGTCATGCGACATCTATGTTATATAAAAGTTATCCCATTTAAGCATCTCTTACAGTTTTTTTTCCTCACGATGGTGTGACGTTTCTTTAGAAATTACCACAAAAGTATTACAAGAAAATCCAGTCCGACCCTGAGAGTAACAGTTTGTGTAAATCACTTCAGTGCTGACAGTACTTATTAAATAATGCCTCCTGAGGTGTATTAGCCTAAGTAGTGTTGGTTGTCTATAAATATACTGAAAGAAAGAGACAACCAACACGACAATAACAACATATAGTTCATCAGATCACACTCTGCCTTTTAATTTTATTTATTCCTTATTCCTCCATTTATTCCTCCTTAATTTTTTTTTTCTTCTTTAAAATTTAGGTCCATGTATTTTGTATTAATATATTGTTGTTAATAGTTTCTGAATTTCCTGAATTGTAATAGTGCTTTGGCAACACATAATGAAATACCGATAAAGCTTATTGAATTGAATTGAAAAGAAGAAGCAGACAAGTCTTGTCATCGAGCATAGGTAGTCAGAAGCTCCGCAGTATAACTTGGTGCTAAACCTTGAGCTTATTAAAGTTATTAAAAGAATCTCAAAATCACTTCTGAAGTTAACTGGCAACCAGTGGAGGGAGGCGAGAACTGGGTTGATATGAGACCTATGATTTGTCCCAGTTAAAATACAAGCTGCAGCGTTCTGCACTGGTTGAAGCCGAGCTACTGAAGATTTACTGAGGCATGTAAACAGTGTAGTCGAGGTGCGAGAATATAAAGCATGAATAAGCTTTTCTAGGTCAGAAAAAGACAAAGCTGATTTGGTTATGATAATATCTCTCAGGTGGAAGTAGCAGAATTTAATGAGATTATTGACATGTGGTTCATCTGAAAAAGTGATGCCTGAGTTTCTCACTTTAGATTTTATATTGGTCGCCAGAGGACCAATAAAGGGTTGTAATTTCCTTGCTAAGTGATCAGGGCCAAAGATAATTACTTCTGTCTTGTCTGAGTTTAGCTACAGAAAATTGCAAGTCAGTGAAGCACTCCATCAAAGTGTTCAGACAGTTAACATTATCTGGCTTAAAGGACAAGTAGATTTGGGTGTCATCAGCGTAACAGTGGTATGACACCCCATTGAAATAACTGATAATGCATCCTAATGGAAGCATGTAAAGTAAAAACAAACATGATTCAAACCATTTAAGAGCAGTTCAAGACATACCTACACACTGATTTAAAGGGAATTTATACCTCTGCGTTGAATCGACGCTGTAGCTACAGCGTAGGCTCTACGTCGAAGTAGAGCCTACGCTCTACACAGTAGCCTGACGTGCACCTCCCCAGAAATGTAATTACATGTCGCGGCAACACAGACCTCCTGTCTATTTCTGTAAGCTGAAACCATCGCTAAGCTAATTTATACAACGTAAAATGCCATAGGCTTGTGCTAATGACATTAGCATGTTGTATTTGTGGGGATAATGTGTCCATCAAAAGTGTTTGTCTGTGAATGCTGCAAGTTATAGTGAAGCTGATTTGTGTACTTGTGTTTGAATTTGTCTCTATTAAGCCATGTTTAATGTGTGTTTAATGTGTGTTTAGAATCAACTAAACTTGACAGCACTTCACTAGGGTTGGGATCCGGATCCGGTTCTTTTTTGGAACTGGGTCCAAAGTTCCAGTTCCGGAACCGGTTCCATCACATTTGGAGTAACAGTTCCTGCAAACGGTTCCTAGATTGTAAAAAAAAACAAAAACGTCACGTGCATTTCCATTAGAGTGCGGCACGGGCTGCATATTTCTGTCTGAACCCGACCGAGCCCGACATTATTTAATGACCAAAGCACTGAGTTTGTGTCACACAGTTGTTATGGTTACAGGCTATTTGACAGGCCGGGCGTGCGCTGTGGGTGCTCTGCGGAGAGGGAGACCTCCGTGTTTGAGACGGGAGCGGGCAGCGGGAGGTCCGAGGCTTTCAGCGAGGGGAGAGGGAGAAATATAACAAAATAAGATAAAATAGGAGAAACTTGTCTCCCTCTTTTATTTAATTTTCAGCGTTTAATCAAGGCGGAGGCGGGTGGCGGGAGGTCCGAGACTTCCAGCGAGGGGAGTGGTAGAAACAAACAGCCAATGTGTGTCTGTGTGTGTTCTGTTCAGGTGTTGTCACGTAAATAACAGTGCCCAAGCATGAATGCATATAAGTATTTTTTATTACATTGCTGTGGTTAATTTGAGGTAATAGTGTTACTGTAGAAATCAGAGAATCACTTTTTGTTGTTATATATTCTCAGGGAGATGATACAAGCTCTAAATCTGAAATACACACCACACACAAATGTGTATTTTCATCTAATTGTACTGTGCAACAGTTAGAATAAAGTTTTTCTATTTGTATGATTGCATTTGTGTTTATTATATACTTGTTTAAGTATAGCAAGTATAATGAATATAATGTAGGAATCGGTAAGAGGAATCAGACCGTTAAGAAAGAATCGGTAAGGAATCGGAATCGTTAAAATCCTAACAAGTCCCAACCCTTCACTTCACAGAAACCTCCGCTGCAAAACTAGTGTTTTGGAGGTGCAACTAGAAGTGACACAGATACACCTCCACACAAGTATAAATGCTCACAACGGTGTAGGCGACGTGTGTAGGGTCTGCACACAACTATAAATCCCACTTTAGTCTATTGATGAGGGCGTTATGATCGACAGTCTCAAACGCAGCACTAACGTCAAGAAACAGTGTAATAAAACATTCCCCAGCATCAGCACCCATCAGTAAATTGTTCCTAACCCTTAGCAGAGCAGTTTCAGTGCTATGTTGCTTGTGAAACCCAGATTGGAATGTATTTAAGATCTTAGTCTGTTTAACACAATTAAGAGTTGGGTTAGCACCACCTTTTCAAGAACTTAAGAGCAAATGCAGTTTATAAAATGAGTAAACCCCCCATTTATCACAACACATAAGCCTTAATAAAAACAATAAGAATTTTCTTCACTTTCCACAGCATGACATTCTATATAAAAACACACAGAACAACACGCGGCTCTGTTTTCGGATTATTTTCAGTAAAAATAATCAACCTAGCCAGTTATGTATTTACTTTAAGCTTTGTGGAAAGTTATTTCTGTCTCAGTAGTGGGGATGGAGTGGAAAAATGTAAGAGAAAACAAACTATCACATCCGGAAGATCCTTGAATCCTGTTTAGACTCTGGGGAGTGTTTACAGAGGAATGCAGCTCCTTATCTCCCTCCCTGCCCCGAGATGGGTGAAAAGTTTAATGTGCTTCAACTCGACGGAAACTAATCCATTCTTTTCCCCATATAGTCTCTGGTATTGATTGAATAACCTAAAAATCATGGTAAAAAGTGCGACAGTTTGGAATTCATTGTAAAAAATGATGACTCATGGGACTCAGATGAAGCAGTGATATAAATCATACATAAGAACTATCAGCAGAACCACTAATGATAGAGCATGAATCACATCACTGAGTGAGCAGAAATGACCGTTAAAGAAAAGAGACTGTGTGACTCAGCAACAGGAAATGGAGGTGATAGAGGTGACGGCAGCATGTCCAGGAAGCTCAATCTTTGAAATGCTTAGTCAGAAGAGATAAGGAGTAACACAGAAACTTAGACAGACTGAATGTGGCCCAGATGAAGCTTTTTAATGTGCACATGGATGACTTGTTCCAACTGTTGAATGCGTGTAATACAGGGTGTATCGTTGGCTATATTTTAATAACTCATCTTATGTATGCAGATGATTTCTAGTCTTCTGCCCATACAGCACTGGCCTACAACAGCTGCTCTAACTATGGTGCTGATTTTGACATCAAATATAAAACCAATAAGAGCAACATCATGATTGTCAGAAGTAAAGGAAACAGAAAATTACTATTGCCTGAATTGTTTTTATCTGGTGTTGCTCTTAAAGTGTGTAATGAGATTAAATGTACAAATATGGCGTGTCTGTGTCACTTTGCAGTTACACCTCAAAAACAATAGTCGGCGGTGGAGGTTTCCGTGAAGTCCTGTGAAGTTTAGTTGATTCAAAACACACATTAAACATGACTTCAATTTCAAACACAAGTACACAAATCAGCTTCACTATAGCTCACAGCATTCACAGACAAAGCACTTGTCTTATACTAAACACGTTTTCCAAACAAATATCACATGCTAACATTATTAGCACAAGCCTATGGTATTTTACATTGTATAAATTAGCCTAGTGGCCAGCTCTACTTCAACGCAGAGCCTACGCCATAGGTATGGCGACGATTCAACACAGAAGTAAAAATTCCGCCTTACTGTGGCCTATAATGATGAAATGAGACTGTTTCTTAAACTTCCACAATGGTGCAGTGCCAGCCAAGTGTTTGTAAATGTTGGTGTGCCTACCTGCCCTGCTGTAATATGAAATCTTATATATCGATATGTGTGAAGGCTCCATGTATCAGGAAATGGCATCATCCAGGCCTTGGCGACCCTGAGCTGATCTCAGTCAGGGGCCACTGGCTCTCCAGCCTGTCTGTGGGTGCAGTTTATTCAATTTTGTATTTTAATATGAATTTGTATCATGCGGAGTGAATATTTCTGCCTTTCTTTTCAATATATTGTATTTATTATATGGTATTTTTGTACATAGACGATTGTCTGTCCTTAATAAAGTCATTATTATGATTATTGTTATAATTCTAATTATTATTATTGGAGAGGTCAAGTAGATTTTCTGATTCAATGTCTCTCTTCTGACTTCACCATGTGATCTTCTCTAACTAAAACAGCACAAACTGATCTGTATTATTCTTTCTTGTGTTTTTGAGAGGATTTTACAATATTAAACATTTCATTAAGTGTATAATAGGTAATAACAATGAAGGCATGATCTGAAGTTCTGATGTGTTGCTCTACTCACAGTATGCTGTACATATCAGTACTTTCATGACTTCTGGAGCCTCCCTGTGGTCAGTTTTGGTCACTGCGTGGAAACGAACAGACAAATGCCTTAAAAATGCAATAATAGTTGGTTTACAGTTTTTTTCTTTCCTTTCATAGCATCCAAAATCCCTGTCATTGACATCACATTCAGAGCAAACAACTGTCACTGTCATGACAACATAATAATAGGCCTCCTGTTTTTTTTTTTTTTTTTAGAGCAGACAATTTGACTTGTCAGTGGGAAGAGCACAATTTAAATTGCTCTGTTCAATTCAAGTGTCCCAGCAAGAAAACACAGTGAGCTAGCACGCACAATACAACCCTGAAAACAGATTTCAGCCATTATTACTTTGATTATTTACACCCTTGCATTTCCTAGGCAGATGTTTACTGTGTATGAATAAATACTTTATTTTCCTCTGGTAACTATTTGTAGTCTAATACATGCCTGCTATAATGTCTACAAAGGATGCGAGATGGAGAAGAACAGAGTTAACATGCACATGCACTGTGAGACTATACAGTGGCTGAAATGCACCTCCATTTGTTCTTTTTTTTTAATTACTATTTTAATGTTTGCACTGTTTGCTCTGTCTTCTTATTGTTGTTTTCTACATCTATTCTATTTTTGTTATTGATGTTGTTTTAATTCTGTACCCCCCAATGTGCAGCACTTTGGCCGACTGCCGTCATTTTAAATGTGCTCTAGAAATAAATCCTGACTTGACTTGACTTGATAACTGCGTATTATTTAGCAAACTATAAACCTATGTATGTGGGAAATATGAGTTAGCTGGAAAATCAAGTTTAAATCATTTTAAATATCTTTGCACCTCTTGTCTGCACTGTTGGTATTTTTAATGGTGATTTTTGTTATTATAAATCATTTAGTCATTAATTTTACCTTTTATAGTGATGACAGCCCCCTTAGCATTCACCTATATTGCCTATGCCACAGGCCAGTACTGCATGTCAGCATTAATAATGTCCACTATGTCTGACTATTCTGAATGTATGTAAGCTCTAACAACATGAACCTTGGTTTGCTAAAAGTAATGGATAAGCGGATAATTGGCAGTAGTTGGCTAAAAATAAGGGAAACTGTTAAAACACTTGGCTTGACAAATGGCTGAAAGAGCATTAGTTAGCTAAATGTAATGGATAACAGTTATAACAGTAAGCTACAAGTAACTATTGAACACTTAAAATAGCATTAGTTAGCTAAAGTAACTGATGAGCAGTAAAATGATTTGACTTCAAACTTTAAAATCAGAACCAAAGTCGGTCAATGAGGATCCATATAAAGAAACCAGTACAAATATAAATATAATATTTTTTAGAGTAACAGTTAACTGTATTTATGTATGTTAAGCTAAAGCATTGATGATCCGTGATTCAAGCAGTCCAGCGGTCCGCTCTAGCACTTGTATCAATCTACCAGCATGTAGAGGCATGTCTCAAAACAACAACGTGTGCCGGTGTTGTGTCCCTACTGGTTTCCAATTTAACTGGTTTCCTTACCGAACAGCCGCAGATGTGCTTCGCCTCCGTCAGCAGATTCGTCACAAATTCACAAACATACACAACATATTACTGGAGATCTTAAAGTCGCAGCCCACATCTACCACAGCGAATATGCTTCTGTAAGTGAGCACTACGTACCAGCGACATTAAAAAAAAAGAAAGTAAAGAAAATATGATATACACAAATTTGCGTCAAGCTGGACTCGATTTCATGTCAACAAAAGACAATATAACACAAATCGCATGTCTACCTGTGTGAGCCACTGAGACTCACAGAGCACACAGCTTTCCTCAGGTATAAATTACGTCAGCATCCAGGTAACATTTTGATTTGGGCTGACCTGAGACAACTGGTTACCCTCGGCTTGCCTTCAAAGTACCCACATAATGTTTCTTGTTCTTTTTCCACGAGTCTACAAACATATTCAGTGCCACATTACAGTCTGTACAACACTGCACACTGACAAACCCTGTTGAAAAAACCAGCATCGACCAGACCAGCATAGACCAGCATCAGACCAGCATAGACCAGCATCAGACCAGCATGGACCAGGTAGACAGGTAGCACAGACGCGTTTCGACACTAGGTCTTCATCAGTGTCACACCGATGAAGACCTAGTGTCGAAACGCGTCTGTGCTACCTGTAAACTGCCAGACGCGTTTCGACACTAGGTCTTAATCGGTGTGACACTGATGAAGACCTAGTGTCGAAACGCGTTATGAGTTGTATGAGTAAGTTATGATAAAATGTTTAAACAGCTAACTAACGGTATTTAATCGGGAACTTTAAGCTAAGCTAAGCTGTGTGGGTTTTTCTCTGGGACCTCCAGTTTCCCTCACATATAATACAACAATAATAAAAGCTAGCTGTTAGCTGTTTAAACATTTATTCTTACCAGCTACTTTAGCAAACTAAATTTGGCAAAATTAATCCATCTTCTAACTGATAAAATAAACATTTTAATTGGCATGTCAGTGTTCAACTGATAAAATAAACATTTTAATTGGCATGTCAGTGTTCCTTTGTGGTGTTTGTGAGAGTGATGTGTTAGAAGTGGTCAGAGAAGAATTAAGTGGCTGTGTCCACAAACCATTTACTTATATATGTGTAATGAATCCTTTCTTATAGGTCTGGGTCCTGGGTGCAGACTTGACACGCATTAATTTAGCTATTGCAAACGTACATAGTTGGGCCCAAGCTAAACAACTGAATGAGACACAAGCAATAATAACATTAAGTGATCATTTAAACACTGTAGGTTTGTCTGATAACACGAATTTACAAAACACATGAGTGGGCCCATCTAAGCATATCAGAGTGGTATTACATCAAGGAGTATAAAGGAAAAAGCCTGGCTTGTTTTAATAAGTCTTGCTAGTTTATGTGAGGGATTCGTTTCATTACCATGGCTTATATGAGTCCCTGCTCAGTAACCATGGTAACCTATACTGCTAAACTAGCCTGCTCCGTGGCAGGCTCACTGTCGAGCTGAGTCTAGCTGCATGTCAAAGAAAAAGACAAAAGACAGTTCTGTATGATATATTTTTGTGCAGGCAACACTTTTATCATGTGTTTCAGACATTTTTCCCATCATGTGACCAAGCATGAATTTACCTGTTTTATTTCCAAAGACCATAATGTCTTACCACTCTGATGTCTAAAAAAGCCAAATGATTATTTGGCATGGTCCAGCCTTTTTCAGTTAATCCCAATTTTATTCATGATCACCCTTGTTTTAGTTTAGAGAGTTTAGACTGTATAATGTAGGGATGCCCATATTTCCCATCATGCCTAGTGCTGGACTGAGCAGTTAGTAGTTTGCAGTTAAGTTTGCTGTTTTATATGCCAAAACACAAATGTCACATTTTATTAGTGACAAAAATGTGTCAGGGCCGGCTGGGCCGTTTATACATTAATCATCGGGGGCTCAAGACAGTGCAGTAGAAATGCATACATATATAAATGGACACAACCAGCAGGTCACATTAGTAGATGAACCTGGTGACATATGTACATATTAATACGTATCCAGCAACTGTCTGGAGCTGGATACATAAGCCCTAAAGTGTTCCTCAATCAAGTACACTGGACACCAAAATACATATTTAACACAACATTCAAGAATCATAGAAACATGTTCAAAAGCAGTTCATCATTCAAACCCTTGGGAGCCAATGTTTGAAGGGTGTGAATCCAGTAAGCCTCACTCCTGCACAACTGGCTTGTTTTCATAGTGTTGTTACACTGTGCACAACTCAGGTAATTTTCGTAGTGGACATTGTTTGTCACGTCCTTCAAGTCCTGCATATGTGTCCTAATCGGGTCCATAGAACTTTTATGTTCCCTCATCCTCTGTTTTAGTTTCCTAATTGTTTTTCCCACATAAGCAAGACCACAAAGACAGCGGATCAAATAAATCACGTGTGTGGATGCACAAGTGATAACACTGTTGACGGGAAATAGTTTGCCTGTGTGGGGATGGGAAAAGTGGCTTGTTTTCATAGTGTTGTTACACTGTGCGCAACTGCGGTAATTTCAATAGTGGACGTTGTTTGTCACGTCCTTCAAGTCCTGCATGTGAGTTCTGATAAGCATGTCCTTGAGGATGGTGAAGTCGCAGTGGTCACTGTTTTTGCGGCTTTCCAGTACCTTAAAAAAGTGGCTTGTGAGGCAGAGAATAGGTCCTGTGTTTACCTGTTTAATGCCACAGAAAGGTAGTGATGAAATATCATGGTGAGCATCATTAAAATGCACAGCCACGGGATACTCCCGGTCATTTCTTCGTGTAGAACTTTTATGTTCCCTCATCCTCTGTTTGAGTTTCCTAGTTGTTTTTCCCACATAAGCAAGACTTGAGTTTCCTAGTTGTTTTTCCCACATAAGCAAGACCACAAGGACAGCGGATCAAATAAATCACGTGTGTGGATGCACAAGTGATAACACTGTTGATGGGAAATAATTTGCCTGTGTGGGCATGGGAAAAGTGGCTTGTTTTCATAGTGTTGTTACACTGCGTGCAACTGCGGTAATTTCGATAGTGGACGTTGTTTGTCACGTCCTTCAAGTCCTGCATGTGAGTTCTGATGCGGTAATTTCGATAGTGGACGTTGTTTGTGACGTCCTTCAAGTCCTGCATGTGAGTTCTGATGCGGTAATTTCGATTGTGGACGTTGTTTGTCACGTCCTTAAGTCCTGCATGTGAGTTCTGATGAGCATGTTCCTGAGGATGGTGAAGTAATAGAATCAATAAATAAAAATAAATACCCAATCTACTTGCACTCCTGCACAACTGGCTTGTTTTCATAGTGTTGTTATACTGCGCGCAACCCAGGTAATTTTCGTAGTGGACATTGTTTGTCACGTCCTTCAAGTCCTGCATATGTGTCCTAATGAGCATGTTCCTGAGGATGGTGAAGTAATAGAATCAATAAATAAAAATAAATACCCAATCTACTTGCACTCCTGCACAACTGGCTTGTTTTCATAGTGTTGTTACACTGCGCACAACTCAGGTAATTTTCGTAGTGGACATTGTTTGTCATGTCCTTCAAGTCCTGCATATGTGTCCTGATCCGGTCCATAGAACTTTTATGTTCCCTCATCCTCTGTTTGAGTTTCCTAGTTGTTTTTCCCACATAAGCAAGACCACAAGGACAGCGGATCAAATAAATCACGTGTGTGGATGCACAAGTGATAACACTGTTGACGGGAAATAATTTGCCTGTGTGGGGATGGGAAAAGTGGCTTGTTTTCATAGTGTTGTTACACTGCGTGCAACTGCGGTAATTTCGATAGTGGTTTTCATAGTGTTGTTACACTGCGTGCAACTGCGGTAATTTCGATAGTGGACGTTGCACCTACATGCAGTTGGTTCACTACTTAGTTTTTGGCATTAGTTACTATACAGGAATTTAAAAGCCTGAAATCACTGGACAGTCCCACTAAGACATGGCATAATGGTTATGTGTGTTCTGTGCGTGAAAGGCAGCCGTGGACCACACTTTGCCATGATGACACACACACTCACTCACTCACAAGGTGAAACAACCTGATCTCACAGAAATACGTGAAATGACCACGCTATATATATATAGCCTTAAAAGACTCAGTGTAGAAATGTCTTCTCTTTCTCCCCACATTCCAAATAACCCAGTACGCAAACACAAGCAAAAGGTTAGGGCATAGTTATGCTAAATCACTGGCGTTGGAGGGGGGAGGGCAGCTCACAGCTCGCAGCGCGCACATTCCGGCAGCCGACATGAGCCGACAACATTCAATACGTGTAAACCAGAGGGGACCCTGCCTGTTAGCATAGTGTGCGGCTGAATGTGCATTATCCCTTTTAATTACACAATGGATCTTACTGCTCAGCATCCCTTTTAATAATTGTTTTTATTCTCTTGCCCAAAATAGCAAAAACAACTGCGCCAGGCCGCTTTATTTTTTTTTTATTTTGACTAGACTGTCCGCCGTCAAAACAGAGGGGTCTTTGTACTGTATATGAAAACTTCGGCTACTTGTCAAATCCTGTAAAGTTGTGATTATAATCTCTTATTATTCAGTCTACAAGTAAAGTCTTAACGTAGGGCCTACTGTGTATTGACCAGATCTATACAGTTAGGCTACTGTACAAGATTCTATTCAAGACGTTGAAGAGACTTATTGACAGATGCCTTTCATGCAGTCGCCAGTGGCTGGTTTTAGATCATAAGGCAAGTCGCCTGTTTCAACTGCCAATCAGCTCGTAGCAAAGTCAGCTGGTCACGTGGGGCAAAATGACAGTTTTGGACAGAGAGAAGAGAGAAAAGAAAGGAAACGATCACCTCACCAATTTGTTTGAGGAATAGCTCCACGGTTCTGCGAGTGTGCAAAAGCATGCAGTAGGCTACCATCAATTTATTATTTTTGCACCCTCAGTTGAAATTAAAAATTTAAAAAGTTAAAAAAAAAACAACAACCCCGCACCACTCCGCCGACTGACGTGTAGCGCCGGTACCCGGTGTATTTTGGCTGTCAGAGCTGTGCCAATTAAACGTAATGACGGCTCAACAAACGTTAAACGTTAGACATTAGTGCACAGGACACAAGGACAGGACTGCTGCTTCATTCATGGGTTTTTTACGCGCATCCGAGCGCCTGTGCCATGCGTAATTCAACTGGGAAGGCGCAGCAGAGCCAGCGGGGTTTCTTCACAAAAACACAAATAATATAAGATATTACACACAGTTGTACACACAGAATATCCTCTAAAACTCTCAATATCCTCGTTAATTGCCTTTTGCTGACAACAATCCCATGCCTTTTGCTGACAACAATCCCCGACAGGCAGCCGGCTGGGAAGGGGAACTTTTGAGTGGCTCCTACTGTATATCTTAAATGAAACTTCTTTAACTTTATTGTTTAAACAAAACTTCTCACCAACCATCCATGCTTTCTGCCAGCTAATTTCTCCATAGAATGAGTTCCAATAAGATTGTCCTAAAGGTAAAGTTGTGGTTTGAATACAATTTCTAATATATTTGTTTGAGCATCTCTTCTTTGTTATATTGATTTCCCCCACAAAAATCTAGCTATTAAAGGATCCAGCAGTAGGCAAAATTCAATCACAAGTTCCTGAGCTTCTAAGAAGCTGCAGTACACCACCTTGGTACAGCATCAAACACTACTGCATACTCTCTGGGTGGGACTGGAAACTGAAATTTATTCATAAATTCTTGGTAAGAGAGTAATTGTCCTCCATCATTAACAAGTTGTTTAACACATATAATCCCATGATCAAACCACTTCCTGTAAAATAATGATTTATTTTTATAGAGAATATTTTCATTGTTCCAGATGTAGAGATTAGCTGGTGAGAAGCTATGCTTATAAATCAGTTTCCAGGCAAGTAAAGCTTGTTTATGAAAGTTTGACAGTTTAACCCGTAGTTTTTCTATTTTGTAATTACATTTCAATAAAAGATGGATTCCACCAACAGCATTAAACACAAATTTAGGAAAAATATTCCAGATGTTGTCTCTCTCTTTGATTAGGTTTGCTAACCACTGCACTTTGAAAGTATTGTTCAACATTTCAAAACTTAACACCGCCATGCCTCCTTTACTTTTAGGGTTACATAAGATTTGTAGCTTTATATAGTGACACCTATTCCTCCAGATAAAATTAAATACAGTCTGATCTAGTTTTTTGTAAATTGCTGGGGGCAGTTCCAGAGACAAGGACACATATACGGATCTGGATATACCTTCAGCTTTAGAAAGAAGAACTCTACCACTCAGTGACAGGTCTCTCATCAACCACATATTGAACCTCTTGGCTATTTGTTGTGTTATTGGGTTAAAATTTAAATTGCAGCGATCGTTTTCGTTTTTATCAACAACCACACCTAAATAAGTGACAGTGTTCTTTACAGGAATACCATTCAGGTCCGACTAAGTGACAGTGTTCTTTACAGGAATACCATTCAGGTCCGACAGATCACATTCTTTAATTGGCAACAGCACAGATTTATTTAAAGGGCCAGTGTGTAAAATGGGTTGAAAACAGTGACATCAGTGGTCAAATTCTAGATTGCAGGGCTCACTCGCTCACCCCTCCCTTCGGGTAAATGACGGTGGCCTCGTAGGGACAAAAAGCCTTGCGCACGAGTTTTTCAGGAGTAGGTCTATCTAGCGACGAGGTGAATGTTTATTTAGAAATCTAAACCATGTTACGATATTGTAATGAATCCCTCATGAGCAGGAGACCAGAGGAGCGTTCGGGAAAAAGGCCAGTTTATTTGAGCACTCCAAAAACTCCGGTAACACTCCAGGGGGTAAAAGACTCCGTCCCAAACTCTGACTCTTCTAGCGTAACACACACACTCCATACACACATACTCGTTTACAATACCTAGCGGGTACCCCCTCCCCTCTCTGCTCCACCAATCTCCAGCCCGCACACTGACTGACAGCGTAGCCTGTAAACAGAGCTCAGCTGTTTATTTAGCCTAGCAATATCTCCGGACTATAGTAGCTGCAATGGACGACTTTGAACGCGATTTTGAAGAGTTTCTTGTAGCGGACACAGACCCAGAGCCATACCTGTTTGAGCCGGAGCATACAGATGAGGAACTTGGATGCTGAGCGGGCGAGAAGAGAGGCTGAATCCTCCGCTCACATTTTGCTGCACAGAATGGGATTCAGTGCTACCATCGTTGGGGAGATATATCATCAGGAGGAAAAGCGCCGCAGAGAGTGCATCACAAGGAGTGAAGTTGCGTCTTATTTTCCTCGCAGATGACGGTTAGGGTTAATTCTCTCCTGTTGCGTGGTAACGTGTGGTCCATTTGCAAACTTTATAACTAAAAAAACTTTTCACTACTCTCTATCGACGAACTACTAACACTCTGCTGTTTCCTCCTCCTTCTTCCTTCCTTCCGCTGTCTTCGTTGAATTTTATTTTATAGCGATTATACACTTGTATAAACATATTAATGGGTAGAATATTCAGATTCAGATTGACAATAAACCATGCCAAATATTACACACTGGCCCTTTAAATTAATTCTTAGACCTGATACAGCTGAAAATTCATCAATACAGCTAACTACTGTACTTACTTCATATTTATCCTTTAAGAATATCGTTGTATCATCTGCTAATTTAAATTCTCTGCCTAGAGCGTTTATACCTTTTAAATGGATTCTTTTTTATATGTACAGCCATGACCTGTGTAACCAAAAGGAATAAAAAGGGACTTAATGGACAGCCCTGTCTAATCCCACGCTTTATATAGAATCTGGGGGTTGTACCACATGTTAGTTTTACTGAGCTGTTACATCCTTTATATAAAGTTTTTACCACTTTTTGGAACTTTTCTCCAAGTGCAAAAAACTCAATAGTTCTAAGCATAAACTGGTGACTGATTGTATCAAATGCTTTATAGAAATCAACAAACAGAATAAGGCTTTCATCAGGAATATAATAATTATAATCAATCATGTCCAATATTAATCTTATATTACTGACTATGTTTCTTCCAGGCATAAATCCCGATTGCTCCTCATCAATGATGTCATTTAGTCCAAGCTTTAGCCTTTTGGCAAAAACTGAGGCAAATATTTTGGCATCGTTATTCAGCAGGCTGATCGGTCTCCAGTTCTCAATGCGAAGTTTGTCCTTATTTGGTTTTGGAATTAATTTAATTAGCCCTTGTTTCAGGGTTGGAGGTAACTCCTCTTTTTCTAAAGCTTCTTCAAACATTGCTGCTAAGAATTGCTGTAGTCTTTGTAGAATTCTCCTATTAATCCGTCATTTCCCGGTGATTTATTGTCTTTCGAAGCTTTAATGCAAGTTTGTACATCCTTTAAACTAATTTTTTGGTCACAGATTAACTTAAAGTTGTCATCATTTTTTTTTAATACCTGGTTCTAAGCCTTTAAGAAACACTGCAATACTATCTTGGACTACTGAGTCAGCACTGTACAGTGTTTCGTAGAACTTGGCCACATATTGTGAGATCTCCTTTTCATTATCACATATTGCATCATTAATTCTGAGTTTGCCCAGAGACGATTGTTCATAATTTCTTTTTTCCAAGTAAAAAAAATACTTTTTCACCTTGCTCTAGCCACCTTCTCCTCGATCTGACAAAAGCACCCTTGGCTTTTTCCTCATATATTTTGTCCAGTTCAGGTTGTGCAGTAGTCAGATCTTTTAGTTAGTTTAGTTTAGTTAGCTAGTTTTGTTGATAATTTTATAATTTTTGTGACCATTTGAGATTCTCTCTCTCTTTTTGTTTTAGAAATCTTTTTACACATTAATATTGCAAAATTCTGAACTTCAAATTTCATTGACTCCCAGTATTTCCTAAAACTATTAAATAATTCGGCTTGTTTCCAGTGTTTATCTATAATTTTTTGAGTTTCTTTAGAAATTCTTTATTCTGTAACAGTGTCTTGTTCAATTTCCAGTAATCTCTGTTAAAGTTATGTTTCCTTAAAGTTGTTGTTAACTGACTGAGCTTATTTTCTATTATTAAAAATAATTATATATTCGTGTTTTTATTATTGGAGGCATAGATGTTTACAAGAATGAACTGTTGATGGTCAATCTCAACAATAAGCATTATCCATCTCCCTTCTGTATCTGTAAGGTGTTTAATTACATGGCCTTTAAACTTGCCGAGCAGAATAGCTACCCCTGCTGATCGACTGCTACCACATGAAAACCACACATCTTTTCCCCACTGACTCCTCCAATATGATAAATCTGTGTCTGAGGCATGAGATTCTTGAATAAAGTAAAAATCTGCACCTTTATTCTGGCAGTATAAGAAAATACTTTTTCTCTTCAACTCATTTCTGATAGCCCTGGCGTTAAAACAGAAATTGACATTCAACACCACACTAAACAAGACAAAAAAAAAAAGAAGCAAAAACAACATGAGAAAAAAAACCCACCAAGAGAATAAATTAAAAAGCACTCAAAAATCCTCTCTTAGGATATGAACTGCTGTTGTGTTTGCGACAGAAGAGTCTAGATCTTACAGGGCTTATTAAAATTCATTTTCCAAAATATGTATTGGCTTGACTACCTAAACTTATAACAAGAACACATAAAGACGTTACCTCAATTGCCCTTATTAAAGAGGCTATATTTTAATTTAGTTGAGGCACCAAGATAATAAGCAAGACAGAGAGAAAAGAAGTGGGCTGATATTGGAAAATACAACAAATCAAATATATATTGCCTATCATTTATGATCCTCTCTAAAGAACTAAAAAAAAGTCGCCCATCATCTCAGCGGTTTAAAGCCTTGCGAAAAAGTTACATTTTAGTCTGAACCACCACTCTAAGTTACTGTAGTAGGCCTATGCAACATTACCCGTTCACAGGTGTTCATAGCGTGAAAGGGATAATATTACAATTCATCAAAGTCTGTGAATCCTAATAAACTATATCCACTTTAACACATCCTGTAGATCTATAATTAACCACCATCCAGCGATATTGTATAGAAACAGCCTTATAACACATCCTTCACTGTAACTCGCCTGCTCCACCAGCGGCCACAGCTTGTTCCTCGCGTCTTTAACTTCTTGCGTCAGGTCCTTCATTATTTTTATGTTCTTTTCTTCGAGTAAGCCAGAGGTTCTGGTGTCCTTCCATATCTGGTCCCTGTGGGACCGTGACAGGAACTGGATGGCAATCCGGCGGCTGGAGCGAGCTTCTCCAGAGCGGGGACCCAGCCTGTGCGCAATGTCCACAGAGAAAGGCAGCTGCTCACCGATGTCGGGGGAAATCTGGCAGAAGAGACCGATGACGACCTCCTTGACGTTTTCTCCGGTCTGCTCGGGGATCCCTGGGACCCGGAGGTTCCATCTCCTCTTGTAGGCGTCCAGGTCGTTGCATTTTTCGCGAAGCATCGTATTTTCTTTCTCCAGAGTTTCAACTCCGGTCTGGAGGTTGTCAGGTTTTTTTTGTTACATCCTCCACCTGTTTCCCCAAAAACTCAAGGGAGTCTGTGATGCTTTTCAAAGTGCCTATGTTGCCTTTAACAGTTATTTCTAGAGACCGTAGCCGTCTGAGGGATTCTTCTTGCATCCTCTCAACTTGTTCCATGGCTGACAGCAAGCGAGAATTGAACTCAGGCTGCTCATCCTCCTCAATAATCAGTGTCTTTGATTTCTTAGATGGTGGCCTCTGATTTTGAGTTTGGGGAGAGGACTCCGAGGGTGGCCCCTCTGAATTCGGTAGCTTATCCATAACTTCCAGCTGGTCCTCCACTGCTTTTCGTGCTTATGAATGCATGTTATCATGAAAGAAGTTTTTCTTCATGTCTGTCAAAGTGTTTAATGATCCGACCAACAGGTGCAGTGCAGAGGTCCGATGCAGGTAAAAAAGTTTGGTCCGGCCTCATGTTCAATCAGCTGTTCAATCAGCTGTAGCTGGCTTCAATTCAGCAGGTGGAGCAATGGAAACACGTCTCTCTTTGCTCAATCTTTACTTTGTAACAGTTCAGGTAGGCATATCAGGCCCTTAGATGAATATAGGTGTTCAGAGAGTTTAAGATTTACTCATCATCGCAGAGTAACTCCGATGCGCTGTCACAGAGACGCCATGCCTGCAGCTGGCTCTAAGTTAGGAGGTCTCTGCCAAGTTAGTTGAGAGGGACCCAGCTGCAGAGGAATATGCTGAACGTAGATGCTTCATTGGCTTCTGCGGCGCCGCCCTCTCATCAGAACTCACATGCAGGACTTGAAGGACGTGACAAACAACGTCCACTATCGAAATTACCGCAGTTGCGCGCAGTGTAACAACACTATGAAAACAAGCCACTTTTCCCATGCCCACACAGGCAAACTATTTCCCGTCAACAGTGTTATCACTTGTGCATCCACACACGTGATTTATTTGATCCGCTGTCCTTGTGGTCTTGCTTATGTGGGAAAAACAACTAGGAAACTCAAACAGAGGATGAGGGAACATAAAAGTTCTATACGAAGAAATGACGGGGAGTATCCCCTGGCTGTGCATTTTAATGATGCTCACCATGATATTTCATCACTACCTTTCTGTGGCATTAAACAGGTAAACACAGGACCTATTCTCTGCCTCACAAGCCACTTTTTTAAGGTACTGGAAAGCCGCAAAAACAGTGACCACTGCGACTTCACCATCCTCAAGGACATGCATTAGGACACGTATGCAGGACTTGAAGGACGTGACAAACAACGTCCACAATCGAAATTACCGCATCAGAACTCACATGCAGGACTTGAAGGACGTGACAAACAACGTCCACTATTGAAATTACCGCATCAGAACTCACATGCAGGACTTGAAGGACGTGACAAACAATGTCTACTATCGAAATTACAGCATCAGAACTCACATGCAGGACTTAAGGACGTGACAAACAACGTCCACTATCGAAATTACCGCATCAGAACTCACATGCAGGACTTAAGGACGTGACAAACAACGTCCACAATCGAAATTACCTCATCAGAACTCGCATGCAGGACTTGAAGGACGTGACAAACAACGTCCACTATCGAAATTACCTCATCAGAATTCACATACAGGACTTGAAGGAAGTGACAAACAACGTCCACTATCGAAATTACCGCAGTTGCGCGCAGTGTAACAACACTATGAAAACAAGCCACTTTTCCCATGCCCACACAGGCAAATTATTTCTCGTCAACAGTGTTATCACTTGTGCATCCACAAACGTGATTTATTTGATCCGTTGTCCTTGTGGTCTTGCTTATGTGGGAAAAACAACTAGGAAACTCAAACAGAGGATGAGGGAACATAAAAGTTCTATACGAAGAAATGACCGGGAGTATCCCGTGGCTGTGCATTTTAATGATGCTCACCATGATATTTCATCACTACCTTTCTGTGGCATTGAACAGGTAAACACAGGACCTATTCTCTGCCTCACAAGCCACTTTTTTAAGGTACTGGAAAGCCGCAAAAACAGTGACCACTGCGACTTCACCATCCTCAGGGACATGCTTATCAGAACACACATGCAAGACTTGAAGAACGTGACAAACAATGTCCACAATCGAAATTACCGCATCAGAACTCACATACAGGACTTGAAGGACGTGACAAACAATGTCCACTACGAAAATTACGCGCAGTCTAACAACACTATGAAAACAAGCCAGTTGTGCAGGAGTGCAAGTAGATTGGGTATTTATTTTTATTTATTGATTTTATTACTTCACCATCCTCAGGAACATGCTCATTAGGACACTAGGGCTGGGTATCGATTCAGATTTTCCAGATCGATTCCATTCGATTTTCAAGGACTCAGTTCGATTCGATTCAATTCAGTTCAATATCGATTCAGTCAAGTATATTTCAATTATGATACAAAATTTGCTTGGATATTAAGATATTTTCTGAGAACTAACGAAGTATATTTAACAAGGATCCCTCTGACCTGGTGCATTACTATTAAAAATACTGTTTACATTAAGAATTGACCCCAAAGCAGTACATTAGTCATCATGTACTTTTATTTAACATTACCTGACCAACACATACAAAATAAATATTTTAAATTAAATCTAATCACAAGGCAGACAATTTAAATGAAGTGGCTACAAAAAATGTAAACAAAGGACATCCACACGTTTGCTGCCTGTAACCGTCTTATAAAGCTTTTGTGCAATACACTACAGTGGTTGTGATGCACACATTGACTGTATCAGAAGAGAAACAATATACGTAGGTGAACCCTGCAGCAAAGTGAGCCCTCTTCCTCAGAGAGGATCTTTGCCTCCAAGTTTGTTTCTGGCGGCAGAGCAGAGTGAACCGTCTTTCTTCTCAGAGGATCTCTGTCCCATGAGAGCAGGCACACCGCTCTCCGTGTCCGCAGCCCTGAATAGCTTGTAAAGCTTTAGCATAGTTAGTTAACACATTTGTTATTGGCCCATGTGTTTACTGCTACAGAAAATTAATGAATCTTTGGTTTATTTGCACGTCACCTCTCTGCCGTCTTTTATCACGCTTGCTAACGCTACGTTAACTTTACCAGCAGATCTGTATGAGGTACAAACTGAGGCTACAGTTAATCTTTTCTGTGAAACTAATGTGCATTTAATAAACATGCGTACATTATTAGCGTTATATTTTTAGGGGAAAATGCGAGTGAGAAAAATGCACCGTAGACCCATGCCTTCAGTGGACGCGCTCCCACCATTGTTTGCTGCTCTGTTTTCATTCAGTGTCCGGCCGTCTCGCAAGATCTCTCGCCATAACCTCAGGTGCTAAATGCTGATCTCATGAGACTACCTGGGTTGATAGTACTACAGGCTGCTGCAGTCTGCTACCGGCTGTACATGTCCACGGAGGAAAATAGTTATAGTAAAAGATCGATTTTTTAATTAATGAATCGATTTTCTGCCATTTAAATGAAAATCGATTCAAATCGATTAAATCGATTTTTTCAACCCAGCTCTATCATGATAACACAGCAAAAAAGTCACACAAAGCACGGTAAATGAGATGGAGTTTAATTACACTGGGGTAGCCTAATTAACGGGAAAAACAGGGACAAGTAGGTTTTGAAAGATAAAAAGAGAGCGTCCTCTTGGCTTTTCACATGGTAATATTATTTTAAAAAATATGGGTTGCATACAATAGTTGTAATTCGACCTAGTCATAAAATGCTACTAGGCTAAGTAGTGGCTCCGTGGAGCCATGGACCAGCTGATAAGCCGTCTTTCCCACATCTGCAGATATTACAGTATTTTGGTGATAATCACTGCTCCTCCCCGTGTACAAATGAAGCATTGCAACTGGTTTTCACACAGGTCTCTAGGGGCGTTACAAGTCAGGGCTGCATTTCCTACGTCATCGCGGGGGATTAAATTAACTCCACAGAGCAGGTGGCAGGCTTGCACGGAGCCGTCACGGATCTGCCGCGGACCTGCCGAGGTTCAGTCATGGAAACGGGAACTTTTGAGTGGCTCCTACTGTAAGATTTATCCAACACAAAAAATACTGGCAAGGTTTAATATTGATATTGATTTGTTATGTAAATTCTGTGGGAATGAAGAGGAACAATTCATCATCTGTTTTATCAATGTGCATTTTCAAAAGCAATCTGGACTGATGTACAACATTATATAAGGACAATAACAGGACAAGTACTTCTTTTACAAGAAAAGGACATTTTCATTTATTTTGAAGAAAACCTGGATGATGATACAGTCTTTTTTGTTCAACTAATCCTGATGCTTGGGAAATTCCACATTCATGTTTTGGAACTGCAGCGATACGCCATTACAATTAAAGACTGTAAAAATAAGAAAGCTGTCAGAACAAACCGTGTGCTTCAAAGTCTCAATATTCATCCCAGTTAATGAGGGATGTGTACAACCTCACTGGTAAACCCTAGCAAGAATGGTTGTAATGTTGTGTTATTGCATTGTTGGCTTTTTTTGTTTGTTTTTTTTCTCCTTCTTTAAGGTGGTCTTGTTTGCTTGTCTGTTTGTTTGTTTGTATGTATATCTGTATTGGATGTGATCTGTAGCTGTGTCAATAAAAAAAAAAAAAATTCTGATGAGTAGTGATGTGTCCTTCCGTGTCGAGGCTTCGAAGCGTGTGTCGAGTAATCTGGGAAGATTTTTGTGAAGCACATATCAAGGCTTGTGTTGATGACGTATGTGGTGACGTTCGAAGCCTCGTGAGTCGGCCGTACCACGTGACTGATTCAGCAAACGGTTCGCGGGTTTGGTGTGAGATTCGAAATATAAGGGGCAGCGAAACGCAATGGATCCCCCCGCCACATTTTGTGAACTTCAGACTTTGTTACGAGTTTGTTTGCGATCTATTCGAACTTTTTTTTTTGCGATGGAACCAGCAAGACAAGAGGAGATTTTCCCCTGTCCCCCTATTTCGGAGTTTTAATAACACAATCGTGGCTTTTCAAGCGCACATATGATGTTGAATGTGTACACTTACTGGCGAACGTGTATCAAAGCAAACAAATGAACAAAAGCGATAACCAAAGCGGTCAACAAAAATTACGGCTACCTAGACTTGCCTCCCTCGCCCCAGTGCAGGTGAAACAGCCTCTGATATAACCTTCTGGCTGTCAACTACGGTGCTCACGTGACCCCAAACTCTACATCACCATGGCAACAAAACAAAACAAACTGAACACAGAATAATCAATCAGCAAAGCAATATCTGGCTCCTACAATACATATATTACATACATTACATACAATTACATACTATTACTGTTACGATCCCCTAAATCAGCTCGTACCAAGGAGACCGAACACAATTACACAAGTCCAGAGTTGCAATAAAAAACACATTTTTATTATTGAACAAGGCAGACAAGTGATGTGACCAACTCAGTAACCAAAACATACAAAAACCCTAGCTAAATAAAAACCCCTCCCAAACTAACTAAATACTGGTGGGCCAGCCAAAAAGAACAAAAGAAAGGGAGCCACCTCTGTCCAACCCACATGGGCCGGCGGAACAGGGTTCTCCCCTCTACCCTAACAGAAACCAACTAAACCCTAAGCAATGGAAATGAAGCCGCGAAAACTGAACTACTGGACCCACCAGAAAGAAAGGAGAAAGAAACCAAAAACAACTTACATAAGGTCACACAACCACTACCAAGATCTCTGCTAATGCAGCAGAATGAGGAAAAAGAGCCTGAGCTGCAGTCCCCTCCCCCTCTTTACAGGTACTCTGATTGCTGAGCAGCCACACCCGTTGGGAAGGAGGCAGACACAGAATAGGCCCATTTCCACTGAAGAAGTTCCTGGTACGATTTGGGGGGCAGGAACTACTACAGGAATGTCCTCTCGCTCGGCCCTCTCAACCGCCGTGTCTCCACTGAGAGAGCGGAGTAGGAGGAAGGTTCCTGTAAAGTTACGGGCTCTNTCAGCGGCAGCCACTGATGTTTTCTAGACATCGTGATTTCCCAAAACTGAATACATACCACACATAGCAACACAAAACTGCTTTGCTAGCTCAATCATGTTGTAACTAGGATATCCGCTGGAAAGAATATTTTTTTCACGGGCCATTTAGTGAGTTTTTTTTTTACATGGCGGAGGAAGCTATATGAACGAGCTAATCCTCGTCTGCTGAGTTTTAAAAATGCCAGCTATTTTGTTGCTTTCTGTTGACATCACATCCCTCCTTGAGTATATCCAATCAGCACCAAGTAATCCCCAAGCCCCACCCAGGAGTCTTTCGGGGCCGTTCTGAGTACCTGCCCCGAGGTAGGTAACATTACATACATACATACATACATACATACATGAGCTGAGCTCCCATAAAGAGGGCATTAGCTCCCATGAAAGCTGTAAACCATACATCTGTGGGGGTCTCTAACAAAACATTAACAACCACTATTTTATCACAAATTATGTGTTTTTCAGTGTAATGAGTATTATTTACATTAGCGAGATAAATAACTAGTCCAAAATAAGGACATGTTTTCCAAAATAACAACGATATTCTCCTGTGAATGACAGGCCTTTGGCTGCATTACGGCGCCAAGACTCCATGGGGTGCTGTAAGCCTATAGCCTATCTTTGTTATTTTATGTGCTGTAGATGTGGTGAAATACAGCTCCGGTAGCTGACATCACGCAATTCCGGAATGCAACAGTCAAAATCAAAACGTAGCCATATTGGCAGGAAAGTTCGCTGTTCAACTGACTGCCAAGCATTGTACAGCTAACAGCTAACTCGTCTCTTCTTCAGGCTGTATTCATATAAAAGTGAACATGGTGGACAGTAGGGCTGGACGATTATGGCAAAAACAATAATCATGATTATTTTGATTGATATTGAAATCACGATTAATAAACACGATTATTCATTGATTTCAAAACTTGAGTATTTATTGAACCACCAAAACTCAACTTTAAATATAACTTAAAAGAACAGCCAGAAATAAATTAGTAACAACAAGTAAAAAAATAAAAATAACAATAGTAAATTATAATAATAATAGCAATAAAACAATAAATAAAAATACAGTGTAAATACCCAATCTACTTGCACTCCTGCACAACTTGCAAAATTTACAACATGCAAAAAACACTAATAACAAGGCCAAAATCAAAACAAAATACTCTTTGAAGGTTTTTCAAAAACCTTTTTTTTTAAAAAAAAAAAAAAAGGATTGGCCCTCCTCTCTGCAATTTGCCTCCTACATGTTGGCTGGGAACAATCAGCACGACATTTATCATACAGGGCTGGCAGTGCTGAAATGTTTACGTGATTACGTGGTTTACGTTTATAAAAGGCAAGTTTGACCTTTGAATTATGGCGTGGATTTTGTGAAGCTAGTAAAAGGATGTTACTCACTCAATGAGCAGCGCAAAACAAACGTGCGATAAGAAAATTACTTACATTATTTTATTACCATTATATGTAAGGCTGCCAGATTGTATCCATTTGTACCCCTCCAGGCTCTTGTAGGCTTTCAGGGAAATCCATTTGTACCCCTCCAGGCTCTTGTAGGCTTTCAGGGAATCTCCAGAGTAGGACGAGGGAGAGTAATTGTAGATGTCGGGATACTGCAATATTGGAAAATTGTCCGCTCTGGCTGTCTCAATACTCCTGAAAAGCTCCCCAGGGAGCATTGTAAGGGTCAGCTATGATTAACAGGTGAAGTTTTGCGCTATATCGCAAAATTTCCGGGGCTTTAATGTGCGAAGTGAACTCTGACACTCATTATGGAACACTGCGTGGCCCCTTCACGCTGCAAAATGTCACTGATTTCTGCGTGTCTTGCCACTCTCAAAAAGTTCACGGATCAGGTCTGCATAAGGCTGGAGTGCAGCCATAACTAGGCTACAAGTAGTTGAGAATGGAGCGCTCCTCTGCAAAGTTCAGAAGTTCCTCTGCAGATCTTCCAGCATTCCCCAAATTTATCCAAATATCACAATAACAAAACAAAGAAATTAAAAACTTCATTTTCACCTTCTTCTGTTCTGCTTTTAAAACAGAAAAACACAAAAACTAGATTGTTTTTCTGATTTGGTTTTGAAACGGAAAAACAAAAGAACGAAGGGTACACGGATTCAATTGAAATATTTGTGTTGTTTTTTTTATTCTTTTCTGCCAGGGAAACACAGAAATCTACACCATAAAAAATGAATGAACAGTTTTAAAGTCATTCAGACCTTCATTACACTGCCTTTGAATGAGCATTTAGTGATCAATTTTACCTTTTATATCTTTTTTCTCTTTGCTCTTTATTGTAAATCTATATTTTCTTTTATCATCTTATTGCTCTGTAGAGCACTTTGAATTGTCCTGGTGTATGAAATGTGCTATACAAATAAAGTTGCCTTCCCTTAGCTATGAGGAACCACACTCATTTTAACTACAGTATATATGAGACATTAGTAGTTTGTAGTAATATTACTCCACTGAGCCATCCAGTGGTAGAATAGAAAATTGCAGATACAGTTTACACTGCAGTCAGGAGCTGATATGGCTGTTTGATGATCATGTTCAGTGGTGGAAAAAGCATCAACAACCTTTATTTAAGTTAAAGTACCATGAACACAATGGAAAAAATTACTCTAATACAAGTAAAAGTCTTGTTTTAAATGGATTTGTAAGTTAAAAGACTTAGCTACAAGTAATTTTTGAACAATTAAAATAGCATTAGTTAGCTAAATGTAATGGATGAAACAACAATGACACCTGAACAGGAGTACAGATGCTGCCAGGCTCTGTTTTACATCGAGCTGAGAAAGCTGAAAGGACACACCAAGGAGTCCATTCTTGAAACCCTTCTGACAGAGGACCCACACTTTTTTGTTCTCAATGGGGGGAAAATTACCGTCCTGCAGACACAAGATGAGGTCGAAACAGAGAGGTCAACCAGCATAGATGATGCGTTTGACTCATTGAGTGACGCTTATGATAGTATTCACTTCACAGTAAGCAGGCTGACTGCTCAATTTCCCCTGTTCAACAAAAACGCAGGGGGAAAGAAGCAGCAAAAACGCAGGGAGATAAGTTATTGGAACCCCTGCAGAGAGCTTTATGAGAGCACAGCTCTCTAGCCAGCAGAACAGGACAGCCTCTAAGAAGGAGTTAGTAGAAATGCTCCACCGGAAAGCAAGAACGGACGTAGAAACTGAGGATATTGTGATCTAGGAAACGCCTGGAGGAAAAGTTGTTTATTACCTAAAACCCTGGCACTGGGGTAAAAAGTAGGTAATAGGTCAGTAGGTAGTTGGTAGAGCTCTTTTGCTGTGTGGGGTTTTCTCTGGGGTGCTCCAGTTTCCCCGACATATTTAAAGAAAAACAAAACAACAAAGCAAAAGGCTCATCCATCAGACGCTCACCACCAGCTGCCCCAGGTCTGTCTCCAAACATGGATGGGTAAAATATGGCCCAGCATGTTGGGTCGTACATTAACCCAACATGCTGGGCCAAAGCAGCCCAGCGCTGAGTTACAGAAACAACCCAAGTTGGGTTTAAGTTATGATAAAATGTTTGAACAGCTAACTAATGGTATTTAATCACGCACCATTAACTTTAAGCTAAACTAAGCTGTGTGGGTTTTTCTCTGGGACCTCCAGTTTCCCTCACATATAATACCACAATAATAAAAGCTAGCTGTTAGCTGTTTAAACATTTATTCTTACCAGCTACTTTAGCAAACTTAATTTGGCAAAATTAATCCATCTTCTAACTGATAAAATAAACATTTTAATTGGCATGTCAGTGTTCCTTTGTGGTGTTTGTGAGAGTGATGTGTTAGAAGTGGTCAGAGAAGAATTAACTGACTGTGTCCACAAACCATTTACTTATATGTAATGAATCCTTTCTTATAGGTCTGGGTCCTGGGTGCAGACTTGACATGCATTAATTTAGCTATTGCAAACGTACATAGTTGGGCCCAAGCTAAACAACTGAATGAGACACAAGCAACAACAACATTAAGTGATCATTTAAACATTGTAGGTTTGTCTGATAACACGAATTTACAAAACACATGAGTGGGCCCATCTAAGCATATCAGAGTGGTATTACATCAAGGAGTATAAAGGAAAAAGCCTGGCTTGTTTTAATAAGTCTTGCTAGTTTATGTGAGGGATTCGTTACCATTACCATGGCTTATATGAGTCCCTGCTCAGTAACCATGGTAACCTATACTGCTAAACTAGCCTGCTCCGTGGCAGGCTCACTGTCGAGCTGAGTCTAGCTGCATGTCATTAATGTATTAATGCTCTAATGATCAGTCATGAGCCACTGATGAGAACAACCTTTGGTTTTCCAGGTGAGAAATATAAATTTGACCAATCCTCCTTGTGGTGTGACAGCTCCTGAAAATGAACTGCAGAGCAGCTGGACCAGATCTGGTAATTAAAAACTTAATATTTACAATTGCAGACCTGCTGGATTATTAGAAAGTGATAAAATAATCCTTTATTAATGGTTTCTCCAGAGTTTTGGTGTTTGATGGCATATTACACATTTATATCTGCATTATTTCTGTGTAGGAATGATAAATGGCAATGGTATTTTTCTCTAAGTTCTTCTTACTGAAGGGACAGTTCACCCCCAAATTAAAAATGTACAGTTTTCCTCTTACTATTTTCTTTCTACCGAACTACACCCACCAACCGTATCTCCCTGCAGAAGGAAGAGTGCATCTACTGCTAGCTCACCTAGCACCACTGAGCTAACTAACGTTACAGCTCAGCTGAGAGGGACGCCAGTAATGTTTACGGTTCCAGCTGTCATGAGCCTCTTAGCCATGAGTAGATGCACACTTCTGTGTGATGATACATCTGGTGGAGGTAGATCTGTAAAGAAAAGTTCCTCTACATAACTGTCACGACTGATGGAGGCAGCAAAGGCAGGAAGGACCCAAATGCAGACTGAAGGCAGACAGATTCAGTGAAGACAGTTTAACAGTGCAGAACAGGCTTATAGGCAGATGAGATGACAAGCAGGCAGCAGCAGGACACCACAGGGGGACATAAGCAGATGATCCAACAAGGAGCTGTCAACAAAAGCAGGTTTATAGACTGGCATGGGCGATGAGGGAACTGATGAGGATGTGTGAGTGGGGAGGAAAAGTGCTGGTGATTGAATGTGGGAAAGAGGTGAGGATATGGGGACAGAAAGAAGAGTGCAGGGACATCTGGTGGGTGGATGGAAAATGGCAGGTCAGACAACCCTGCTGTGTGTTCCAATACCCACACTACCATACTAATAGTATGTCAGAAAAAGATTTCAACATGTCCCAATACATAGAATGTCAAATGCAGTATGCAAAAAATACCAGGATGTTCTATTACATCCAGACAGATTTTGCAGTATGCAAGCCAGCTGGCTATTCTATGATTGGCAGGTGTAGTTCAGTAGACTGGAAATAGTTACTGCATGAAACTGCTCACAACAAGGTCTGTGGATTATCTCGAGTAACTACATCATGATTTCTGTTCAGACATTGCTGAGTGCCATCCAGTTCCATTGTATAAAAGAGAAGTCAAACACCTCTACTGCTGATTTTCCAACACTTGGCAGCTCACACCAAAACTAGATTAATAAACAGCACTACAGGTAAGAGGAAAAATGTGTTTTTTTGATTCTGGGATGAACTGTCCCTGTAAAGGTCTTAAACAATTTATAAGACACTATTAATGAAAATAATTCACATGAGTATCCAGTCATACATCATTGGCAATAACTGAGCAGTTTATTAAAAGGGTGTGTCTTTATATGACTGCATCGTTTGGTTTTTAAATTCTTTGAATGTTCTGCAGAGCATCCCAATTCTCCATTAAGTATGTAACACAAATAAATGATTGATGATGCTTTGCCTCTTGCTTGCTTGACTAATTAATTAATTAATACCGAGCGTTGCTTTGCGAGATCCTCGGTTCAAGCAGTTTTAGAGGAGATAAAAAGGATCTGGTGGTGTTGCTTGGTTACAAATCTTGCAGTTAATTGTGTGTGAAGAATACGCAGCCAAATGATGTTACGAGTCTAATTTGCTTGTTTATGATAATGGGGACTAAGCGTTGCTGCTATTTATCTAAGATCTGCTAATGTTTAAAGACATTAGGCACCACACATAATTGCTGATATTCTTACTTTTGTCTCACATTCAGAGGTGGAATTTAAATGAAACTATAAAACTAACTACCTTTCATATTCTCTGGTATTCAAAGTCATTTCCTGTCGATGTCCTGCCAGAATAACACAGCAGTGCTTTAGGATGTGGCCTCAGCTCCTTAGATGAAAAACAAATCAGTGAAAATGAAGACTAAGCGTAATTTCTGATAATGATAGAGCAACAAGAAAAGCAGCTGAGCAGCTGAGTGTGGCGCACATCAGCTTCTCATTAGTGGTCAGCACCCGCCCTTCGCTCCATGCCATGATCCTAACCACTGTTTACCACTCTAATAGGTGGAGAGTCCTCACATTAGAGACTCCACTGGAGTTGTTTCCATCTGCTGTAAGATCTGGGCAGAAATGTTCACCATTTATTACTCGGTGTCACAGTAAATTAGTTAATAAGTTGTATTTACTCTCCTATTAAATCCACCAAAACAACTTAAAGGGGAACACCACCTAAAATGAGAATTCCACTGTGTTATTTCCAAAGGCCCTGGAGAGTTCAATCAATAATTGTGAACATGAACTACTCTCTCTCAAAGCCATAAACCAGAGAAGTAAAGTCAAGTTTCTACACTTTCTGTATGGTACCTTTGGAACCAAATGTACCGTTCAGACATGGTACCTCAACCCAAGCATTTCCTCGGCAAACATTACCTTTAAATGTGGGCGGCACTCACTGTATTTCCTCTTCTATCAGTCTGCCACCGACATTTTCAGAACAAAATAAAATAATATACTAAATAAACTGTCTCTGTGTGCACATAAAAAATAAAGACCTGGGTATATTGTTAAATTCAATTCGCAATCCAACTTAAACAACAATCCAACTTAAACTTAACTCCAGTGTGGGACCGGCACGAAGAAAGGAAGGTATGGTCTCTGATATATGTGTGTGTGTGTTCACTTCAATCCTACTGCACTTGACGTGGAGGTTCAGTTAACATCCTCCTTACGGCAGCGACAGGTTCTGTATCTCACGGGCTGGGCTCGCCATCCAGTACTGGAAAAGGTTCTCTCTGAAATCGCCTCTGTATTCCTGGGATCTCTGCTGATGGCTCTGAGGTGTCCTCTGAAGTCTCAGCTCTTCTTAAGGGGACTAGTAGTAGTAAAGCTAGTAAATTCACCTTAATGCAAAAAACAATACAACAAAATTAACAGCATAAATGTGGTCACTGATGTACCTTTAAACTATTCCTCAATTTTTGCATATATATGTTCAATTATTACTGCCGTCAGCACTTTAACTGCAGCAAATAACTCTGAAATGGCATAATGGCAAATGGCACAGAAACAATATAAATGTCAGTCTCCTTAATACAGCAACATAACAGAACGTGTCTGTTTAGCAGCAGTATATTTTAGACACTATTACATGTCCGATTTTCAACCGCTAAGAAATTTAGCATAGTCAAATGGGATTTTACATGGTGACAATAAGCACTAAAACTAGCTTACTTTATGTTAATTAGCCGCATGCTAGCGGCCGTTAATATACTAATTAGCGGCATACTAGCAGAGTTAATATGCTAACTGGCCGCATGCTAGCCTACTTTAACATGCTAATTAGCAGCGTGCTAGCAGACATTAATATGCTAATTAGCCGCAAGCTAGGGGCGTTCATATGCTAATTAGCCGCGTGCTAGCTGACGTTAATATGCTAATTAGCAGCATGCTAGCGGACATTCATGCTAATTAGCCGCGCGCTAGCGGGTGTTCATATGCTAACTTGTAACTTGCTAACAGTTGACTCATCTCACCAGTGCACTGTAGCAGTGTGTAGGCTCGGAAATGGCGTCCGGCCTACTCTGCTCACACTTATACAGACACAGACGGCGTCTCTCTTCCTTTTTCCACACTGTAGTTTTAGCTTTTAATTCACTTTTCCATCATGTTCCGCTCAGTTTCTTATCACTTTCGTAGAGTCGTTTCCTCTCATCAACGGTTCAGCCAAGACTAACTGCCCTTTCACTGCGCTGGTGTGACCAATCAGTGGAAGGTCGGGAGGTGGCTTAAGCATCTGATTGGCTGAGGTGAAAGTGATCTCTGTGTTTATTGGCTGTTTTAACTCTCATACTTTTAAACACTTTTACACTCTTGAACACGTTTATGTGTGCTGTTTAAGAGAATTGTATTATTTCAAATTGAATGGTATGAATTTATAGATGTTAAAACAGAGATGTGTTTATTTATTCATCTTTTTAATGGCTTATTTAACCCTCTGGGCTACATAAGCGTTCCACCTTAAATGTCACTGTCAGTCGGCCCAGTGAATGAAGTTATATTTTTCTCAGACTACAGCTGCTGTGAGAGGCAGCAATACATCCTTTCATTGTATACTTATAGTTTACTAATGTATGAAACACTCTCCACAGTATGAACTCTTCCACATTTTTCAGGCCAGGCTGAAAGAGAGCGATTGAGCAGGGACCTCCAGTTATACACTATACAGCAGTGGCTCTCAAATGGTGTGATGCCAATCCAGGTGTGCCGTGGGATTTTGTGATAACTGGAGCTGGAGCCTATCCCAGCTGACATTGGGTGAGAGGCAGGGTACACCCTGGACAGGTCACCAGACTATCACAGGGCTGACACATAGAGACAGACAACCATTCACACTCACATTCACACCTACGGACAATTTAGAGTCACCAATTAACCTGCATGTCTTTGGACTGTGGGAGGAAGCTGGAGCACCTGGAGGAAACCCACGCTGACATGAGGAGAAGATGCAAGCTCCGCACAGAAAAGCTCCCCCACCCTGGATTTGAACCAGGAACACTCTTGCTAACCACTGCACCACTGTGCCACCCCTTATTTATTGTAAACAAATCAGTCTATATGCAGAACATCTCCCTCTGCGCCTGTGCTCTGAGTCATTTTCTGTAGAGCTCCAGACTTTAAACCCTATGACTTCACAAATGTGAGTTTTAGCACTCCAGCTGTGGGAGTTGTTTATGTTTTATGTTTTTCAGACTGTCTTAGACCATAGGAATAGGAATGAATTTTGAAAATGGGTGTGGCTTCCCTTTGACTGCACTGTAATTAATTAATAACCAAATAAATGATCAGCCTCCTTCATATGAAGATGCCTTTTATTCATATCTTTGGAAAGCGATGGCTGTGAGACAGGAAGAGACAAAACCCTCTTGTTTACATCACTGTCTTGCTGTAAAAGTGCTTCCACATTACTTTGATGCAAAAAGCAGATGTCGCTTCAAAGAGCCGCTCCTGAGGCTGCTGGTTAACCCTTTACAACACGGCTGTGATGTCGATCTGACTGAGACGAGGTGGCGTTTCAGACTCTGGATCACAACACAAATATTCCCTTTTCTTTTTAAGGCCTTGCTGTTTATTCATTTTTTTCCTACAACAGCAAATTACAGAAGCAGTATTGAAAATAAAAGTCTTATTTTCTTGTTCTTGTAAAAAACAAAACAAAATCTGCACAAAATTTGAATGACAGTACAAAACGAAGCGTTAATATGCCATGTAAATGGACAGGGAGGGACATTACTGTTGGAAAATCTTTTATGCCTTTTTCAATAATGAAAACATCTTAATATTTTTACATTTCAGAATTATATCACATAATCTGAAACTATATTTATATATATATAATATAAAAAAGATGAAAGAAATGAACACGTGTTTTTTGTGTTTTTGAATTTCTTCTGTTTTTCTTTTTTGCAAATGAACGCTATAAACACATAAACCTCTTAAATATATTTATCAGTGCAACATTGTTTGTTTTGAGTCCACGCTACAGTATCCTTTTTCTCTAGTTTAGCAGACGTCGCCGGAGCTACAGTCCTCCATAGCTGAGAGCGCAGACGGAAAGGTGTAGAGGTCGAAGAGGAGTGGGAGGTCAAATCTGAAAAAAGAACAAGCTGAGAATGTGTTCACCACGGCACGACACACAAAGCACACAGATGTAAAAGACGCCACCCTTCTCAGGATCAAGTTTTTGATTGTTTGATTGTGGTGCGGAAAAAAAAGGGTTACGGTCCTGTGGGCCCTTGTGTCCTGATACTGTCGCTCTCACAGGGAGTTCACACAGAGTCTCTTCCCCTTGTCGTGTCTCGTGGTGGGATCACCCCATCCATCCATCTGCAAACAAGAGTCTCACCAGAGATTTGAAGAGTTCACGCTGAGGTGATATTTGCGCTTCTTTTAAGCTTAAAAAGAGATAGAAAAAACACACATTGCTCTTCTCTACAAGCGTCCTGTCGTCCTGATTTCCTCTGCTGGCGCTCAAGCAAGTGTTCCTTTGTGAGTGATGACCACCGGTGAGCCGTGGTCTTATAGTACTTTAGTGTGTGAGTGAGAACCCCCCAGTGAACAAGAAGGGGGCAACCATCCTTTGGTAAAGCCGCGGAGGGGAGGCCAGGTGACCTGATTCAGGTGACGCCACTCCATCCCCCGCCGTACCAGTGTCCCATCCTAATGACATCAGCTCTGACATCACAACGTTATGGCTGCTACACGTGAAACACGTAAAAACTCTTTGCGGTCCGAGAGGCCTTAAGCTACAATACAGCATGTGAACAATACAAACTGGGTTGTTTATTTCTTTTTCTTTTTTTTTTTAATCATGAGACAAACGTGTCTGGCTAAAGTAATGATAGCACCATTCTTCAGTTAGTGTGTTTACCCCTCTGATGATAGGCTCCTATCACGAGGGGATCAGTAACAAAGTGCATTCAAGCTGCATTGTCCAGATAGCACTTCTTCAGTGAACAATCCACAGTGACGTTTGGAGGTGACAGGCTAGGCTAAGTGTTAGCTGAAGCAAAGCAATGTTGATTGTTGGGTTTTTTTTGGTATGCTGGCAGACATTTGACATATTTAATCACCTCCTCTGCCATTAACAATTGATGTGAATGTTTGGTGACCAGTCACAGCTGAGATATAATTAAGACATGAGATTAGTTGAAAAAGAGTTCGTCGTGATAGCTTTTTTTTTGTTTTTTGTTACCTTCTGATTCATTCGTCCTTCGGTGGTTTTTGTGAATTGGGCGTTTTCGATGACAGATGGCTTGAATGCACATTGAGATCACTGTAATATCACACAAATCTTACTCGTCTGAGTAAAAAGCAATTTGAAAATTAAAAATCGTAACACTGCACCTTCCACAAAACAGTCAGAAGATTGTATTTACACACACAAACAAACCCATGAAAAAAGGGATACTGCAGCTTTTTTCCTTTTTACTTTCTTTAAAAAGGGCAATAAAATATATTAAAACTTATTTACAGTGTGTGGTTTTTGGACAGAAAACAACAAAAGAACAAAACAAAGCGCTGTGATCGACTGTAACCCCGTTTTGCAGGTATTTATACGATAATGTGCCCCTGTTTCCTGTCGTCATAACTTAAGCCAAGTACAGTAAAAAACACCCGGATCAACAGAGGAGGCCAACCGAAATGTACTAAAGGCACTGTCAGAACCATACATTGCCATGAATAGGACCCTCACTTTAGAGTGATAGAGGTCGAAGGGGAAAGGGTACATGTTTCAGGGTCATGGGTTATGGGCACACCCTGTATGCCACGCCACGGGCAAATCTACAGTTTTTGCCGGATATGGTTCATTTAGGATTTTGATACGTCTCTTTCAAAAGTTGAAAATAAACAGCCTTCATGAACTGATAATAAAAAAAAAACATTTCTTTCCCAGAAAACGATAAATACTTTAAACATTATTAATAAATTGGTCTCAACACCAGCATCCGATTGTAAAAATGAATGAAAATCAAAATAGAAAATTAAAATATCATCTAAATCATCTGTACATATTTTTTTTCTGTATTTTATTTGTACACAGTGTCCCCTACTGGTAGGTTCTTTTTACTGCAGCTCCTGAGAAAAGCGTGGATCAGTCCAAACCTCCCATTGGTTCCTGAACCTGTCCCTCATCCAGCAAGTCGAGGGCGTCGGCAGTCCTTTGAGCCTACCTACTCGTGGATATACGGGAGGATATGCCTGTAGCAAGTCTTGTGCGCGCTCTGTGAGCTCTGCGCGTCATACAGTCACACCGAACACACTCAGTCCGAGCTCACGCCTCTGAGTACGAGCTCTGTACGTTGAGTTTGTCCTTCTTTAGTTTGACACCGTCCACTAGTTCAAAGTTATAGTTCTCCAGGGCTGATAAGTTCCTGTCCGACATGCCTCCATGTGAGCAGGCGCAGTACAAGACCACGCCGCAGATGGCGCCTAGGAAGACTCCCAGGGCGGACATGGCAATGATAGTGATGAGGATGGGGTCGAGCGTCTTCAGCATGTTGCCCGCTCCGCTGATCTGATTGGTTTCCACAAAGTCTGGGTATTCAGTGATTTCCTCAACTGGAGGGGAGAGACAGAAAAGGAAGATGAGATGTGAGGTGCAACAAGTGCCGGACCTAGGACATTCAGGGCCCTAGGCAAACCCCCACCCCCAAATATCATTATTATTATTATTAAAATATTATCTTTACATTTGTGAAAATGGGGACAGTACAGAACAGTTCCAGTGGTACCATCCACAACATTTTACAGTGGAAATAGACAAAAAGCGTACCATAACTGAACTGAACTGTACTGCTTGGTGAAATGGGGCTGATGAAGAATCTGATGGAGTGCACGTGGCTACCAAAAAAAGGGATAATACTGAATATATACAAAATGACTTACGGATATCATTGATGTGATCTTCTGGTAGCATCGGCTCTGTGGGCACGTCAGGATCTGTTCAAACAGAAACTCTAATGAGATCAGACCTCGAAAGAAAACTGTCGAGTCATAATTCAGATAAAGAACTGAATGCGGGCATTGTAACTATGACCACTAAAAGCCTCACCTTTACACTCCCCCATGCTGAGTCCATTGAGAACCTTAATGTCATCCACAGCAATGTCTCCCCAGCTATTTCTCTCCACCAGACCTTCGATCACCACCTTAAAAAAACAGAGTGACTTTTTGGCAACCTTTTCTTGAATGCCACAATGGAAAGAGCACGGGTGTCGTGGTAAATGGCCAGACAAGTCACAGGCCAATTTTGATTTACCTGATAGGGTTTGTTAGTGCGGGGCACAAGGACACGGCCTTCCCTCCAGCGGTTGCCTTGGTGACCACTGACTGTCCACAGCAGGATGTCGGCCGGTCCGTCAACTGTCTGTTTGCGCTGTTTGATATGCAGCGTGCCAATGTGCGGCCCGAACATGTGGTACCAAAAGGACACGCACAGGTCTGAGTCCGGGGAGCTGACCATGGGGCTGACCAGCCGAGCCACCTCGGTCTCTTGGGGACTTGTCGCCAAGGTGTAGATGAAGTTCCCTGATCCACCTGTTGGATAAAAAAACCTGTATCACTGAGGCTGAGAGAAATGTGGGAAATGTGACTTTCAGCATTAGAAGATCGGCCCAATTAAGCGGAACCCTGCAGGGTGCTCACCTGTGTGGTCCATGTTAGGTCCAGTGTTTAGAGTGGGGGTGCCGCTGGATTGGATCTGCCACCTAGACCCGGTGTCCTCTGATGTCCAGCTGCAGAAGGACGGGTCATTGGCCCAGCCGAAGTCACAGGCAAACCACAGAAAAGCTGCAAATGTGTTGAAGAAAAGGTCACGATCATGTGTCAGGAGATCACATTTCATCATCCTCCTTATTACAAATGGAGAAATAGCCGAGAGCTCTGGGCTTTCACCGAACAATGACCTGGGGGCCTGTCATGATATGACTGCAGGCTACACTTTGGGGCTTTATTCACTCGTCCTGATCAGCTACAAGCACTAGAGGGCAGCAAAGAACTGCGGGACTAAAGCTTGGCCTCCCATAGGTGGGGGAGGTAAGACCAGCAAACTCAGGAGGGAGAGACAGACTGGGACAGTTACGGCTCTAACATGAGAAGAAGAGCGAGCCAACAGCACAGACCTCATGTAGACCTTATTTCTTGGCGACAGTTAATGATCTCTTTTAATGAACGTGACAGGGTATATAAAAGAGGTATGGAGGGACACTAAGAGCAGGCACAGCACAAAGACAGGGGAAGAGGAAGATGGGGTCTGGACATGGTGTCCAGTTGAGAAAGCAACATTCACAGAAACCCGCAGAGAGCTCAGGATTTTAATGAGAGCAGGGACTTGAGGTTTGAAGACAGCTATGGTAACAGTGCCGGGGCCCCATTCCAACAATGCAATCCCCCACGGACACATGCCGCGCTGAAGGAGCCTCAGTAGAGGCAAGAAAATGTGTGGGAGCTAAGGCTTTAGTGTTTTTCAAATTGGATAAAGAAAGACTTCCAAGGAACACAAGGGAGCGAGATGTTTGGGATGTTCGCCACGGCCTTAAACTCCAGCATGAGATGTCTTGAGAGATACAACGAGGCGGCGCTCCAATTGATAGAATATATGAGCCAATATTCCCTTTAATAATGGGAAGGTTTTAACTAGCTTCTGCAGGCAACGACTCTATTTACCCATTAAACACAAAGGATGGAATTCCCATGTGGAACCGCACTTCAGACGCCAAGCCACTTTTTTCGTAGCGACGTCCCGTTCCCAATTAAAATGGCTTTGGCTTTTTTTTTTCCATTCTTGGGCGGCTTTCACTGAGGCTACCAACAAGCTCTGGATAAGATGAGCAGCCACATGACTCACTTGGCCATTTGATGAAAAGAAAAAGACTTTTTTTTTCTTGTCGTATGCCAACGGAAACTACATCCTCCGAGATTAGAGAGCACGGCACGCGCGCACACCCAAACAGACACGCACAAATACACAGGACTGATTAGCATTCATGGTTTGAGACTCTTGAAATGAAAAGTCAGACAGATAAGTGTTTGCCCACCGAAATGTAGTTATGTTCATACACACGCAAATATGCAAACACCTGCACCTCGGCTCTCATCTATTCTCGTAGCCGCTGCCCCGGCAGACTGCAGACAGACCACAGAGCCAGCTGATGGAGTGAAGGGGGCTGGGTGGAGCCTATGGCCCATTAGCCAAGGTCAGACTGGGGCACAGCCTCTCAGCTGGCTGCTGCCTCATCAACCCGCTATAGGAGACAGCGCTGTATGTGTGTATGCGTCTGTGCATGTGACCTCAAAGCACACCCAATTTCCTGTGGTCGTTTGCATTGTGCTTCCTTGTTTTTTGTGTTGTGTGTTTTAGTGTGTGTCAGTGTCGGCCCAGTGATTAGTGATTATGCTGAGAAGGCAGCAACAGAGCACCAGTGCTAATCATCAGCTCGGCCCGCATCACACAGCCTCCCTCACCCTGTCAGCAGGAGCCTCTCAGGGCCATATCATCAGCTTTAATAACAGACACACATCAGAGGAGAGAGGCGCCTAGAGCTGGCAATCATTAGCTGAGGTACGCTTCTTGATAAATCTATGGAAATTAATTCTAAAAAAAAAACCTTGAGCAGTTAAATATTTACTCTGTATTCAAACATTCTGCAATGTAATCCTTAAAGGGACAGTTCACCCCAAAATAAAAAACACATATGTTTCCTCTTACTTGCAGCCCTATTAATCAAGCTAGATTGTTTTGGTGTTCGCTGTCGAGAGTTCTCCTTCTCTCCAGTATTACAGAACTAGATGGCTCTCGGCTTGTGCTGCTCAAAGCGCCAAAAAAAGACATTAGCAGCAATGTCTCTTTCCAGAAATCACAACCTGGTTACTCGGTAACTACACCTGCCAAATGTATCACCGCACAAAAGGAAGTGTGCATCTACTGATGGACGAGAGGCTTGTGCTTGTTACAGCGCAAGATAAAAACATGGTGCTAGGTGAGCTAATAGTAGATGCACGCCCAATTCTGTGCAGTGATACAGTTGGCAGGTGAAGTTCTGTAGAAAGAAAATAGTTCCAACATGAAACTGCTCACAACAAGGTCTTTGGATTATCTTGAGTAACCTGGTCGTGATTTCTGTAAAGAGACATTGCTGCTGATATTTTCCAAATGTATTTTTCTGACGCTTTGAGCACCACCACAAACCGAGTGCCGTCTAGTTCCATTATATTGGAGAGAAGGCAGACATCTCTACAGCCGACTCGGCCAAACTCATTAACAGGCTTCCAATCATTCAAAACTCTGCTGCCCGGATCATTACCCACACCAAATCATCCGACCACATCACCCCCATCCTCATCCAACTACACTGGCTCCCTGTCCAGCATCGAAGTGACTACAAAAACCTTCTGCTCACCTTCAAAGCCCTCCACAACCTAGCCCCCACCTGTCTCTCTGACCTCCTCCAGGTGAACACCACCTCCTGCTCCCGTCTCTCTTCTTCTGCTGGTCTCCTGGCCATTCCCACCTCACACTGCAGCACCATGGGCTGCAATGCCCCCAGGCTCTAGAACTCCCTACCTCCACACATCTGACAGTCTGACAGCCTAACATCCTTCAAATCCCATCTCAAACCCACCTGTTCAAGCTAGCTTATGCACTTTAGCACTAACAGTACCCTCTGAACCCCAAAATTTCGTCCTCCGCGGCCATTGTGCCCTGTGCAAGGTAGGGGAAGGCAGCTCACCTCCTGTCGCCTTCCCCCCTTCTCCCGCCCCAAAACTCAGTACAGTACTCTGGTACTTTGGAAGACGCTGGCCTCCGACTCCGACGCTGATTTTTCCCGGTGAGTCAAGTGCCCAGTAAAATGTATATATTATTTCCAACACTCTGCAACTCACACCAAAACAATCTAGATCGACAAACAGCACTACAGGTAAGAGGACAAATATATATTTTTGATTTTGGGGTGAACTGTCCCTTTAAAGACATTAAATTCAGCACTTAGTAAAAAGAGGAATCATTGATGGGAAAATAAATATCGTTAAAATTTTTCTCACCTGGGATGGTATCCACTTCAGCAGTAGTGGTCTCTGGCATCGTGGTACCACCTGTCACAACACATTAGCATGGTTAGCCTAGCCTGGCAGGTTCCTGTTTAAATTGCTGCACTCATGCACTTAACGTATCCATGCTAGCTAAATCTAGCTAATCAGCACATCAGCACAAGTCCCCTGCCTCTGTATATCTACCATGACGCACTTATGTAACACTTCCAAAACACGTGACCGAGGCGGCGCCATGCTCATCATTGGAGACTGCTGGTTAATGGGGAGTGCAGGCAGCAGTGCAGGCTCAGAGAGTTACTGGGTTAGTGGGAAATGAGGTCAAGAGGAGTGAGTGGAAAAGAAGGTGCAGGAGGACGAGGCAGGTGAGAGATAAAAGGACAGAGAGGCAGAGCGGGCTGTCGGTCGGTTTAGAAGCAGGTGTGCGTGTGGATGTGCACGTGACGATCTCTGATGTGAGTTTGTGGAGGTGGAGGTAAGAAGGAAGAGGCTGAGAGGAGAGGTGGGATCTACAGGTGCAGATAATTAGAGCTGTGCATGCATGCGTGCTTGCAAGTGTGCACAGCAGGTAGGCAGATCAGCTGCAATATTAAGTCTGACTACAGCAGAGAGAGGTGAAGCTGGGAAAGTGGAGCAGATCGAGCGCAAGCCATGGCAGACAGAGGAGCAAGAGGGGGGCAGGAGGTTTGGTTGCAGTCTCATGAGGGCGATGTTAGCACCTGTCACGTCGTAGTCATCACCTGTGCCGCTGTGGCAGCTCGCCTGGTCGTCGTCGCACTCGTCGGAAGGAGTGGTGCTCGGGACTAGTGTGGTAGGTGGGAGTGTGGGAGCTGCAAAGGTGGAGGAGAAGAGAGACAGCACATGATGTAGATTAGATTTCTAATCAAATGTGCAAAATTCCAGTGATGTGGTTCACATTCTAATATTTTAAGCAACCAATTCTTTCCCTCATTGTTCAGAGAGGGTACACTCATGTGGATTGTTAGCTGTTGCAGAACATTACACGCTCACAGTCGGAGCATGTTCTCAGCTACAATAGTGTTTGTAAATTTAGAGGGAAAATACTGCAAGGTTTGAAATCACATTACATTCATTTGGTGGAACATTTTTGTCCAAAGCGACTTATAATAAGTGCATTCATACATGAAAGGGACGGGAGGGGGAAACTGGGAATGAATACCTTTTAGACAAACAAAAGTGTTTTCAGAGTGCCCGAATAAAAGCACTCTTTTTCCTTAAGAAATGAGACGTAAGGAGAGCCAGCGTGGAGATGCAGTCTGAAAAGGTACTGTAGGGTTTCCAGCCTGCTTCATAGTTAAAATAGAAAAAAGAAAAACACTGAAATATGTATTCAGAAGCTCAGCATGTTCTGCCCACACTAACACACTGGGCTTCAATCTAGGCCTGAGCTATTAGCATCCCTCCTTTCATCATGCTGTGGAGGTGTGGGTGTATAAATAGAGTTGGAGCTACAGCATGGTGCTCAGGGCTGGGGCGGCTGAAACTCAAAGACGCAGAAGCAGAGGCTGGGGATTGGCTATAGGCAGGGCCCCTGGCTGCCATGGTGACCTATCATTACGGCCCCGCCGCACTTGGATGTGGGCATGCTCCTAGATCCGCTCCACGCTCCGCTGCTGCACAGCCGTTCTGCGATGTGTGTGTGTGCATTTGTGTGTTTTCACTGACTGAGTAATGAACGGGAAGAGGAGAGAGGCCTGAAAAATGTATGTGCACCGTATCTATGTGTGTTTCAGTGTGTGTGTGCCTATACTCTCGCTCTCTCCCTCAGCTCGATGAAATATGAGGCAGATCAGCCTCTGTCAGATTCAGGGTGGGGAAGGTCAGGGATGGGGTCAGCGCTGCGTCAGGGGAGCCTCTCACAGAAATGAGGATTTAGCCCTCCTGCTTGCTACACACAGACACATACACACACACACTTGTGCGCACTAGTCGGAGCACCTGTGCATGTGGCTGATTGTGTGTACATGCTTGTAACCACATATTTGGCAGGGCGATTGCGGTCGCTCCGTGTGTGTATACGTCTGCGTGAGTATGTGTGCGCATGGCATTAACACTGAAAACAAGCATTATCATCTGACTAAAGCTCCCGGTGGGAGTCCACGAGGCTTACAACGGAATGGGCCTCCCTGAAATCCAATATGTAAATCCACTTAGGGCGAGCGCACTACACACTCTTATATCGCTGAGCTGTTTCTGTGCTACATCAACTCCGAGAGAGACAGATAAAGAACAGGGGGAAAAATAGGGGTAATTTTAAAGATAGCAAAGTGTGTGCGGCCCTTTGAGAGGAGAAAGATGTGTAAGGGTTGGGAAGAGTGCAACGGGGGCCAGGCTGCAATAATCCTACTGGGCCAGGTGGGCTTTCATTTGATCCCCACTTGAAGTGACGAGCTACGGGCGCAGCTTTGATGTAACATGGAGACAAGACAACTGTCCCATGTAGGGATAAAGAGCAGGAGCTGGGCAGCTGTGGACTCGGCGCAGGGAGCCCCTACATCTTTAAATAACCCCGACTCTGGCAAAGACATGACGCTGCTTACAGCCATGTCATTAGCCGGGATGATCGATAGCTCACCTGTGTGAGCGTCAAGACTCGTCAGATGTGAACACATGTACACACGGTTTGTGAACGGATGCACTGAGTCAAGGTGCGCACAGTGAGCTTGTTATCGTGGGTAGAAAATTAGTATTCTGTCTTAAAGAGCGCCAGGAGTGAACATTTCATTGCCGTGGGTAAAAGCGTTAAAACACTGCTGGAAATGTCATCGGCATGGTAAAAACGTTTCACTGTGGGTTGTAACTTTTCCACCATTGGTAGAAACGTCATTATTGCGGGGGGAGAGATCAGCACCACGGGTAGAAATGGTAAATGGACTGCACTTGTATTGCGCCTTTCTAGTCTTTTAACCACTTAAAGTGCTTTTACACTACGAGTCACATTCACCCATTCACACGCTCTCACAAACTGGTGGAGCAGCCATCAGGAGCAAGTTGGGGTTCAGTATCTTGCTCACTTTGACGGATACTTCGCCAAGACTTCACCAAATCTTAAAGGAACACTTCAACCACAAAATGATCACTACTGCACAAGTTGTGTGAGAGTTCGTAAACAGATGTTTTAATAGTTTTGCTGTTGTTAAATGCACTCCCTCTTCACTTCAACTCATTGAAAATATTCCCCACTCTTGGATTCTTCGTTCACCATGGAGACATGAGAGAAAAACAAAGTTTCTTCCCAAATTAAAGTAACACGGGGTGAGTAATTAATATACAAATGATCATTTTGTGGGGAAAGTACTCCTTTAAATGATACTTCAGACAGAGCATAAACAATGCAACAGACAGGTTTGATAGATTCATTCAGTCCCAGTTTACCTTCAATCTCGCAGCCCAGGAGCTCAAGTCGCAGGCCCATGCCAGCAGGAGTGGCCCTCTCTGGGTAAATCCTGACAAAACGGGTCAGCAGGGGCTCCACTGTCCTGAGCTCAGGTGTGTCGTAGTTGCTGTTTCCTTCAAATATCTGTCAGGGAAAAGCAGAGAAGGAGCAGAAGGTAGAGGGGACAGAGACAGAGAGGGAAGAGTGAGCAATAAGGACAATATTGGTGATAACGTCACTGCTGGGCGTTTGACTGATAGAGCTCTTCAAACACAGACACAGAGGCAGACTCATCCCTGCCTCCTGAAAACCAGGAGTGGGGTGGATGGGTGGCGTGTGCTGGGTACGTGGTGAGAAAGAACAGAAGATGACCAGATCGCTCTCATCTGGCTGACATCTAAAGCGCGGCTTAGGCAAGTGAATCAGGGGATGGAGGGTTTGGTTTGGGGCGGGGGGGGGGGGAGTGGAAAAGACAGCACGCCACACACCTCTGTCAAAAGTAACTTTCGGCGCCTTCAACTCTGCCTCAGATCCTCAGAAGGAATAAATGAGGCAAAAGAGAAGGATGTGGGATGCAAGAGTAGCAAGTAAAGGAGGAGAAAGAGGATTGATGGAAGTGGATTAATGGGTGTGATCACGTGAAGGAGCCTGGTGCACCTTAGATGCTGGGAACCTCTCAGGCGAGGGGAGAGAGGCGGCTAACTAGGACAGGGGGGATATGGATCCTCCTTACTCTCTTCATAAATCAACCATCAGCCCATCTGGATCAGATTTATGCCCTGTCAGGGACGCTTGTAATTGGGGACGAGCTGTTGCAGCTTCTCTCGGAGGTGTATGTGATTGTGTATGTGCTCTTATATATATATACATTCTTTGTGTGGAAGCGAGCGCATGCATTGAGCAAAGCGTCGGCGTGTGTCTCCTGTGCGTGCTGTGACACCGGCAGATAAATCGTGGGTCACTTCTCGAAGTTGCGCGTTCTTTCCTCTCGTCTTCCCTCCCCTGTTTCCCCCCCTGGCTCGATTCACCCCTCCTTTCCCTCTGGAGAGGTTTCACTATCCATTCAAAGGGTTGAACGGTGCGTGTCGCACAGAATACAAAGCAGGAAGAGAGAACTGGGAAAAGGCTGTGAGAGACTTGAGATGCTTATCCTAATGTGATTCAAAGCACTGCTGAAATTGACTCGCAACGACTCCTGAATGACTCACAACTGCCAGGCGCAACGCTCGGGTGAAAATTGACTAAATGCGTCATAATCGGAATCGATGCTCTGATGTATCTGGGAGACATTTTTAGAAGCGTGTATTCAAATCATTTTCCACAATTCTGAAGGTAAAAACTATCTTTTGGTGTGTGTTAGAAATCAAACCAATTCCAAACCATTTCCTTGAGAGAAATTTGCCTCGACATAGAAAAAGCATTACGAGTTCTTTGGTTATGCTTCTGATTTGTTAGAAAAACTGAACAAATATCTCCGTTAAACAGAATCAGGCTGTTCTCACGCACATTTGTACATTTTCCTACAAAAAGTAATGCACCAAAATTCATCCATATCCTATGCATTCATGAGCCAATAATTCATGTATAACCCACGTCTTTGGGAAGGCTGCAATCATGTGACCAATGCTCTGATGGCAGTAAAAGAAGGAAGCGGTCCCGTTAAGAGGCGGGCTGGGGTGGTGGATGGGTCACAGAACAGGACTTTGCCCTGGGACTTTCCAAAGGGGATCGGTACTTGGAACCTTCAGAACCCAAATTCATACATATTGCACGTTTTTTGGAAGGCTGTGATCACGTGAAATAATGCACTGACTGTAGTAAACAAGGAAGCAGTCCCAAATGGACTTGTAAGAAGAGAGTTTGGGGTGGTGGAAGGGTCACAACAACATGGACTTTTCCCTGGAGACATGTGTTTGGTACCATGTGAACTTTGATTGAACTCGGAGTCATTTTAAGGTATGTCCTCTCCACGTAACTTCATGTTAATTATGCAACTGTACGTTACGGATGTAACATCATTCATGGGGGCGTTTTTTGGAGGATATCAGACAAACAATTACGTCTGCATTTTCTTAGGATATTATACAAGCCGTTCAATGAGGATATGTTAGTAACGTAAGTAGTGTAAAGTTCTACCTAAGCATGTTTCTTTTCCTTAACCTAACCACAGCATATAAAGTGCTTTTCAAAACAGTCACAAAGTGCTTCACATGACAATAATTAAAAAAGACAAGACATGAAAACAAGTATGATAAAAGTATGTTTTTAGAACGGACTTAAAAGAGATTGCTGACTTGGCCGATCTAATTTCCTTGGGCAGATTGTTGCAGAGTCTCGGGGCCCTGAAAGCAAACCTTCTGTCCCCTTCAGCCGGGCCTCTGGAACGGACAAAAGACCTCTGCCCGAGGACCGTAAAGTACGTCCTGGCATGTACAGTACTAAGAGTTCGGAGATATAGCTGGGAGAGACACCATGAAGAGCCTTAAAAGGAATTCTACAATGTCCCGGCACTTATTTGTAGGATATCATACATTGTGTGAGGATACGTTGACAGATGACATCTCACCTTTGGCTTGTTCCCGCTGGTGTCCAACACCATCCTCCAGTCGGACCCATTGTTGCTATAGCCGAAGCGAAACTTCTTCATGAAGACTTTGTTCTCGCGGTGCTTCCCTCCCTGGATGATCATCCCCTTCACCAGCTTCTCCTCGCCAAGATCCACCTGCAGCCACTCGCTGGTGAAAGGCTGGGGCTGCGGCAGCAGGGTCCACCCGGTCCTGCTGGTCAGCAGGCGGGCGTTCTCTGGTACCCAGCTCCGGTCCGTGTGCGAGGATGCAGTGATCTGGTTGTCGGTGATCAAACCTGATACCATGCCCAGCATGCCCGAGCACGGGTACTCTGAAAGACAAAAAGGGAAAGCAAGAGGTGCTTAGCTTTTTGATACAAACTAATGAAACCCTGCAGAGATGATGGGCAACAAAAGACTTGATCTATATCCAAAGGCTTGATGTTCAACATCATTTACCACGCCACAAGTAGAGTTTGGTGAGTTTGAGGTTTATATAGGGGCAGCAGGGATGGTGAAAGTCAAAGTGAGGAGGACAATTCCCCAAACTCTTTGTGATGTTGCTGTGATCTCTCCCTCTATTCTCTGTCTCTCTGACTGCAGATCTCATGCATACTAATTCCTCTGCCTGAAGCGGTTGTCTCCAGGCAGCCAATTAAAACCCTCCTCTCGGTTGGTGCTTCCACGTCCTGCATTCTGGGAGTGCTTTTTCTTTTCATCTCCCTCATCCACCCCCCTCCTCCCTCTATAGACTCACATATACCAACACACAGAAACACATTCTCTTTGTGTTTTATCTGCTGCTGCACTCATCTACCTTCTGCTCCACAGCTGTCAACATCTGTGGGACTGTGTCTTTTAACACCTCGTTGTTTCCTGTCCGCATTTTCAAACTTTCTTCTCCTCCTTTTATTCTACTTCTCTGATCTCAGCCTATTCTAATTCTCTGTAGGTTTTAGCATCTTTGGATGTATTTCTCATTTGTTTCCAAAAGGAGACAGCTGTTTTCTTATTTTTTGTTCTCCATGCCATCCTTGTATATCAGGAGCTGAACAGGATAACAACCTGTTGCTGCGGCTCAGACGCATTTGCATGTTTAAATCTGATTTTCCTAACTTTCCACATGTTGTTACCTTCTTACAACTGCAAGGATTTCCAGTGCCATCCTTGCTAAGCTGTTGTTGGTATTCTATCCAATGATGTATCATTGACTGTTCATGATTGACCAAAGCTTCTGATGGTACTGTGAACCAGAACAGATAACCCACCTTCCTTTTATGGGTGGTCCACCTTAAAAATTGACTATTTTTTTATGTTAGACTCTGGCATTGAATTTTGACATTACATTTTCAAAGATTTATTGGAATATCAAACTGCTCTGAACATAATAAGCCGTAAAGTTTTAAAGGTTTCTGTCGTATACCCTTAAGTAAATTGTGCCTGGATAGGGCCAGTCTACAGATTTGTATATTATTTGTTTTAAAACTTTATAGTTGTTGTGTCCTGTGGGTGTAACAGTAGAATACACTGGAGCTCACATACAGTAAATTTCCCGGTGATGTAATTACCCCCAGAGTTCTGACACTTAGCAGCGTGTATTAAGGGTAAATCTTCCTCTCTGTCTCTTGCTAACTCTTAATCCCAAGACACTGAGTCAGGGACATGTGGTAAGCAATAACATATTTACTATCTGGCTCCCACGGAGGGATAAATCCGAGCATTATTACATCTTCTGTGTCTGTGAGACAAAGTGCGCACTGTACCGCTGCAGGACTCAATAGCGTAGCTGCATCTGGGAAAAGAAAGAGCGAAGACTTGGGAGAACAAGGCTTCATTCAGACTTGTGTTTCTCTTTCTGGTTACCTAGAGCAGCTCCTATGCAGACCCATGAGGACTCTCTGGTCCTGCATTCTTAAAAAATCGGAGCTCAAGGAACAAACACTAGCGGTGCGGAAGCCTCTCAAATGTTTTCTCGGTTCGTCTATCGTCTTTCTCTTGTCTTTGGCCAAGATCTGCTCAAGAGTGGTCACAGTCTCCGGTAGAGCAAAGCTACGGCACTGTACATTAACCGCCTTTGAAGTGGGAGGATATGAGAGAAAGGTACGTGTGTGTGATTGTGTGTGTGTTTCTGATCTGAGTTTAGACACTCGGGTGAAGTACCCGGGTCATCTGGAGCTGGTAATCGACTTCAGCTGCGATCACAGGAGCTTCAGAGATGGCGTGCATGCAGTGACACACCCTGAGGAACAAACACGTGTGTGTGTGTGTGTGTGTGTGTGTTTGTGGACTGTAAGCATGTTGATGGTGAAACATGGCGGTGTGGGCTGCATTTAGGGTTTGGGTGGAGCATCAGAGGTTCATCAGAGTTATTTATACGCTGTGGCATATTTACAAACAACAGGGCGGTGGATCTTTTTATTAATGAGTAGCTGTTTGTATCGGCAGGGGCACGCGACCATGATGATTTAGGGAACGACATCTTGCAACATTCTGGGGTACAACTCCTCTGATCTAATACCCGAATTATCTTGACATCTGAAGAGGGAGTTTGAAATAATTCGACATAGCTCATGTTTTGGTGCACTGTATAGAATATTGTTACCATGGCAACACTTTCCAGGAAAAGTGGAGATGCACTAAAAAGTTCATATTTCTTTCAACAAAAGTTTATCCAGTAAAGTTCTGGTATCATAACTCAAGGTAGAACCGAGTGAGTCACTGAGTTTATACAGCCCTCAAGAGCCTCCCCGCTCCTCTCTGCTAGCTTGCAGTGGAGCTGGCAGTGACTTCATAGCACCCAGGGGGTGCTGACGTCCTTACAGAGGCCCTGCGGTGACTTCAGCTCTGTGATGTGTTTACGCTCTGTGCAGCGGTCTGGTCGCGCGCCTGAAACACACGCCCCAGCTGTAACCCTGCTGTACCCACAGTGCCCTCTGCTATTACATGAACAGCCGCACACATGTAATGCATAACTGCGTTACTCCACACACACACAGAACACTATATGAGCACATTTGGCTGGCTGCAACTAATCCTGACCCTCACTGTAATCCAAGGCTTAATGCTGAACTAACAACAGAGGCAACAAATGGCTTTTTCCCCTGTCCTTGTAAGATATACAAGTACAGAGCAGCAAAACACACAGGCAAGCATTAATTAACATCCAATACACATGCTCATAAACCCGTAGAGATGCTCACAGATGTGCTAAAACCATATGAAAGTGAGCCACACACACACCAGTCATTAAAACAACATCGACAAAAAGGCAAAGATGAGGAGAGCTTTGCCAAAATCAAAGCTCTGCAAGCAAAAGACAGACTGTGGCTAAAGAGGAGGCTGAGACCGGCTCGGCAGGAGGGATGGGGCCGTATAAATCCCACCCAGCTCCCACTCTCTCTGCCTGCCAGCTGTTGGCTCCATTTATATTGAATGAGGTGCATCTAAACATGGGGTAACATAAATAGGTAATCCTCCTGCATGTGCCGCTCCTCTATAATGCAGCAGCTAGCTTTAGCCTCGGAGCAGGACTCTCGCAGAAATAGAGCTTCATGTCAACACCTGGCAGAAGAAGTGTTTGTGCAACTGGGGCCAGCAAGTACGCTGAAACAAGACAGGAGCTAAACTAACACATGGGCATGTGCACAGATCCTAAATAGAGCATCATCTGATTGTTGCATTTGAAACTGTATCTAATTAGACTATACGCAGTATAACACAGGCGTGTGTGTTTCCAGTGGCAGCTGTGAGCGAAGATAGAGCTGAGATGTGTGTGTCTATGTATGTAGGCAGATCAGCAGGGATCTCAGCAGTACCAACCTGATATCTTACATCCATACACCTCGAAGCGCAGCGCGATGCCTGTTTCCCAGGTAACCGGACGGATCCGGACGAAGCGCGTCAGCGTGGGTTTGGGCAGCATTGTCTTAGCAACGTCTGTTGGGTTGGTGTTGCCTTGGAAAACCTGCGATGGAGGCAGAAGGTGTGTAAATTATTGACATGTGGAGTTGAGATGCAGGGCGGAAGTTTGTCTGAGGCCTTGACTGCACTCAGTCGAGGAACAGAGAGCCGAGGCACATGTATTTATTATTACACTCTGTTTAATGCACACATTGAAGGAACTAAAGGGGATTGTATTTCACTGGAGTTGTCCCTTATGTGATTTCATACGACAGATTAAAACTGATTGATTAAGATGCAACAAGTATTGTCATTGTCATAATCTGAAAATTAAAAAATAAAACTGCAGGTACTAAGCCATTGTGCATTAAGTCAAGGTATTGACACATGAAGCAGCACTGGAAACATCCAAGCGGCAACCTGTGAGGCAACAAAATAAAGCCAAAGTGGAGGTACCGAAAGCTGCAATTCCTCTAATGGCCACCAGGGGTTAGCTCCAGAAGTGTCCCCATAGACCATGTGTCAAACTACCCAACCTTACAGCAGAAATAAACATGTTTACAACTTGATACACAAAAACAGTTTTGGTCTCTATAGCTAATTTTCACATTCAGGACAACTGTACAAGAGGTACATTTTTATATAACTCATCTGTTAACATTTTATCATGGCTTAAAGTCATGTTAGGCGTAGCCGCAGCTGTCACTATTTCAGTGTGTTTTGAGTTTATGAAAGTTAACTGTAATGTTTTAGTCGCCTAAAAAGTCTTGTTCATCATTTTGAGGTATTAAAAGACCTTCTATGTTCAGTTTTTCTGAAAAGTACTTTTTGTTATAATGGTTTTCAGCCTGTTTTTTCATAGCAAAAATTAGCATTAGCATTAGCATAGTTAAATATAGCAGTAAATGCACTGTGCAAACCAAGCTAGCAGCTAGCATTAGGGTTGACTCCACCTCTTGTCTCCCAAAATCCAAGATGGCAACGGCCAAAATGCCAACTTGAGCTTCAAAGCGGGAGTCAGCAAACTAGTGGGTGACGTCTCAATGGCTACGTCCATTATTTTATACTCTCTCTGGATATGACAAATTTAAAAGGACAGCTTTGGTGCTATGTTGTGCAGCTTTTGTACATGAGACAAATGTCATACATACAAACGCACATGACAGGCTCAACTGATTTCCCCAGTCACCCCTAAATTTGCCCTAGGACTTTCTCCTGCGCCACATGTAGCAGCACAAACAGGCCGTGGCCTGTGACTGTGAAACCTGAGGCAGTATGTTTAACACTGACAAGACCAGATTGACTCAAGATGTCCTTTTCCTGTCCTCTAGGTCCAGATTTGGTGGAGGTTTTACTGCAGTGTCTTGTTTAAAGGTCAGAGATGCCACTGTTCTCCCCTGGGGTCAGTTGACAGTTTACTAGCACCATACGCAGAGGCCGGCCACCCAGCAAAACAACTCCCAACAGTCCGTCACAGTTCATTCTGGGTAATTGAATCACACCAGTGACCATGTGACCTCCTGACCTCCCCAGTAGAGTGTCTATGGGGCAGAGAGGAATCCAGCTGAGAGGAGCAGGATGGACAGAGAGGAAGCAGTTCAGCTAATCTAGGATGAACAAAAACACCACCAGAGCTGATCCATTAGTCCAAACAGCCTGCCTGCCCCTCTGCAACCTAGTCCCAGAGCAATACCTGTCACCCACGTCACTAAGGGACTGCAACGAAGTCATCCACTCCCTTAAATGTCACGCCGAGTCTCCTCTCCACTCCACTCGCTAGCTGTAAAGTGGCTTTTTCCTGCGCTGCGCTAAGACGCCAAACTGCAGGCTCAGCATGTAGCAAATGGTGCCCCTCCGCACAAAAGCACTTTAGAGTCCGGAAAAACACAGGCTGGGCTTACCACGGCACCTTTAAGCCGCCACTTTACAGAAGGGACTGTGTACTTTGGAGAGACCATAAAATAATCAGGCCTGGGGCATGTGTACATAGCAGCACAAACACGCTTGTTTGGATGCTGTGTTGCTGTTGAGAACTTTTTTTGTTCCTCTTGTGGTATTTACATGTCACACAGACACGCACATGCCTCTCGGACTGTGCGGACACCCACCACGGAGATGGTGTTTGCCTCCAGATGGACAAAACCTGGTCTGATCAGCAATCGATGGTTACAGCCTGTCACGCTCCGGTCAAGCGTACCATTCCTTCCTTTCTCTTCTTCTCCCTCTCTTCTGGACACTCCTCTACCAGCTGCTCAAACATTACAGCCTCTCCCGTTTCCCCTCTGTCCCAATAACTCTTGTTTGTCAAGTCTTTTGTCATCCCCGCTTCTTTTACGACAAGTTGACGGGTGCCTGAGATAAAACAGAGGCTACATTCCTTACATAATCCTCCCTATGGCTACTGCAGTGTTGCATTAGCACCACAGTCTGAGCTGAAAATACCATCCGCTAACATAGACCGTGGGTATATCACCATTCAGAGGAAAGTGTATAATTGCATGTTGGGAGTCAGAGAGTCAAGTACATATGGCTGGGTATTCCCCCTTTTGTTCAGCTCAAAGGCAACTTGGAATAGACCACAATTCAAGTCAGCTGGCGGCTTTACTAAGACGGGATATTTCAAGTGAGGACCATGTGCGGCGGTGGCTTTTATGACAGTTACTGGTCAGGCAGAAGCAAAAACAAACTATTTCCATTATCTAGTCTGCTCTGATCGTGTTGTGTCGAGGCAGTGGCTGTTAGGCTACTAAGAAAAGTTATCAGAGCTTCATATCTCCAGATAATTTCACTACCTTTTGTTTGGAGCCTTCCTTCAAGGTGATCCAGTCCTCTCCATTGGAGCTGACGTCCACTTTGTAGGACTTGACATAGTAGATCTTGCGGGTCTCCTGGGAAATGGCGCCCTGGGTCCCGATGGCTGAGACGAACCGCAAGAACCCGAGGTCCACCTGTAAAGAGAGAAAAGACACTTGAGGAAAAGCTGCTTAAAATGTTCCACAGGAGCTGAAAGAAAGACAAGATCCTCCCCGAATGCTGATTACCTGGAGCAGATACAGCTGGAGTATAGAGCCTGTTTAAATGCATGAATATTTTCTTTTTTTGTGGAAAAGCCTTTCAATGCATCGTCTGTGTTAATAATGCACTGTCAAGCTGGAGAGTTAAAAATATAACCCCACTATTAGAATCACCTCTGGCCATAGTCTGCTACCTGGAATTTAATAAACAGCAATGAAATGATATTCACATTAATGAAAGAGACACAGGATGACAACTTAATTTCCTGAGATGGGAGACAAGAGCTTATTGGATAAAAGTGAATGTTGAATGGAGCGAGGGCCACGATCACATTATCAAAATTGGCCAGGAGGAAAGAGAGATACAGATTGAATATCAAATATTGTGCCTTTAAAATATGCAGGGCTTTATAAAGTAATCATGAACTGCGGCGCATTACTGGAGGGCTATTATATTTTCACAAGGAGAAATCCAGAGGCGGTGGGGTCACAGAGGCACGTGAGCGAGTGTCTGGGTCTACGCCTGCTCTGTAGTTGTCATGTATGTGTTTTCACGTGTGTGTGTGTGCGGCTTTCAGAACTGACGCCAGGCAGAGAGTGTCACTGGTTTGCATCAGACCTGGTAAAGGAGCGATGTGTCCGTCTGCCAGGCATCACAATCGTGACCATCATTGCCAGGAGAGGAAAACACACACAGACACAGTCCTGTGTGTGTGTCACCCTGGCTTCTGTTTCTGTGGTAAGAATAGCCTTCATCTGGCTTTTGATGATGTTAAAGGAGTACTTCACCCCCTTAATCATGGGTGTTAAACATACGGCCTGTGGGCCAGAACTGGCTCGCCAAAACGTCCAATTCAGTCCACTAGATGACAAGAGTTAGAGGTGCTGGGTTTCAAGAGCAAGTTAAACAATGTGTTGCCTGGCCAATAGTTACATTTCAGGCAGGAGGCGGTAAATATCTTGACTGAACTAATAACAATGGAGGATGCTAGATGAAACTCACTATCAGGAAAGTTTAGGGCTCGGGTCGGGTTCGGATGTCTGTTGGGGTCGGGCCAGGCTCGGTTATAACTGTTTGAGACTCGGGTTGGGTTCTGTCAGGACAATGCATCCCCGAGCAGCGTTCTATGGTGAACAAAGAATCCACAAAAGGAGAAAATTCTTGATGAAGCGAAGTCATGGAGGCGGCATTTAGCAACAGCAAAACTATATCAGAATATTAATTTACAAACCGCACACAACTTGTGCAGTATAATTTATCTGGCTGTATGCTTGGTGTACCCAAACACGTACAATTTCACTAAATCCTTAACTTAAAACTGAACTGACCTGAACTCTTATCATAAAAAAACATAATTTTACTTCGCTGAACATGAGAGCTGCTGATCTGCCACTGCCTCCATCAGTAGTTTGATATTGTGTGACTTTGGGGAGTGGTGGGTCGTGGGTCCATTCTGAGTGCAAGTGACTTGCAAACATGCCAAGTTTGTAAAAAACACACTTCATTATTAGGAACAGTGAATTTCTGGCACAGAGCTTTTATTTTGAAGTGCTGTTTTCTGCTGTCGCGTGAGTGACTTATGGTCAGCTGCTTGACAGAGACAGCAAACTAGCTTGACGACATGGCCAGACGCAAGTATGATGCTGAATATATTAAACTGTGTGGACCTTGAATTGATGACTAAGGAGAAATCTGGACCCTGTGGCTGGACCAGTTGGGAACCTACGTCACACAGTAACACAAAAAAACGGACTGAACGAGACAGCAGCTCCTGTGTTCAGTGAGGTAAAATTACATTTTTTGTCAATGGATTCTGGCTTTAAAGAGAGTAAAGATATGTTGCACTTTCAGTTCAGTTCCCCGTTGGAAAGGGGTGTCTGTTTGGGAAATACTGAGCATATGACTGGATAAATGAGACTTGGATTATACTGCATGAGTTGTGTGAGAGTTTGTTAGTGGATGTTTGATATAGTTTAACTGTTGCAGACCCCCATGACTTCGACTCATCAAGAATTTTCTCCATTTTTGGATTGTTTGTTCTTTTCTTCTTCTTTTCTTTTCTTTTCTTTTTCTTTCATCATTTGTTTTTTCATGACTTTAACTTCACACAGGGTGATTAACTGATATACAAATGGCCATTTAGGGGTGAAGAATTCCTTTAATGCAATCTCACTCCACTGGGACTATGAAGGCCTGACTCAGAGCTTGGAGGTGAGGTCAGTTATTGTAAGTTCTAAGACACGCAAGGAATTTTTTCTCAGCCATCAGTGATAACAAATCATCTCCTTTTGACCTCTGCGGAGGCTACTTAACCTCGACGTACCATCCCTTCATCCATAACAGAGGAGAAGAGCGGTTGCGGTGTGAAACTGAGAGGCTTTCAAAGGACTGCTAACTCCTCAGTGTATGAAGCAGCAAGATTAATTTTAACAAGCATTAACACCATCTCTGACAAGCTGAGCTGACGTTAATGAGGAGTAATGGTGTTGCGTGCAGACGCCTCTAAAACACGGGAGTGATGCAGGGAGCCGGGGTGTCAGTGGAACAGGTTTTCAGATCCTGAGGACAGATGAGGCCTTTGATGTTGACGTGAGAAGAAACGGCGACCAGAGTCTTGACTCAATTACTGTGGAGATCTTCGGTACGTGTGCACGCGTGGTGTGAAAATGAAAAAGTGGAATCCTTTATATGAGAGTGAGCACACAGACACAGAAGCGTGCACATATTTTAGAAAATCAAAGCCAGGGTGATCTGCCACCAAAAATCTCCACAGAGCTCCGGCATGCTAAAACCATACAGTCCGTGGAGGCGGCCAGCTTCGCCTGCCAACCTTATATACAGCACCGCACCACACTTAATGACTCGGAGCAAAGAGCAGGAAAGGAACATCTGCATGCCACAGAACGCCGGTCATTCCTGCTCCTCAAATTCACTTCCAGCAGTAAGAAGACATAAACAGATGGGAGCAATAAATGAGGTTCCACCATGCTATTCTCTCACTCTCTCTTGGCTACTCAAAGGATTTGGATGGATGGAGACTAACAAAAAAGACAGTCACATACAGAGATGGAATACTTTTGTTCCTGTCTACAAGCTCAGGGGGCTTATACAGTAAGTCCCAGATTTCTTCTGGGTCCACAAATAGAGACAAAATCAAATCCCCTCAGCTTCAGACGGTTCCCATTTAATAATGCAGGAGGAGCCGAATTCCTCTCTGCCGGGTAAACGGCCATATGTGCCAGTGCGAGATGAGGAAAGCAAAGCGGATGGCAGCACGGCCCGAGCCGGCGTATATTAGCCCAGGCAGGTCTTTAACATCTGTGTTCAAACGGCCGGCGTGACTCATTTCCAAAGTGGACCAATGGCAAAGTAGCTCTCTGAAAATGCTTTATAAAAAAGGTCTAATAAGACTTGGCCCTGAGATTTTTTTTTCCCTAAAAAAGATCTCATTAGGTGTAATGGAGAAGAAGAGCCCCTGGGAATGAAATGAGTGGTGGGGCTAATTGGGAACACTCATGGGTGCTCAGACTCAAACAATCTCAGAACCTGAGTGTGCTGAAATATGGGTGGTTTTGAAGAGGGTTACACTGATGTACGACTTTAATCAATATTCTGCAGGGGTTTTTTTAAATTAATGTTTTTATTTAAAGGGTAGTCATTTTTCCAGGGCTTCTCTGCCATTTGATGGGTGTGGTGAACATACTTTGATCATTTGTGGCTCACACAAACTGCAGGGATGCGGGGGCAAATCAAAATTTAATAACTTTACAAAGTTTCTGGCACAAAAGCTTAAATTTAATCACACTGAATATATGCCACTTGAGTCCAAAATTGGCATCAGGGGAAGCTGTGACGGGACGTGTCGAGGGGGAAAGTGATGAAAGACCGCTGGAGGAGAGGAAAGCGTCCAGAGAGGGTGAAGGTTGAGAGGCGAAACAGGCCGCTGACAGTGATGCCTTGCAAGATGTGAAGGACAGCAGCGTGGAGGTCTCCAGTGGAGAAGTGCGCAGACTAGATCAATTTCACAGACACGGGTTGATAACAGGGCCCGGGTAATGAGCAAAACATGATTTATTAATGGCCGCTTGTTAAAAGCGGAGGAACCAGGCCGAGGCTGCGCTAACAGACCGGGGTTACACAGGTCAGGGAGAGAAGACTGGCTGCCAGGACGCTTGGATGTAACGCGCAGTCCATCCCACACCGCAGAGACCGCAGTGAAAACAAACAGGCCCAGATAATGATAACTAGTGGGACTCCTTTTAGCCCAGAGCCACGAACAGCACTAGCTGACCCATATACATAAAACAACATTTAGAAATCGCAAGCAGTGCGCAGTGGATCTTGGGTAAATATATCACCCTCAGATGACAAACTTAGTCGTCATCAGGCCCTGAAAGGCTGAATCATGCTTAATGGGTGATGTAATCATTGCACCCAGAGGTGTGAATTATGACTCCTAATCTAGCATCTGTGGAGATGTGCTGCAGTTTGGGACTCTGCTGATGTAACAGAACGAGGCTGGTGTCTGTTACTCATTCACCTTATTGTTATTTCTCCTATGAGAGTGCGTGTTTGGACCGGAGCCCACCTATAGACAAACGGCACCGTACATTCTGCTGGTGCACAGTAACTCATATCAGGAGGGACACACACACTCTGTGAGTCGTAAACATGCCAGGCAGGGTAAGAAATCACCCAGACTCCTCAGAATCTTTCCATAAAGCAACGGCAGGACTTCTACATGTCCTTGTCTCCCTGGAGTTTTTCCTTCTCTGGCAGTCCAAAAATATGTTCGACTCATGTGTTTTGGGTGCTCGCTACCTTCCTGTTGTGAGGCAAACCGATGACTCAAAGCCCCTCGCCTCACAACAGCCAGTGTACACGGCTCCAGTCGTTTCACAGACTAATGAAACCAGAGAGGCAGAAAAAGAATTAGTCGTGCTCGGGCTTGTAACATCGGCCAGTTAGAGCCTGGTGTGCATGCAATTAGATCAACATACTGAATCCACATCAGGCACTTGATTGAGGCATGTATATGTGTGTGTGTTTGTATGTGTGGGAACGAATGACAGGCTGACAGTGTATCTATCTATTTATGTGTGTTTGTACAAGTTTCAAGAGACAATTTTCCCATTATCCCTGAGCAGCAGTGGCAGCTGTGGGTGTGATCATTAGCTCTATCTGTTACTCAGTGTATTGTCTCTGTTTGCTGTATGACTCAGATGTGCAGTGAGGCCACATGATATGTATTTGAGGCTAAAGCCGAGTCTTGTTGTGTGGGTGCAGTGAGGAGACGTGTGGTTTATAAGGACGGGGTGGAAGAAGGGTGGAGAGGGGGGGGCGTTACAAAAAAACAGCAAAGGCTCAAAAGCTTTATCTCTCGCTGCTTGATTGGCTTATAATTGAGTTGCCAAGAAGTTGCATGCAGCAATCCGTACTGCGGGAGAAGTTTACCAAATACTTTCTTTTAAATCCATTTCTCTGCTTCCTCCGACAGACAAGGGGAGAAATAGCTTCCCATGTGTGTGTCTCAGTGTGTGTGGGCTGCTGACTGAATAACCGAGGCCTCTGGGGAATGAGTTTATTCGTTTTCCCTCACCAAAAACAACAAGAGAAATGCCGAGGGTGAGAAAGGAGGGAGCGCTCCTCCGTGTTCCAGAGTCAAAGAGCAGCTGGTAGACACAGACAGGAGCCCGCGTCCTGGAAACAACCTCTGGAAATGCTTTATGGATCTCAGAGGATGGTATAGTTGGAAGAAAGATAGCCTGGAATCATTGCGGGCCATCAAGTACATGCACAGCCTCCAGTCACCTCTTTCTTTTTTATTTTGCATACAAAATCTGATTATAATGTCCTTTGTATGATAATGAGAGAAACATTTTTCTGAACTACTTCACCACGCAGCTTAAGAGATGCTTTCCAGCCCCAGATGCAGTATTTCCAAACCAGCTTTCAGCAATCTGTTCCCTAATTTCACCTGCAGGACTTCTGCAGCGGAAGCTTTTCTGGAATAGCTCCATTACCTGGAAGTGTAATTAATTCTCCTTTCATGAAAATTGTATTACTCAAATGCTGCAGGACCTATGAGCTCCACTCACGACCCTCCATTTATCACAATATTCACCTGACAGAATCACAGTTTATTTTTAGCCCCCGACACCTCTTTGGTGGCATTAAATTATGCATGTCTTCCCCGCGCGCCAATCGTGACAAAGAGGGATGTATAGGTCGGGCGACAGCTGTAATAAAATAAAAGGTTGTCTGGTTTGTTGTGTGAAAAGTCCGCTCGGATGTGTACCGTTGCATGATTAAGCTGATTAAACTGCCCAGCTGTAAGAGGAAGCGTTTAACACTGAGGTTTTAAAGCTTCCTTCCTCCTGAATCATCTTTAAGACTCTAACTCCAGGGTCATTCCCATCCTTGCAACACACATGACTAACGCTCTGAGTCATGATTATGAAACTTAAAAACAGAGATCAGGAAGGAAAAGAGGGCGACCTGAAGGTATGTCATGTCTGGAAGCGGCTCGATGATCCTATCCCAGGATCTACAGCTGCGGATGACCGTTTAGTGACGACGGCTGAGTCGACAGCTCTAAAGCTCTTTTTGTCTTTAGCGCAGACACTGAAAATGACGCTGATTACAGCTGAGCTTTTTGTCTCGCTGTACTTATGCAGCGCCGTTTCATTTCATTACATCATGCCATCCTTCATGTTTCGATTTCTAGTCCCACTTTTGGGCTACTCCACTCGAGTGCGGGTCTCTATCTCGTCATTGATTTTCCAATTGAGAGCGAGGCCCGGGAGCAGCGAGGCACAGACAGCATCCATTGTTTCCATTTGTACGACACGATGATGATCTCACCAGCAGCCGCGCATGCCAGCCTCCGCTCCTCTGCTCTCGCTAGACTTCATCAGCTGAGAAGCTGCTGTTAATTACCAGTCCATATTCTAATTACTCATCACTCCGCGCGGCGGTAAGCCCTGGAACGGGGACAGGAGTGAAGAGAGAGACAATGGCAATGAAGGGGGCATTTCTGAAACTCATTGACCGCGGGTAATTGGAAGCACATTGGGATGAGGAGGGAAGCAGGATATGGCAGAGCGCGCTGGTTTAGCGTCTGACGTTAGCCTCTGCACTCCAGGCTGTGGAAAAGAGGGAACGGTCTTTTCATTGAGGAAGTGTGCGATTAGTGGTTGTTTGGTTGGTCAAGCGGCGGAACTTAACCTGTTATCTTTGCTAAGTGGCCCATATTTTCATGTTTTAAACTGCCATGTAAACCTTTGACATCCTTAAGCTTAAGTTCAGTATCACATGCAGGAGCTAAAGAAGCATAAAACACTGATATGATTCTTAGTGGTTAGACACCACTTGTTTGGACACAGTTCTCAACATGGAGGTGAATGAGCGGGTGGCTAGCAGCTAACAATGCTAACTCCATAAATGGTGCTAAAAACACAGCTACAGTATTAACAAGAGGGGAATCAGAGAGTGGGCACTGCGCTGTTGTGACGACCCGTCTCTGTATCAGCTGTAACAGGTGTACGTTTTATTTCAGTTTTGGGGAGGACACACATGAAGTGGGGGTTTGGGGTCCTCTGACAAAAGATTTTGAGTGTCTTAGGGCCGTACACAAGCTGTGTCTAAAACCGCCTGGAAACGCAAGCTCAGGAGCTGGGTGCTACCCTAGTGCCTTTTCTGTGCCAGCTTTCAAGAGCACGGCGGCAGGTTGCATCCGAGGTTGGTCAGCAACAAGCATGGTATTAAAGCCTATTTATCTGAAATCCTGAGTGCAGAGCTGATCTTCTTCCAGGTGCTGTTTTTAAGTGTGTAGGCCGATCGTCCATGGGACAGATGGGACAGACAGGGCGGATCAAAAACACGGCATGTGTTCAGCCTCCAACACTAAATTTCCTGTACTCTGACGATTTTTATGCACCAATTTGTGCCTTCTCCGCATCACTTTATGGTGTAAATGTCCTTAATTTTGTCAAAGTAAAAGTCCTCTGCTACTTTCTTGTTTTAACTGGGGAGAGGCAAACCAGCTGGACCGGCTTACCAGAACAGACCACAGAGAAACTTGATTACAACACACAGGGGTAGCATGACTTCATTCTCTGCTCAGGACGACATTACTCAACTATATCTTTACAAAACAAATAGTTTGCTTCCATATTAATGCTCTTAATGTCGTGCACAGAACTTTTAAACCATTTAGGCTTTCTGAGTCACATAAATACATCAATAAAAAATGAGGTAAATAAGATATAACACAATCTGGGAGGAAGTTAATGTCAGGAGCCATCGTGGCACATTATAAATTCGGAGAGCAAAATCAACTCCAGCTCATAAGGATGCAAAACCCTACCCTGGTGTATGAGATAACATGAACTGTACATTGCCATTATGAGATGCTCAATAAAGAGGCTTTCAGGTATTGACAGTTGGGTTCTCTCCAAGACGGTGTAAATTATTCATGTTGTGTGTATGTGCGATCAATGGCAGCTGCCTGACAGAGATCCAGCCTTAGGTTTTATTGCATCATTCAGATGCTGTGGTGACTCTCGGTGGCCATCAGATCCTTTCGCCGACATATTTGACAAAACCGTTCCACACTATGTCAGCTTCATGGCAATTTCGCCTGTCACAGTCCCTGAGGAGCTGTCAGCTTTCAGGCTGTGACGCGCAGAAATCATATACCTTCCCTTCAGAGATGTATGTGCTGCACGGATGCAGTGTTGTGTGCCGTTCAGGTTTTCCTTGTGGAGCCAGTTGGAGTTCATAAAGCAAGGATCAGGCAATAAGCTGGGTAGTCTGGGGGTGTACCCTCATTTATTTTTTGCTGCAACCTGCTGCAGAGACCCTGCTGTTCATCCTCTTAAGCTTCAAAGACAGTCATGGCTCACACAGGCTGATAATATGCAGAAATCTCCCGCTACCTTGATGTAGATCTGTAGACCCTGAGTTTTCATGCAAGATGAGGAGAAAAGAGGAGTGAAAAGGCACAGATCTGAAAGGGACGAGGAAAAAATGACACGGAGGCCCGTTTTGAAGGATTATTGCCTCTTTTTTTTACTCCCTCCTCAAGCCGCAAAACCCCCCTCAAAGGACATCTGTCCATCTCTGAGTACACCAAAGGGGCTGATTAATGGCCTGGCTAACCCAGCACTCAATGCTGAACCACACCACACCAATCTAATTACCCAGAGAAGAGCACACAGACTCTAGCATCTTGCCCTCCTCCTCTCCATGCATTAGAATGAGGCAGCATTAAAATGGATGACAAATCTGGATTATGTTCAGCAAAAAAAAGGAGAGCAGAGCGAAGGAAAATGCCCAGGAATCAAAAGGCCGCCTGTCATGAATAATAAAAACTGTCTGCCTCAAAACTGCAGTCAGGGAATGATAATGAAATAAATAATGAATTGATTACCATGCATCTGACGGCGCACTGAGATGATTTGTACGTGCCGCGAGGGGGCCTGAGCTTGTTGCAGCGCCACGGACAGGCTTAATGAAAGAGGAATGAAGAATTTCACTCTTTTAATACCACTTGTGATAATTGGGCTTCGGCTCAGAGTGCTCGGCACAAGTGCATCGTACTCCTTGGAAAACATAAATTATGTGGCAACCACAGACTTGGCTCTTTCACTGCGTTTGAAATTAGAAATTAGAAGAGCCCCATTCAGTGTTTTGATCTGATTAGTATTGGGAAATCAGCATGCCCATTAGAGCACATCCCCTTCAAACTCCAGATTTTACTGCCAAATCGAATCCTCAATATGATCAATACTGTAGCAGAGATGGTCCGGAGTGGCAACAAATCATTGTGATCACTTGTAATTTCCGCTGACAAAAAGGCAAACGGGACTGGAGAAGCCTTCAAGTCTGTGCTCTTACCCTTAACACACATATCTGACTATGAACAATGGCCTTTTCTTTCAGAGAGAAAAATGCTTCAATACAAAAGACTGTCCGACTGCTAGAGGAAGTGGTTAGGGAGGCCATGTTTCTTCCTGATCCACTCAGATGCACGCTGGGTTCCTCTGCAGGACAATATGGACTCGGCCAGACCCTCCCTACTCACCCGCAAAGCCAAGAACGCACACATGGACACGTACACACACACACACACGCATGGGAGAGTGCACTCGAGCTTGCACACATACATGTTTAAACACTGATTAAATTAGTCTGAAGGAGCAGCAGGGGCCCTCAGGACAATATTTTCACTGCAATAATAAAGGAAAAGCTTGCTTATGGCCCTCCCCGAGCAAATATTTGGCTTTGGGTCAGCTCTATTATTCATCCCCTGAGGAATACGTGGGGGCCAAACTTTTCAGCAATGAGGCAAAAGACTGTACAAAAACAGTAGAAAAAGAAAAACAGTCTGGGCATTTACAAGGCCTGGAGGCTTTCTGTTAATAAATCAAACATGCATCCAGGTAGTGCGGTTGTGTCACGCGGGGGTTGTGCTGTGACTGGACATGGGATATGTGACTGGGAGAACTAAATCCTTAATCTTCCCACATAAAGTTCCCCCCATGGGTGATGATCGCTGTGTGAAGATAAGCCGACAGAAAAAAAATATGACAGTGCCTGTTTGTGTGTGTGTGTGTGCGTTTGTACTCACTACACTGTGAGGACCATGTTTTTAACCAACAGAGTGAGGACATTTTTGGAAAGTGGGGACATTTTGGACAGTCCTTACTTTTTCGCAGGCCTGTTTGAGGGTTAAGACTTGGTTTAAGCTTCAGGTTAGAATTAGGTTTAGGTTAGGGGTTAGAATTCAGCTGGAGGAATAGGGAATGCATTATGTCTATAAGGGTCCTCGCAAAGATAGAGGTACAGGGATGTGTTTGTGTGCGTGCGTGTGTGTCTGTGCGTGTGAGGCTGGGCAGGATGCCTGGACTAAATCCCAGCATCCCCGGAGGCGGCCACTGTTATCAAGGAAAGAGGAAGTTATCAGGTAGGACAGGGAGACAGAGGGAGAGAAAAGACACAGACAGATAGGCAGACAGTGACAGAGAGAGTGGACACAAGCAATTTTTGTGAGGCGTGGACTCAACCACCCCGGAGGTCCATCAGGACGGCTGACATTCATCATCGAAATTGTTGGGTCTCGTCAAAGTGTTATGGAGACACCACACCTCCAGAGACTGAAGGACAAACACAGAACACTCCTACTGTGTTCAAGCAGGCACTAGTCACTTCTAATGCTGCATACACCCTCAGACTGTGACTCACCTCCAAAAACATACTGCAGGGAGCTGACGAATTGTTCTTTACTGCTATGGTTTCCTTTTCTTTACCTTCCCTGTAACTTAAACTACCTTTAAAGTGATATACTGTGATATTTTAGTCTAATAACCGTCCTAAAAATCATGAAGAAATGTGGCACCTGTATCCACTCTTTGTTCAAGTCCTCTGCTGGCGTCCACGCATTCTCATAGTAGTTGAGTCTGGAGCGCTCGGGGGACCAGGAAGGGTTGTACTGGGATGACGCCATGATTTGGTCTGATGTTATCTCCCCTGATTCCATTCCCAGAGGGTCGCTACAGTCAAAGTCTGAAGGGAATGAAAAAGAAGAGCAAAAGATTAGTTGAATCCCGAGTGCTGAGAGCACCAGAACGCACCCAGCTTGTGCTTTCAGTGTCCCCCGGAATCAGAGCTCGTCTCCGGGGAGGAGGACGCCACAGGACAGGCACTCAGCGCTGCTGGCCGGAAAAGAACAGCACATCAGCAACGCCTCAGTAAATCCTTTCTGTTTCTCCCTCTTTAGTTTCTAATGGAGGCCGGATGGAAGTGTTCCACGTTAAGATGTAAAAATGTCTTCATAAAACATTCAGTGTGGGCTAAGATTAAGCCAGTATTAGGCGTTAAAGTGACTCTCACTCCAGTTGTTTCTTCCACTGACTGGATCTGTTTCCATCTTCTCCCTGTGGGCAGTTTATCTTTTTTGCACTCAGGGACTATTTTCCCTAACTCGCTCTCCTGGGGGAGTTTAGGTGTGTTTAGTATCTGTATTTTGGGGCCATATATCACACTCATGGCTCAGCCGCTCATGGTAGGAGGTGGTTTCCCTTGTTTGTGTTGATGTGGTGCAGCCGTTTAGAGGCATCCTGGGCTCCGCATCTAAAGGCTGAGCTGGGTCAGCTTGGGGCCGGCTTCTCTAACCCCTGGAGGTCAGACATGCTGACACCGCTGTGGACAGAGCTGCGGCAAAGGTTGGAACGAACGACATGACCTTTTGATCCACGCAGGAGTCGTATAATGTCACCACAACAACACAGAGGCATGTGAAGGCACACTTTCACACATTCATGCGGACCATTATTCTTCTCATTGTTTATTTACTTCTTTTTCGTCTGACGGCGAAGTCTCTAAACACCCTGCCATAAACATTCGACCCTTCGCCGAAAAAATGCAGTCATATGCTTGTTTGTACATGGTCACACACTCAGAGGGCACAGGACGAGGAGCAGTGTGGAGCTGCGATGCGGCTGCTGCCTATGAGCTAACACAGATGGTCTCCCCATCTGCCACACAGCTAACACACCTCAGTCACTGGGTCAGTGTGTGCGTTTGCGCTTGACGGTGTGGCTTGCATATGTGCGTTCTCACGTGCATGAGTGTGTTGGAGTGTCAGCGTGAGGCTGAGAACACCGTCTCGCACCTCTCCACCCTCACCATCGGCTCTCTTTGAGAAGACTGCCCGTACTTGTCAAACTTTTGTACCCAGACCCGCATCATGTAGATAGCTGGATCATGATCAACAAAAACACAACGAGCCGTTTGTTTGCCGCTGAGGTCGCTATCTGATCATGTGGGTTACCAACCAAAGTGGGGCTGATAGCTGAGGAGATAAGGAGGGTGGTTGGATGGGTGGAGGGGGGGCGATTGGAGGGAACCAGTGCAAGAGAAACGGGGTTAGAACAAAAAGACAAGGCCTCCTTTCATCACCTTATCACCTCTCATCAGCAGCTTTCAGCTCGAGTGTACCCTTCCCTTCGACATGCGGAGGCGAGAAAATCCACCGTGTATTATGCATAAGGGGATTATAAATGATTCAAGTGGTACAAGTCTGGAAGAGCGCAGACAAAGTTTGGAGATTTTTTTTTTCTCTGTCTTGGATGCGTCTCGGTCGGTGATGTAAGACCAAGCAACTCATGTAAATGATGGTATTTACTGATCGCGGGTCAGATATTTCACCATGCCTCTAAATGGTGAATGTGAAAAGTTGATTTGCGTAATCTGATCTTAGATGTGTGATTAAAGCAGCTCAAGTAACTCGGTGGAAACTGAGGAGAAATGACATCAGCAGTCATCGCCGTGCTCATTACTGTGAGGCGGGGTCGCTGTTGTCTGTGTGTGTGTGTGTGTGTGTGTGTGTGTGTGTACTCAGCGCCTGTCTTCCCTCTGGGCAAGACAAAATCCTTTTTTGGAGACGATTAGTAGATTTGTTGAATGTCATCCATCTCCATTGCTATTCAAAGACTGACTGTGTGTGTTTGGGGTGGTCTCGCCTCTGGACAGATTTACGACTCCTACCAGCGCTCGTCTTCCTTAATGAAATGTTTAGTCGGAGCGTTTTGCAAAATGGGGTCAGGGGGTCGAGCCCTGCGATGACGATGCTGCATGTAAAAGCCCTGGGGGTGTGTGTCCGGGGTGGTTAGCGGTGGGGAAGCTGCCTTTTGGAGCCCGTCTGGGCTCAGAGTGTGTAAACTGAGGTCTTGTAAACCACAGGAGGCAGACTTGTACCCTGTAACACATTACCCAAATGAAGAAGCAGGAGGTGTTTATTTAATAACTCTGAAGCTCTGTTAAACGTGTGGGAATTTGTCATAATAGGAGCACGTGTGGCTTCAGTTGCGGGCAACATCTGCTTCTTGCTCTTAGTAATATTCCTCAGGAGGTTACTTTATTGCCCTCTAATTCTTTTGCAACTACCCAGTTTTACTTCGGGCTCATCCAATCCAAACTTTCTTCCACTGAACAACTCTCTCTGGATTGTGATTTAATTCTGATTTCTTTTGATTATTTTTTTTTGCCTCCTCTCCTCCAGCCTCCTCTGATGTTTCAGTATTTTTATCAGAGTTGTTCTGATACCAGTATCCAAAAAGCCTTTGATGCTGCCTAAAATGCTGGATTGGGTTTTGGCCAGTACACAAGTCTACGCACCGATCCAATGCCATATAACTTATTAATAAACTTTCAAAAAGTTTTACAAGTTTTCTTCCCTTGAATCAATTATTCTTCGTTGCACTAAAACAGTAGCATACAAAGTAAGCTGCGCTGTGCAGCCACTGGCAGCTACTGTTTTAGAGCAACAAAGAAGAATTGATTTCTGGTAAATTATGAAGCGGTGGTCATTAGCAAATGTTTGATATGGCAATATCAAGAAAGTTATATGGCAGAGTTCAACATGAGCCACACCAAACATCAATAATAGCAATCATTTCACATCCTTACAGGGTTCACAGTATACAGCTGTTGAATTATTTTATGACTCAATGGTATTGGATCGGTACTCGGTATCGGCCGATACACAAGTTCAGGAAGGATTTAATAGTGTCTGAACATCTCTAGTTTTTGTGCCAGCTTACCCTCTGGAACAGTCCTTTCAATGACGGTGAAGTTGGCCGAAAAGCCTTCCTTCGCGATGGCGCTGTCAGTGTTGATTGTCAGTGCCATGATGCCTGTGTAGGAGATGATCCTGCCTGGGGTGTTCTGCCCACAGTACCTCCCAACGTAAGGACCGACTGGTGAGAGAAAGGAGAGAAAAGCATTGTAACTCGGGTTAGACTTGGGTTAACTCAATATTTGTTTGTGTGTCACAGCCATGTCACACATGGGTTTAACATTCAAGCGTTCACCCCCCTACGGAGGTGTGAAAACTAGTGTGTCGGTGAGGTATGACACAGACCGCATCGTATTTCTTTACCCAACCCCATAAAGACGCTTGTGAAAAGACTCCCGACATTCCTGACACAAGAAAGCAAAGCGTAGAAGGGACCTGTGGTGTAGGCAGGTCTCACGGTCTCTGTCTATTTGCTGGCTGTAAATTCAGCTGTTTTTTTAGACTTGATGCGGACACAGCCGTGGCTGAGTGAGCTTTGCAAAGGAAACTGGGTAGAGACAATAGGGGAGCACTGAAAGACAGACAGAGAGCAATAAAAGCACAAGAGGGACATGTTCCACTGGGCACACTGAGTGGAATGGGGGAGCAGGAGGGACGGTGAAATGGGAGGTGAACATTAGGGGGAGACAGAGTGGCAGAGAAACATGGGGAAAGAGTGATGGGGGCAGGAGGGAGGGAGTGGGAGAGCACAGTGACCTTGCCCTGTGCCTCCGATGTGTGCTATGATCCATGCACATTTGTGGGTGTGTGTTCCTGTTGGCGTGTAGGGACCTGCAGCTTATCTGTGATTAGTAATGCTGTGATCAGCGGCGAGTGACAGTCCTGCCTCCCTGCGGCCTCCTGTCATCCAAAACATGCCACTTTCAGTCCAGCTCCTACATGAAAGGCAAAGGCCAGACCCCTCGGACTTGCGGGGCAGGGGCGCGATGGCTCCGATTAATCTTCAGGTGTACGTGCGTGAGAATCTCTGTGTGCTTTTAAACCCTTTGAGGCCTGGGCTGAACATAAAAATGCCATCTCCCGGATTATCTGCATGACTCCCCAGCGCTATGAAATTTTAAAGAGCCTCGCTATGAAGTCTGCATCCTGCCTGCGTCTCCGTTCCTCAGGGGAAGAGGGACAAGGGAGTGGAGGTTGCTCTTCCGCAGCACCTGTCCAGCGAGGTGTGCTTTCAGAGGCGGAGGGACAGGGAGGTGTGATTACCCCAGTGCTTCACGTAAGCCTGCATTCGCCCAGGCATCTCCCATCTCTGAACACCCCGACGGCGAGCAGGCCTCCAGCCTTCTGTGCTAATGCACTATCGATCCAGCAGGCACCACAGGAGCCACCTGGCAAAAGCCGACACACTGTTTTCCTCCCATGGCTTATTTTTATACAAGGCTGTCTGTCACATACAACAACACTTGAAGGAGGGTGTGAAACCACGTCAGTCCGGAGTGGTCTAGTTTCTGCCTTGTATTGGCTCACTGTTGGACAAAAGATCCTGCTTCGTTTGTGCTGTATGTTCAGCTAAGAGAACTGAGAGATCTCAGAATTTTAATAAGCTGGAAGTTGCACAGGAAATGTTTCTATTTCAGACCCCTGAGGTACTTTTTGTATAAATATGTATTAAAAGGTGATAATAATGTGACATATTCTCAGCTCTCCGAGCCTTTGCGGGTCTCCTTAATCAACACTAATCTTGAAAATTAAATTTATCCCACCTCGAGGAGAGAACATGCAAGTGAGTTATGGAAATACTTTGTGGAATCAAAGGTCAACTCCGCACTAGTTCAAATCTACGGAGCTCAGAGAATATTGGACTTCAAGTAAACTCACTTGAAAAGACACCGCGATTTACACTTCAACCTTATCACTTGGAGCGCCCCAGCGAGAGAATACTGATGTGCACCAGGCTGAATGCTACTAGATCAAATTCTTTCAATTTTCAGCCACTGATGGGTGAGAAAAGCTTTCATCTTGTCTGCACCCTGCGTTGGAATAGCCAGGAGAAAAACTGCAAACTTCAAGAGGTGATTTCGCTCGCTGAGTTCAAAGGCTCATCTCGGGCCATGGAGGCATTGCTTTGAACAGCGCGCCCCCTCTCACTCCGTCTCTCACCTGCTGATTTTTTAGATGGATTTGAGAATGCTATTTTATGGCAATATTTTATTGTGTGTCTGAATCTAAGTGTGAGCTGCGGGCCTTTGCTCAACCCCGCGACCAGGAGATGTTGGCCAAGCTGGTTCAGTTCAAATTCTCTCTTGTGGGAAACATAAGGAAACTTCCACAGGAAATTCCTTTCATAGTCATTTCCTGCAACAACAAATTGTGCTTTTTATGCGTCAGAGATGCAACAAGTTAAATATCACAGCTGAGACTAGACCTCAAATTCCCAAACGTACAAACACTCACAAATCAATGTGGCTAGCAGAAGAAAGAAGGGCGGGTGTGATCAGGAAGTGTTTGGCGTTGAGCGATGACGAAGTGAAACGCTCATGACGACAGACTCTTGGACACTTGCCAAGTCTGGTTAAAGCAGTTAGCCCACTGGCCCGGATAATGCCATCATATTTATTTCCTCTGAAACAAAGTAGTGAGAAGTGAAGCTGAAACCACCTCTCTCCTCACCATCTTTCGCTCTTACTTTTTTTAGTAGTGTTTTATTCCCTCATTTTTTTAGTGCTTTTTTGTCTTTCTTTAAATTACAGATACAAAAGTTCATCTACAGTTCAGGCTTAAAGGGGACCTATTATGCTCTTCTGTCTATTAATAGTTTTATAACGAAAGAATTAAACAAAACAAAAGTCTCGATTAACGAGGTTAACGGAAACCTCTGGCTGAAGACCGTTCTGAGGACTCCAACAGTTTTTTCTACTCTGGCTACAGTATGATGTCATAGTGTGCTCCATTTCTTTATATGGGAACTGCTCCAGGCATGTTACTGCAAGTGTTTACATTATGTAGTCTACACTGCTACATGTAGCTACATGCTAACGTCAGGGAAACATGTAAACGTGGCTGCTGATGTTGTAAATTTCTCTCTGATTATGGATTATATTCCCACTGTAACATGTCGGGTTGTGTTAAAAAGCTTTAATTGGTGATTTTTCAACGGTAGACAGTGCCACTATTTTCCGTTATAGTCATTCCCCAGCTGCAAGAACACTGCTACATGTAGCTACATGCTAAAATCAGGGAAACATGTAAAGTGGTTGCCAATGTTGTACATTTCTTCCCGATTTTGGATCATATTCCCACTGTAACATGTTTGCTTGTATCTAAAAGCTTTTAGTGGTTATTTTTTCACAGTAGAAAGTGCTGCTATTCTCCGTTACAGTCATTCACCAGCTGCAAGAACACTGCTACATGTAGCTACATGCTAATGGCAGGGAAACATGTAAATGTGGTTGCCAATGTTGTGAATTTCCCCCTGATTTCAGATCATATTACCACTGGAAACAGTTTGGTTGTGTTTAGAAGCTTTGATTGGTATTTTTTATGGCTGAAAGTGCTGCTATACTCCTTAACAGTCATTCCCCAGCTGCAAGATCACTGCTACATGTAGCTACATGCTAACGTCTTATTTCTCCCTGGTTTCGAACCATAGTTGGGTTGGGCTTAGAAGCTTTTATTGATGTCTTTTCATGGTAAAAAGTGCCACTAGTCTCTATTACAGTCATTTCCCAACTGCAGTGATGGCCAAGAGACAGAACACCCAGAAACACTAACCAATCAAAACAAGACTGGGCTTTTTTCAGGAGAGAGGGGACTTAAAAGAGACAGGCGCTAAAATGGAGCATCTCAGACAGAGGGTGAATACAGATGTTCCATCACAGACATGAGGAAAATAACATCCTTTTGACCATGACAGCATGTAAACATGTGCTAGTAGAAACCAAAAATAGCTGAAAATGATCAGAATCGCTCCTCTTCAACCAGCACTGCTTGCTCACCTCCAGGGAAGCCATCCCAGATCTCTAGTCTGTCATAACGGCAGAAAACACCAGTAGGGGGCGTCGGGTCGGGCTCCAGCTCAAAGCTCTCGAACTCCAAGATGATCTCGGACATCCTTGGGGCGAAGATCATGAAAGTGCAGTCCAGGTTGTTGGGGTATTTCTCCGGGAAGCCTGGTGACTTTATGACACCGCTGTTGGAGGTGAAGTTCCTGGAGCACTCAGGACCTGCAGGAAGGAAACGAGAAGTGAGAAGACGAGACAATACAGAGGACAAAGGAAAGGGTGGGGGTGATCCTTTTGAATGACTTTGGTTAAGTGATCTGTTTTGGGTGGCTTTGTGTGGCAGGTATTGAGAAGCTCTGCCTCCCAGCTGGTCTATTGAGTGGAGGAGAGTTTACAGCCCGCAGACGAGAGACCACCTTGATGGTTCTTCTATTCAAAAGAGGCAACATCTGGGTCTCTCAACCCTCCGCTATGTGGCTCTCTGCCTCCTTTTTCAATCCCTCATGGGCACAACATCATATTTCTTCATCACTGTGTATGTGTGATGAATCTGTTACTCCTGGAACATCTGGACTGTGAGAGTAAACATTAGTGAAAGGCCTCAATCACCAGAATCGGGGAGCGGTGAATAAACAGCTTGATTCACGGTGCAAAAGCCTGTCTTTCTTCCTCTCACACATACACACAGCTACACACACTCATCAGGAGACGTCTGTGAAACATATGAGAGGTGCTCAGGCAAAATTACAGCGTCAGTGATGGAAGACGAGGGCAATGACTGCGCATACATCAACACACAGACACGCACACTTAAACACAATTTTACACAAGGGAAAGTCAAAATATTTATTCACAGCTCCCCGGAGAGCTGCCTTTCAGCTGATGAGGAGCATTAACACATTTCCCATGTTAGCCACTTCTCAGAGCATCATGAGCACAAGATTATGATTTAAGAATGAGTGACATGTGATAAAAAAAATGACGCTAACATCTGCCGGATTTTATTTATTTATTTTTTAAAGAGAGTGATAGAAAGAGACATTAAGACATGCTCACTGTGTGTGCTCAAGCTCTGGGCCAGATTGTTACCAAGCCTGGCTCCACACAAACACACACATACAACTCAGAAAAAAGAAAACTACTGTCATCCAGGGCAATTATTTGGAGCCATTAGTGGCAGAAATGTGCACAGGATAATGTCATTTTCATGCTAGTCTGACAGGCGGCGTGATGGGCGCAGATGGGGCCGATCGAAACCAAAATTGCAGGGAGTTATCGCTAGATAGAGCCTCCGTGCTACAGTCATCATAGCTTAAATAAATGTGGCAAACTGCTTTTTTTCCACTGTCACTCAGGCTTCTTGCTGGGCCCCTAATTCAGGACCATCAGGCCTACTTCAGCCTGTCCACCAATGGAGTGAGTGAAGGGAGGGAGAGCCATGTTGATTTTTCTCTCTCCAAGTTGAAAGCCACGGCGAGCGGCGTTTTGACTCTAAAGAGAGCTGACATTTAGTGCTGCCGCTAAAGTGTGGCTTTCAAGAACAGTGGGCGCCATTAATTTCACAGCTTCCCCTCGTATTTACCCCCAGAAAATGGAGAGATTTTGTCGAGAGAGAGAGCGTTCGGCGAGATGAGAGGGCTGCTGGATGCTGCAGTTCTGCACTTTACCCCACCGTATTTGGGAGAAATGTCAGACAGTTTTTTGGGGAGGGGGGAAAAAACTACACATGCGAGCCACTTTTTTGAAAAAGGCGCACGTGAGTCCCTGAGTGCTCGAGACAGTTGGAGTATCCAAAGTGCAATTCGGGTCAGGGTGCTGAATTTCCTGTGGATATTGGCTCAGAACGCCACTCTCCATCCATTTCATCAGCCTCCACCATGACCCTTATCTCAGCTCAGCAGTTGACCAGAACAGATTTGGTCTTTGGGAATGGTTCACTCTGAAAACCTGTTAAAATCCAGGCAATAGACTGTCACTGAAAAGAATATAATGCCTCGACTGATGCATGATGCTCTATAATATTGAGAGATGCAGCGGTGGGATTTTATTTGGCCGATTTTGATCTTTGAAGTTTGACTTGCTGATTTTTGATTTATGTTGTATAACTATATATATATATAAAACTATAATTAACAGCATACACAAACATATGTGGAGCTTTTCTTTAAAGCCACTGGAAACCTGAAGTTAAAATAGTAAAAATGTATACATGATATTAAAAACAAGCATCTCATTAAGCATCCAAATTTGAGTAAACCTAGCTCAAAAAAAAAGTTTGTTGTCTGAATCAGGGACTAATTTTGTTACAAAGTTGTATAATTGCCTAGAGTTGGTTCGTGTTCTCACGGCAGCATTTACAAGCGGACCAGCTCAAATGCCTTGTGTGAGAAAGCTGCTCTTGATTGGTCAGAATTTCCATGTGGGAAAAATCCAGGAAGTAAAGCAAACGTTGAAGAAGAGTACACTTGCAAGATGAATGTGACACTTTCTAATGTCACAATGGAGGGACAACTACGCAGGTTGATTTTAGCGCTGCTCATCGTGGACTTTATTGCTGTCATTGTTCATTTTAGTCAAACCATACAGTTTGAAAACGAGGCGCGGCTCCAGACCACCTCTTCAAGATGGTTTCAGTCCGGTTGTCCTGGTGCGCACCTGAGTGTGATTGCTGTGTTCACACCTGCCCAAACAAACTGCACTAAGGGGGCTAAAAAACTTGAGTTTGATTGACGTGAACCAAACAGGGCAGGTGTGAAAGCACCCTTAGAATAGATTAGAACACCAACTGGAATATGGCGCTAATCATTTTAGCATTTTCCATTTACTAACTTGAAATGGTTAGCATTAGCTTGTCTATGAGAAACTTGAGCTTATTATCCACTACCCCAGTAGTCTGCTAGTTATCTCGACTACTAGCAGACTTGGGTAGACCACTCATACTTGTCTTTATATTGAGTTATACTTTCCAGACTAAGAAGCTAGGTGCATTTAGCATCTTCCATCCACTTACATGAAACAGTTAGCATTAGCTTTGCTATGCTACATTTTTGAGCTACTTATCAACTCCATGATTAACACAGATTTGGTGAGTCACCTCAGTCTGCCAGTTAGTTTAACACAGCAGCTTTCAAACCATGTGCAGAGCAATGAATCACAACTTTTGAGAACAGGTTGCAACGACTCTGACAGCACTCACTGTTTGTGCTGCTGTCAATGCCGTGAGCCATCGTGTGGCACATTGTGTGACATCTGATTTCAGTCATCAGCCAATCAGTTGGTGCATTTCTATTAATACTTTCTCAGTGATAAGTTCAGTCTTACAATTTGGCCACATCTTATTTAATGCATGCATTTGTGAGATGTAGGGTAGTGCTTAAAACTATGTATTGGTATTTATTCCCTGTTTACTTAACATATCTCCCTATCAGCATCAGGCCCTCCTGCTTCTGTGCTCTTCCTTTATTTCCCTGACTGAGGCCGAGCCAAGGACAAACTCCCCTATTGTCAGCTTTTGTGTGCCTGGCTGCGTTTCTACCCCCTCAAGAAAAGGACAGAGCGAAGACATCACAAACAAAATAGAGTGGCGAGAGAAGACAGAGCGCTCTGGTCGGTCCCACTGGCGAGATAATCATCCAACAGATCTCTTTTATCTAGCGCCTCCACATGGGAGGGCTTCCGTCGCCAGCTCCCCTCGCTACACCCAGGATGCTTTGTGCTGATGTCGCACGTGTGAGGCATCCAGTGATAGCGGTGATGCTTTTTTCTGTGGCGGCGTACGGCGTGTGTGCGCACATCTGTGTTGACAAGGAGCTTCAGGAGACAAATATATCCCGTTGTCAGCCACATGCTAACTCCCCACCCCTTTTCTCACTCTGTCTCTCACTTGTTCCATCGCTGAGGATTGATCTATATGAAAGGGGGTTGAAATAGGAAAGGGTTTTGTAACTGTGACAGGTTTGACTCAGGTGAGGCTGACAGGGAACACACACACACAGGCTGTCCTATTCCATCTGAGATAAAACAGTTAGAGCCAATAGTCCAGCCGCTGCTTTTAAACAAACAGCTGAATTTACGACAGGAAGTCGGGAGAGAAAAAGAAGTAACCTTGAACACACGGTACATTTACCGGCAACCTCTAACCAGGCGCTCAAACATTTACTGCCGGCAGTAATGGATTCCTTTAACTCTCGTTTATGTTGAGCCCTTCTCGTCTGGACGGGGGAGTAAACAAATGTCACTGTGACTCGCTCCTCGCTGACTGATTAGAGTTTGTTCAACAGGACAAGCCGCAGCCGACAAAATGATATTTAATGGGGATCTGATTTCAATCTTTGCAAGTGTTAGCGATTGATATAAATCTTAAATAAATATGGTTTCAACATTAAGGGAGCAGGGCGCCTTTCTACTGTTAGTCTCCCTGATGACTTGTCCTCTACGTCTCTATTAAGCTGTTGCTTTAAGTGCTGAGAGCAGACTGGGCGTTAATCATTAGAACAACATTGTGCCAAGGAACAGGCGTTAAATGTGACAGCCTCTTGCTATTTTCATTTTTAAATCTGTCTCTGTGTCGCTTTCCCCCACTTCTCTCGCTTTTTCCATCCATTCATCTCCCTCTCTCCTCAGTATGGGTTATTACAGGCCGGAGCCATAGGGGCTGAAGGTGTTGTTCTTGGACCGCTAAGTAAATCACCACTGTTTATGTTCCACGTTGCTCTCTGGCTGATCATTAGCCCAGTTCACAACCCTCCACCCCCCATTACTGCCACCACCCCCTCCAAACCTCCCCTCCCCTTCACTCTGTCCTCATGCCACTCTGACAGAGGGGTTAATCGACGGTGGAGAATTAACTCTTTCGACACTAAATCAAACATTAACCTGAAGCCTGTGGAGTGTCAGTCAATAAAACAGATGGAAAGGCAGGTTTACGTTTGCCCATACACACACACACGCCCTGAGGTCCTGCACAGCTGACATGGTATTTAGTAAATCGCAACCCAATTGGTAGAAAAGTTTTGCCATTGTGCGTTTCTGCAAACCACGGATAGGTTGTATTTGCATGTTATTATGTAGCAGATACATTGAAACTTTATACCTGTTTATGTTTTAATAATGTTGTGGTTAACATGTGATTAGGTTTAGGCATAAAAACTACTTAGATATGGTTGAGAAAAGATCGTGTTTTGGCTTAAAATATTCAGATTTGGTGTCGCAATCCCCGCTGGAAATGCAGAGATGTCTTTGAAAAAAAAAACAACCACTTTTCCTGCCACTTTCCGGGAGGGAAACACAGTAAATACGAGTATGTTTTTTTTGGCACTATCCCCGCTGGAAATGCAGTGACGTCTCAGTAAAAAAAACAATCGGTTTTAGTGGCCCTATCCTGGCAGGAAACGCAGCGATGTCTCCATAAAAGACAAACAATTTTCACGCCACTATCCCAGAAAAAAACACAGCGATGTCTCTGTAAATACAAGTACTTTTTTTTGGGCACTATCCCAGCTGGAAACGCAGTGACGTCTCCATAAAGACAAACACTTTTCATGCCACTATCCCAAAAGGAAACGTAGTGATGTCTCAGTAACATCAACCACTTTTCAAGCCACTATCCTGGAGGGAAACACAGCAATGTCTCAGTAAATACAAATATTTTTTGGCACTATCCCGGTAGAAAACGCAGCGATGTCTCTGTAAAAAAATACCGCTTTTCATGGCAGTAGCCCGGCTGGAAATGCAGGGACATCTCTGTAAGAAACAACCACTTTTTGTGGCACTATCCCAGCAGGATACGCAGCGATGTCTCGGTAAAACAACTGCTTTATGTGGCACTAACCCAGCTTGAAATGCAGTGATGTCTGATGTAAAAAACAACCGCTTTTCGTGGCACTGGCCCCGTTGAAAAAAAACAAAAAACAGATGGGTCGCTAAAAAACATCCGCATTTGGTGGCTAAAAAGCTGCTGGAAACAGTTATGACTTGTTAAAACACGCCTGGTTTGTTTGGTGGTCTCAAACAGCGGTCTGTAGCTTGGCAGGCATCTCTCGCCTAGGTGTCACCCATCCCCTCCACCTCCACATGATATCGTCAGCTCATATACTCCGTCACTTCAGAAATATGATACAAATGAAACGTACAAATGTAACTTATCTGTGGTTTGGGGTCACGTACAATGCCAGCTTTTTCTTCTGGCGACTGGGCTGCATGTTGCCTGCACCTGTGACGTTGCTTGAGGGATGGCATGGCGGTGATGAGATGGAGGGTAAGAGGAGTAAGGGGGGTACGGGAGGGGGTTACAGTCTCCCTCTGGCTCCCTTTAAAGACGTTTGTTGTCTTAGGTTTTCATGAGGGCTGCGTGTGTGTGTGTGATGACAGTACGTCTCCATGCCAGATGTGACCTATGCCATCAGAGCGTGCTGTCCATGAAAGCAGAACGTGCCCCCTATTAAGCCCCTCCCCACACACACACACACCTTGAAAGTGTTTTCACAGGTGTGCGCTTAGAGTCAAAGTGCCCGCATGACAGTGACATGATAAACAGGGCTTCTGCCTGGAAACACTGTGCTTTTGAGTGTAAAGACGAACGTCACAGGCCTCTGTCTAATAGGCTCAGTCATTCTGCTGAGTAATTGCAAGGAGACAGAGATGAGCTTGTGTGTGTGTGTGTGTGTGTGTGTGTGTGTGTGTGTGGGGAGGCGGGCGGGGGGTTACTACCAGTGGCACTATCTCTGCCTCCTCGCCCACTTCAATGGGCCCTCGGCCAGCATTGATGTGGCTCTAAGCTAACTGCAGAGCTGTTAAAAGAAAACATATGTTGTGCATGTGCGCATGTGCGTGCACAGGCACTTAAGAGGACGGATCTCTCCAGAAACACTTGAGGATTTTAAGTGAGATGCTGTCAGATGACGGGATAAACACAGCGTTCAGTCCTCTGCAAAAGAGGGTAACCCCACCTCATCTCTGTTTACACGACTTTCGGGGGCTGACGTTACAGATTTTTGTTCAAACCGGTGGTTGTTTATCAAGACAAGGCCATAGTTTGCCATAACTTCTTTTTATTCACCATTTTATTACTGCCTGGAAGCCAAAGGCCTCCGCAGAGACACACATAAACACAACCAGCTTGCTAATCTTTGAGCTCCCTTCAGCTCGAATATTCCACACTCCCCGATTCATCCCTCTCCTCTATCTCTTTCTCTCCCACCATCTTCCTGTCTCTTGCCAGACTTCAGCCAGCAGAGCGAGCCTGCCAATTTGCAGGCTATAAAATAAATTGCCCATGCTAATTAAGATGGTCGGACGGGATTGAGGAGTGGAGAGGGGTAGAGAGTGATGTGGAAGCGGCCATAGAGAGACGCAAAACAACCTGTTCTCTTCCAATTAGACACTTTGCGGGCTACTGTTGATGAAAGCCAGGGCTCCAAACGCCGGCACGTTGAAGTGTGTGAAAGTGTATTTACATAGTTTACAGCTTAAGTGGGCAAACCTGCACATGTACTCGTATGAGTCAGCCTATGATCCCTCGGGGGAGTTCTTGTTTACACATGTTTGCTTTGTGGGAATATTTATCTTCCATGTGACCTTTGCTTGTGTGTAACCCCAGATGAAAGGCAGTACCAGCCCCTGAGGTTGACTTCCAGTGATCCCCACGCCTATAATCACGGTGATAAACAGCCCGCATTCTTTGCATTTCCCTTCATTGGCATGCACAAGCGCCAGCCTCCCATTCCTCCATCCGTTATCAGAGCATCTGTGTATCATCATTAACGTTACATGTGTTAGCCAACACAATGTTTTCCCAGCTAATACCCTGCTTGTTGATAAGCTGTGCTAATCAGCTAGCTTTGAAACTCTCTTTCTGCTCGGTTCTCTCTCTCGCTCTCACAAACAGGGCTGTTAATTGATCTCAGAGCCCTCTTCTTGGCGGCAGGCAGCACCGCAGTAGTCAAAACACGGACTAAATTCAAAGCATAACGAGGGTCTGGATCCACTAAGGGAGCGGCGGCACACCCATGGTGCTCCTCTCCGCTGGGGGACGGAGCTAGGTGCAAAACACCCAGACAAAAAAGCTCTGCCCTGGGTTTAATCTGCAGCAGCGCCCCTGCTGCCTCCTTCTCCCCTCAGCCCTGATTCCCCTCTGGATTCTATAAGCACAGATTCTCATCTAGCTCCAGCTCCTCACTCTCCATCTTCTCCTCTACCCACTTATTCATATTTCTTGCTAGATCCGTAGTTCCTCATATCTCAGCGCCCTGCGACTGTGCTCAGCAGTTCCCCTATCGCCACTGGGCCCCTAACACGCCTCATTTATAATCAGTCCTGGCTAATAGATGAGAGTGGGAAATACCAAGCTAATCACGGGAAGAATGTAGTCGATTTCAAGGGGAACGAGGGAGCGCGTGCGGATGAGTTTGCGTATGTCGGGGTGGAGTGTCGCTTTGATCTCGTAAATGGAGCCACACTCCACCAGCTGCCCCGCCGTGATGGTGACACGCACAAGCCCAGACACACAAACAGCACAAACACACACTGGCCCAGATTAAAAGGAAGGAGGGGACCTTGCAGGGACATTCATCATGTCTGCGAGGTCACGGGGGGCCGTCCCACAGACTGCTGCTAAGGTTAATTAATGAAAGTGGAGTCTGTAGCACCTGTCTGCCTACAAGTCACTCTCCAGATATGTGCTGTCCTCCTCCTCTTCCTCCTCCTCCTCCTTCCAGTCCAAACAAAGGAAGGCAGCCAACCTACAGGAAATTCTTCCTCCTGGGATGCTGTGTTCTGATAAGATAGACATCCCCTGAGGTTATTTATGGATTATAGTACATGATTCCTGACTAAAATTACTCACAGGACTTAATGTTAAGGAAGGAACCTCGCACTGATTGGATACCACTACAGTGAAAGCACTTCCTACACCCACGTCAGCTCACTTTCTCCACAACCAGCTTGTCTGTGTTCACACTGAAAGGTTGATCCTCTTGCTGTTGGATCGCCATCTGACAATAAACCAGTGCTTGAAACATTTGTTGAATCAATGCTTAACAAATGACGCCCTTGCTCACTGTACAATCATTCACACCAGATAAAAACTGCAACAATTATGGAACATATGGGACAATGATTCACTGGTTCTGAATGGAGCATATTGCTCGCCATATTGCGACTGCATAATTTGATGCTCTGGTGCCTTGACTAAATCACAAACAAACCATGAAAGTAGACAGAGAGGCTCTTTCTGGCCCCTTTATCACAATTATTCCTCCAGCTTTCATACTGTATCGCACTGCGTATGTGTGATCGTGTCAGATAAAGACAGATCAGATTGAAATTACATGTGATGTTGAGCTCATAACAGTGTTTCCCCAACTTTAAACCAAGAACTCACACTTTATTCTATAAATATATAAACCATGGGTGGATTATGAGACAGTCGGCCCCTGGGCACAGATATGTTAAAGGGCTCTTACAGTGGAGCGAGACGCATAGATTTTGTGGTGGTTTTATGTCTCTTTGGAGCCGTAATGCATCTTTTTATGGCTTTGTGTCTCCTTCTTGTTGTTTTGTGTCTCTTTGAGGTAAGTTTGTGCCTTTTCTTGTTTTTTCTCAGTCAATTTGTGGGCATTTATTGGTCGTGTTTGTAATCATTTGCATCTCTCCGAGGTAATATTCTGTCTTACTGAAGTCATTTTGTGTCTATTTCTGTCTTTTTGTCACTTGGAAGTCATTTTATGTCTCCTTGTAGTGGTTTTGCATCTCTTTGTGTTCATTCCGAGTCTCTGTCCTTGTCATTTGTGTCTCGTGTCTTTTTTGTAGTTGTTTGCGTCTCTCCGAGGTTATTGTTTGTCTTACTGAAGTCATTTTGTATCTCAGTGAGGTAATGTTGTGACTTTTTGGGGTCTTTTTGTCACTTTGTAGTCATTTTATGTCTCATTTTAGTTGTTTTGTGTCTGTTTTTGGCTGTTTTGTAGTTGTTTGGGTCTCTCTGAGGTAATATTGTGTCTTTTTGAGGTAATTTTGTGTTCTTTCTGGGCTTTTTTGTCACTTTGTAGTCATTTTATGTCTCCTTTTAGTTGTTTTGTGTCTTTTTTTGGTTGTTTTGGATCTCTTTGTAGTCATTTTGAGTCTCTGTCCTTATCACTTTGTGTCTGTTTGAAGTCAAATTGTATCTCATTGTAGGTTTTTTGTGTTTTCTGATAGGTATTTGTGTCTCCCTAAGGTAATTTTGTGTCTTTTTGAGGTAATTTTGTGTCTTTTTTGGTCTTTTTGTCACTTTGTGGTCATTTCATGTCTCCTTGTGCAGGTTTTTTGTCTTTTTGGTTGCTTTGCATCTCTTTATTGTTATTTTTTGTCTTGTTGAGGTAATTTTGTGCCTTTTTGTCTTTTTGTGTGTTTTGGTAGTCATTTGGGTCTCTCTGACCTACTATTAGGTCTTTCTGAGCTAATTTTATGTCTTTTTGGGTCTTTTAGTCACTTTATAGTCATCCTGTCTCCTTGTAGATGTTTTGTATCTTTTTTGGTTGTTTTGTATCTGTTTGAAGTCATTTTGTGTCTCCTTGTGTTTTATTTGTGTGTTTTTGTTCTCTTTGGGTCTCTGAGATTATTATTTGTCTTACTGAAGTCTTTTTGTGTCTTTTTTTGGTTGTTTTAGATCTCTTTGTGATCACTTTGAGTCTCTGTCCTTGTCATGTTATGTCTGTTTGTAGTCAAATTGTGTCTCCTTGTGGGTTTTTTGTATTTTTTATAGGTATTTGTGTCTCCCTAAGGTAATTTTGTGTCTTTTTGAGGTAATTTTGTGTCTTTTTTTGGTCTTTTTGTCACTTCGTGGTCATTTCATGTCTCCTTGTGCAGGTTTTTCTGTCTTTTTTGGTTGCTTTGCATCTCTTTATTGTTATTTTGCATCTTGTTGAGGTAATTTTGTGTCTTTTTTTTTTTTTTTTTGTCTTTTTGTGTGTTTTTGTAGTCATTTGGGTCTCTCTGACCTAATATTAGGTCTTTTTGAGCTAATTTTTTGGGGGTACATGTCATTGGTTCGACATCCCATTAGTCCGACTGTCCGCGGTGCTGAACGGCTTGCGGCGGGCGTATGGTGCGCCGCGACCGTCTTGAGGCGGAGCAGGCTCACGGCTTATGTGTTTGTCACTTTCTTTTTCATTTTAACCCACACCATGATCTTTTCCTGACTCTAACCAAGTGGTTTTTGTGCCTAAACCTAAGCAGACCTTAACCACAGGGCATCATGATGATTTCGGAACGGACTTCGGAACAATGAGTTTAATATGGTCGGAACAATGGGATGTCGAACCAATGGGCAGTTCCCATTTTTTGGATCTTTTTTTCCACTTAATAGTCATCCCGTGTCTCCTCGTAGACGTTTTGTATCATTTTTGGTTGTTTTGTGTCTGTTTGAAGTCATTTTGTGTCTCCTTGTGTTTTATTTGTGTGTTTTTGTTCTCGTTTGGGTCTCTGTGAGATAATTATTTGTCTTATTGAAGTCTTTTTTGTCATTTTATGGTATTTTATGTCTCTTTTTAGTTGTTTTGTATCCTTTTTTTGGTTGTGTTGCATCTCTTTGAGTCCATTTTCTTGTCATTTTGTGTCTGTTTGTGGGTTTTTGTAGTCATTTGAGTAATCTTGTGTCCTAATGAGGTCATTTTGTGTCTCTTTTGGTTTTGTGTCACTTTGTAGTCATTTTATGTCTCCTTGTAGTTGTTTTGTGTCTTTTTGTGGTCGTCTTCTGGTTATTTTGAGTCTCTTCCTGGTCGGTATGTGTTACTTTGACATTTAACATGTTGCCAGTGAAGGCCAGAGGACCAACTGACTTTAGGTCCCTGGACGTGTGCCCAGTACGCTGATATTAATGATAAAAATTGCATAATATAAAATAAGTTGTGTTTGTGGGTCCATATTTTAAATATTATTTGTGCCACGTCAGGTTGTATTTCAGATGGTTGGGATGAAGTGAAGCTGCAGCTGTGTCAGGCCACTCACCTGTCTTGAAGATCTCATATCGGATGGAGAAACCTGCTCCGTGCGTCTCGTAGTCAGACACGAACTTGATGAAGAGCTGGTTTCCGGAGGAGACGACCGGAGAGGGAGCGATCTTCCCGCAGTACTTCCCCACTAGCTGACCGCTCTCGTCCACACCGTCTCGCACCTCCACATAGTCATACCTGAACAAGACAAGAGAAAGGGAAGCGGCGCTTGTCACGTTGTGCTTTGGAAAACAATATTTTTCTCTTGAGGTTTTTGCTCTGTTCCTGTAGAAATATCACTGTTATTACACTCATGATGTGCATGTATGAAGACACACACACACACACACGGAGGTAAACACACATAGATACATACTCAGAGGACCACATGAACACAGAGCAACACAGCATATTGTGCAGGTAATGTAGTGGAAATAAAACACTGTGTACTAATGAGGTCTCAGGTTAAAACTCAGGGAACAGGTGGGCAGGTTATGCTTTCATTATATCGACCTGGTACACACGCGCACACACACACACACACACACACACACACACACACACACTGCAGAGGTTTTGTGCTCCCAGCAGCACTGAGGTCAGCTTTACGTAACTGCTTTGACTACTGAACTTGAGCTGAACAGTTGTCTATCTCCTGTTTAACCACTAGATAACACTAACAGACAGTGTGTGTGTGTGTGTGTGTGTGTGTGCCTCTTGGATGAGAGAAAATAGGAATTGAAAGTAAAGTGATTATATCTTGGCCTTTGGCTTAGGCTGGTGTATAGAAAGAGCAGGTGTTAAAGCTGTTGAACACACACCCACACACACACAAACATCACATTCAAATGGAATTTCAGACCCACGGCTACTGAAGGGAGCAGCCGCCTAATTGAGTCGGCACGGAGTTTAGAGGAGGAAAACAGCTTTGAAATAGGACTGGGAACAGGAGCCATGACGCACACACACACACGCAGAATCTGGCATGTGAAACTTAAGCTGGTTGAGGAGAAATTAGAGCGACCGGCCGACGAGGGTGGTCCAAACAGCCTCTGGTTATCAGTGTGTGTGTTTTCAGGCACTTGTTAAATGCACTTGAATGGCGGTTTTTACTCTGGTGCCTGCACGTGTGTGTGTGTAAGTTTGCATGATGGTTCAGATGACTTTTCCGTGCTGTGTTTTGACTGTGAGTGACGGGGCGAGTGCAGCTCCAAAAGCAGATTTGGGTTCAGGTTTCCACAGTTCCTAATTGCCCATAACGCCCGTTTACCGCCAAGTTTTCAGCTCTGCAGGCCACTTAGCGAACATATTCCTGCCCAAACCCTGATGACCCGCTGCGACGCTCCTCCATCTTCATCAGAAACCAGATGAAGAAAAAAAGTGCAACTCACACACAGTAAATTACATGAATTAAATCTGATGTATGTTGGGATAATGTGCAGCAGGTGTGCGGCACATTCAGTCGCACACATGCTTCTTCTGTCTCCTCCCTCTCTGAGAAGGTATGTGCCTTCTGGGCAAAGGGCCCCATTTTCATAGTTTTGCTTGATTCCCAAATTACTGTCAAAACATCACGTCTCCTTAGCGATCCTGAATTCACTTAACGCACAGGATTTCACACAAAAAGGCGATTTACACTTTGAATGACGGCCTGGGGATGTTAAATCCCTCAGGTGGGGCCTGACTTGTATCCACACGCAGCTTTTGCCACCTTTTTTAAAAAGAAAAAGGTTTCCTTCACCTGCTTTGAGTTTAAAAAACTTTGTGAAACAGAAATCAAGCTACCAGAGGTGATGTGGGGGCAGAGAGGAGGGGTGTCTGCTCGGTTTTTATATGTGAGACATTAAAGCAAGTGGTGGGAGTCGGCTGGTGAGGGAGAAGAACAGAGTGTAACTAAATGTGGAGCTGGACAGAAGTGGCACTCCTTGAAATTGGGTCCCGCGAGGAGGTGCGGTGGATGGATGACTTCACTCGTCTTTCTGCTTGGATGGAGTGATCTGAGGTGATATGGAGCTGTCAACATGCATCAAGTGTCTCTTCTTCTTCTTCTCCTTCCCTTTAAATCTTTACTGTCCCGGGTTAAAGGTAGTCTGTGTCTCATCCCTCTGTGTTTGTCTTCTGTACCTCCAGCTGAGGCAACAGTCCAGCTCTGCTCACACAAGCACCACTTTGTTTCAGCTCCTTTATCAGCTGCACTGCAGTAAAAATACTAGTTTCATGTGGTGTTTACAGTGTTATTCCCCCCCGCGCCTTCCAGGCTAAATGGCCAGGGAATTACTCATAATTTGGTTTAAAGGGCTCCCCTGAAGCGGGGGTCGGGTTTCTGTCTGTTCTAACGATGTCATGGTGTAGTTTAGTCACCAGAGCAAATATTTAGGATGAAAGATGTGAAAGTTACAAAAAGGGATCTTTAATCGTAGCAGGAAAAGTTATTGTTACTGGAAGAAAGGCTCTTGATGTGATTCCTCTCCTGATTCCTTTCCTCTCCTCTTGTGATTCCTTTCCTTTCCTTTCCTTTCCTTTCCTTTCCTTTCCTTTCCTCTCCTTTTGTGATTCCTTTCCTTTTCCCTTTTGTCTCCTCTCCTCTCCTCTCCTCTCCTCTCCTCTCCTCTCCTCTCCATCTCTCAGTTCCCAGCTCACAACAGAGAGCATCAATCTTCCTGTGGCCCTGCTCTGTTCTATCAGCAGACTTATAATTCACCTCAGAGCCTCTGTTTCTGCAGCTATCTGCCCCCCCCCCCACAACCCCCCATCCCGCTCCACCCACCAACTGCCAAAAGCTGAGCATTGCCAGACGCCTAAAAAATTGATGCTGAGATGCATCATTGAGAAGAAGGAGCGAGGAGCAGGCTGCAGTACAGCTGAAGGAGCTGAGCGAGTGTTTGAGTGGGTTTGTTGTTTGTGTGTATACATGCACCACATATGTGCAAACGTGTGTGTACATTCAGAGCATTATGCATATTGTGTACAGCGGGTTTGTACGTGTGTGTGCACACAAACGGTTGCCAGTCAACTGATGTTTGCATCTCGCCTGTCCTCACGCACCCCTTATTCACCATCCAAACGAGAGACACACTCTTATTTTTGTTTCTATTTCGACTCCTCGCACGTCCAGAAAAGCTGTTTATTGCATTTTTACTCTGGCGCATCATCATCAGCTCGGATGGCCCTCGTAAAGGCAGCACAGCGGGAGAGAGGATGCAGATGGAGGCGAGAACACACCCTGGGGGTCCTCGCTGTGCTTGCTCTGTGTGCGAGGCAGGAGAGAGAGAGAGAAAGAAAGAAAGAGAGAGAGAAGACCTCCTCCTCTAAAATGTCTCTATTTGTGCCTAAATGACTGGTGTGTCAGCCAGAACTCCAGCGGTTCTGCGCCAGTGGGCCCACACGCTCTGCTCTGCTAACACAGAGCCATCCAGGCCCTTATCATCTGGAAGACATTATGGCAAACGTTTGGCGGGGCAGTTTGACGACTCTGAAAGGCTCTCCTGTTGCCAGCTGTGTTAAATGTAGCTCTAATCCATTGCTTTAAACACCTGTGGGGACTCGCTTCTCGGATTGTCTATAGGGACGACGGGGGACAGTTAACAACCTCTATTTCGGATCATAAAAGAAGAACATGACCTACTTTTCAGCGCCGGATGGTCCCACAGTTTCGTGGTCCTCCTGACCTTCCTATTTAAACTTAGATCCCTCCTCTCAGGTGGGCTGCGTGCTGATTTTTGTATGTTGCATCACTCCTGTTGTTGCTCCGATTCCTCATGACAATACAATCCAGTTGAGCCGTGCACCTATTTATCTGTCTCGTCTGCTTTGGGTCTGGGTGGGCCTGCCAACACGCCTCGACACACACACACACACAGACGATCACACACGCACAGTGAGCTGCCTACCACAGTGCTAATAGTGAAAACGGTTTGCCAATCCAGTGGGGAAATTAAAGGGAAAAAAGAGAGGGGGAGGCGGGTGAGGAGGGGGTGAATGTAATTCTCAACGACCTTCGCTTCACCGACTCAAATGTATTAGCCTGCCTTCTTTCTTCAGGCACAGAGAGAAAGCAATCCGCTAGTGTCAAACGAGAACATTAGCCCTCCTTGCAAAGCCAAAGAGAAGGCGACAAACCACCGGCCTAACAATATAACAGTTATATTGCCTGAAGCTTTCCCATGGAAACAATCTGTCCTCCCTCTATAAATGTCTGCTTGATATGGTTCTATAAAAGCAATACAATCTGAGGCAATGGAATAACGCTATGACGGACTGTATAAGCCTCACACAATTGGTCGGATTTCTTAATCAGACCATTTATAAGCTCAAGTATGCCGTGGAAACCCCCAGAACAAGAGCTCTTTCTTTGCTATTACTCCCTTTGGTTCAGCTGCGCACAGAACAAACGTCCAGCGCTTTTCTCTGGCGTTTCTCTTTCTGCGCCTGTCACAGTATAACCTGCTATCACACGAAAACATGTCACCTACAACGTGTCAAAACATCTCCGGGTAACACAAGTGGAAAGGCCTAAACAACGGGCCTGGGACAGCTCTGTGAGGCCCAGGGGACTTAAGGACTTTGTCGTGAGCTGTCAGAAAACTCCAGAGACCTCACGTGTTAACGAGACTCGGCTAACAAACTGTCACTTGGGGCTCCTGAAAAACATCATTAACGTTTGTACAAGGGGGCACAAGACACGCTGATCCTCGACTGACTTTTTACAAGCCTGGAGGGGACATACCTCGCTGAAATAAAATGGTCTCTCTTTCTCTACCTTCCCTCCCATACTGCCTCCCTTGCGCACGTGACATTCATTAACCCGCGCTAGAATAACAGGTTCCCTCTTTCCTGTAACAACCCTCGCATCAGCTCACCTGGACAGACACGAAGGAACGGAAAACCAGGGCAGTAAACCCAGTCTACATTTTAACGCTCTCAGCTGAAAACATTAACCCTAATTGACTTGCTAGCATAAAGATTTTTATTGAAGATCAAGACGTCATCGTTAAAACAGAAACCATGAAGCTGGAAAAAAAAAATCAGCAGATTTCTTTCAGCGATCGCCCTCTCCATTGACGTGTCTCCATTTCTGGTTCCACAGAAAATTACTGCAGGAGTTGAAGGCCTCAGAACGTGGCAACCCACCCAGCGGGACAAACCACCAACCAATCAGAGCTGATGGGTTCAGAAGTGGTTCCTCGTCGGCGAGGGGGAGAAGGGCATGATTGCTTTGCTCACCACCACGCTGCCACATGGAATGATGGAAGATAAAAAAAAAAAAATTAAAGATGGATGAAAAGATGGATACTCCCCGTCCAGGCGGCCCAGCTGCACCCCTCTGACTGGCCATTTTGGGTGTCGCCCCCACACTGTTACACTCAGCTCGCTCATATTTTTAGATGCGGCGGCTGGTTCTGATTTTGCGGCGGCCTCGGCCACACGTTTGTAAAGCATATTCGCTTTCCTGAGCAGCAATTATCATTAGCATTGATGGATTTAGCGTGCCTCCATCCATTAGCTTTCCTAATTACACTGTCTAGAGATCTGCTGTCGCCAACAATCAAATTAATGAATTTGGCTATTTAGACTCAATTATTGCATCCCCCCTCCCTCTGCAACATGCACAATAATCCTTTATTTGGAGATATGGGCGCAGACTGACAGAGGGAGAGTTCTGCCCCAAGGGGGGGATCCTTTCTGTTCAGCACAGAGCGGCCTCACACTGCCCTGAAGTGGACGGAGAGGCGAGGGCAGGGGCTGATGGGTGGGGGGGGGCTAAAAACAAGCAGGGGAAATAAAACCACAAAGTTCCTACTGTTAGCAGGCTGTCTAAATCCCCCCTAGCTCACCTCACATGTAAGGCCCGTTGCGCTCTGAACCCTGGCGAAGCTCAAGTATGTTCAGCTGACTTGCTTTCTGTTCCCATGGGCCGCTGTGACATGCCCACAGGGCCGAAGCAGAGCTGTGCGTGTTTCCAGTGTTCCCGTTCTGCACACTTTGATCATTAAAATTGTGATGCGTGATAAATCAGTCACAACAACACTATTGTATAAATGTAAAGTGGTTTAAACAAAGGACAAAGTAAATGTGTTGCTGTTAACTTCAGTCATTTGTCTGATGTGGCCAAACACTGCTGACTCAGAGATAAAATAATCACTGGTTCCAGTGCTTAAGGTTATTATCAATTAAAAATGCCAACACATTCTCACTCTGACCTCGTACCCAGTGTCAGCTGACATAGGCTGCAGCCTGCTCGTGACCCCTAAGAGGATAAGCGGTTACAGAAAATGAATGGTTTAAAACTGAATTTTGGTTCTAGTGAATCCAGAAGTTATTGTGACTACAGCTCCAAGAGGGACAATTTTACATATTACAATAAAGATGGCCTCCTTGTTGAGCTAATAAAAAGTCAAGAGAAAAATGTGAATAAAACATGGCTGATTATATAATATGGTTGTAAATGGTTGTTAGACTGCAGAGTGTCTTCCTAAAATTCAACTGTCAGCTTGATTTTTGCATTATTGAATATTTATTTGCTGTGTCTTTTCAATACTCCAGTTAAAAATGACAAATTAAATATTAATTAAGTGATAAATGTTCCTTTCTTTAAATGAAAATGGAAAACAATGAGTCCTCAGCCTGTGTTACTATACAAAATGTGTCAACACATCATCTACTGTATCAATGCAGCACAGAACAAAAAGCTACCTGTTTGATAATAATAATGTGAAAATGGTTGCATCAATCTGCAGTGCACTGCTGACGTGTAAAGTTCAAGACTATATGAAAGCTGTATATAATAGCTGCAGCTGTGAGCAGAATATCCATCGAACCACATTTTCTTTTCCCATCACACATCTTGTTATCATGAATACGGCGAGAACGACTAAGTACAATTAATTAGAAAACTGCCCGTGGCGAAATGGAAATACACATTTAGCACTTTTCCCCTGCAAAGCGAGCTTCGGAAATGAAATTGCTTAGCATACAGCAGCTCTCCATATGCATCTCTGTGTGCTGATATGAATATTCACGCGTGAATGTATGCTTTTGCAGCTGAATCCCTTTGGGTGGATTTCTAAGAAACACTTCATAGAAGTAAAGCGACAGTGAAGTAATGGCCTTATTACGGAGTCGTTTTGAATAAGTGCTTTTATGCAATATGTCAGTTATACACCGTATCATAAAAAGGTTTAACACATTAACACAACAAAGCCAGACACTCTGTGATAAGATTTACAAAGGGCCAAAAGAGAAAATGAAATTTGTATAAAAGTCTGAAACATACAAGGAAAGAAAGTGAGTCGACGAGACAGAAAGGATGAAAAGTCCTGTGTGTTTCCTCAAAGAGGGGAGCGAGAAGCAGAGGGAGGGAGTGAGAAGCACTCCAGCCCATTTCTGGGGCCATTACAGGAGGGAATGGCTCCCATTTGTCCCACCTTGACATTTGAGAGGATCTCTGATTACACAGGAGAGAGGGGCAGGCAGAGGTGAGCGAGGAGAGAGTCCTCCACAGGGGTCTGTGGCACGGCTCAGATGATACGCCGTCGTTACAACAATGAGAAGTCAAGGGTAAAAATAACAGGGCGAAAGGGAGAAAAGGGGGCGATGTGGCACAGCAGGGCTGAGGCGTATACTGTCTTTTTAAACACACTGTCCCCGCCCTGCTATAGTCGCCTGCTCACCCCCGGGTTATATACGGGACTCAGTGACATAGAAACACGTACACCCCGCAGGGTGGTGCAGAGTGTTGGGCTGCTTCATCACAACCTACTGTATAATGAAGACGCAAAGACCCACGAGCCTCAGCTTAGTTCACAATGTAGGAATATGTAAAATATCTCAGGCCTGTAAGCAGGGGTCCAAAACAAAATCGCTTGAGCAATTGAGCACATAAATCCTGTAGTTAAAGGTCCAGTGTGTAGGATTTAGGGGGGCATACTGGAAGAAATGGAATATAATTTAATAGGTATGTTTTCTTTCGTGTATGATCAGCTGATGAATAAGAATCGTTGGGTTTTCGTTACCTTAGAACGAGCTATTGATATCTACACAGGGAGCAGGTCCTTGTCTACGGATACTGCCATGTTGCACTGTCATGTTTCTACAGTAGCCCAGAACGGACAAACCAAACACTGGCTCTAGATAGGGCCATTCGCATTTTCGCACTGGCAATGGTAGTTAGCAGCCCCTCAACGATGACACGCAACTGCTTTATTCAGCGTTTTGACCAGTTTAAATTACCATGTCTGAGAAGACCAAACCTCTGCGGATTGTTTGGCTCCTCATTAAAAACTGCCGAGCGTATGGATCTTCATTGATCAGAGAATAAAGGTGAGCACGCTTTAACATGTGGTGGATGACCCGCCTAGCTCCGATGAGCCGAACTGCTTTGGAGAAACACAGATTTGTCAAGTACAACTGATTTGTTCAGTGTTTTTACTGGTTTTAATCACCTGGTCCATTTGATTTAGAGACACAGAGACCTCCGCGGATAATTCGGCTCAATGTAATGTAGTGATGCGCGTTAATCACCTGGTCTATTTGTTTCAAGAGGAAGAAACCTCTGCGGATAATTCGTCTCACTGTAAAAACCACAATGAACACTAAAGGAATTCTAACCAGGATAAGCTTTAGCTGGCTGCAATCTGCAATCGTCACCACATAATCTCCCGAAATCATACACACTGTTCCTTTAATATAGCAACAGGCATTTTTTTCTATTAAAAAAAATGTAATTTGGTTCACTATTACTTGGAATAACTGGGACTTTTTCATCGTAAACTCCCAAGAGTTAACTTTCAGGATAGACCATGAATCTAATCAAAAGAGTCCAAGAACAGTATCCCATTTATTCTGAGTATGTCACAAAAAGGGGGTGCTTGTTATGGGACAGACTATTACTGGATATCCTGTTCATGACTACATGTGTAGGATGTCCATGATTGAGGCCCTGCATGCTGGAACCTTGTGACAAGAAGAAACACGAGGAAATGTGGAGATAATTGTCAACAACCTTGAACTAGTGACCCACTGACCTCATCATGGGACTAAAATTAGCCGAGGGAGCGCTACATAAGGTCGCATTTTACTGGCTGATGAGAGAGAAAAAACTGCAACAATAAGAATATGCACTCCCCCAAAAATCGAGCATATACAAAGGCAATCATCTATCTGTTTCTGATGCTGTGAGAAGCTATAGCGGCGCTCCCCGCTGGGTAATGAGCTGTGTGCGCGAGGAGCACGCCGCATTCAAAGACGGCAAGAGGAGCTGAGGAGGAGAGTAGAGGAGCGAGGGAAGGGAGGAGGGGAGTTGAGGCTGAGGTCAACTAGAGGTAAAGCCTTTGGGTGCTGTTCAAAACTCTCTCTCATCTCCACAATGGGCAGGAAGGGAGAAAGAGAGTGTGGCGTGGGCGGGACGGTGGTGTTGCTGGGTTAAAAGGAAACTGGCTGGCGAAGGAGATGAAGAGGGAGTGTGAAGGCATGTAAGTTTAGCAGCTGATAGGGCGATGGAAGAGAAAAAAAAGGGAGAAGTAGTGCAAATAGTTGATAGAGGGAGTTGGCAAACAGGTGCCGACATGAATCCAGCAAAAGGTTCAGAGGCGTGAGGCACGCTCTTTGTATCTAAGATTCTTTTACATGGCTCAGCAACAGCTTGGAAGCTCGAGGGCAATGGTAGTAATAACTGCACTGGGAATTATTTAATTAAACGCCCCATCCGTCCCCCCTAGCGTTCTCCCTCCTCTTTCTTTTCTCTGTCCTCCCTGCAGTCTGCGGAGGCGGCGGGGGATCGAGGGGGTCAGAGAGCAGTCTGGGCCGGGTGCTCCGTGACCCGGTCATCTGGCTGGACACGCAGCAACTTGGCTGGGAGCAGTGGAGACTGTGAACAGGCCCTGAGAACGAGTCCTGGAGGGATCGGATTGTCCACTTGAGTGTGTACAGTACGGATAAACAGCCACCTGACCTTAAACCACACAATAACCTTGAAACAAGACAAGCTATTCCTAGTTCTTAACAGGAAGAGGGATAAAAATAAAGGAGAGTGTTTTTACAATAGCACATATTTGCCAGAATAGCCAGTTGATCAGTTGTTGCCAGATATAGGCAGTTTCCTTTCAGCGTGGATCAGCCCTTGGACGCAATATCTACCATTTATAACCACATCCTTTATTTAATTCTGAAGGCTGTATTGTTCTCACTGCGTGCAAAGAACTCAGATTTTCCAATGATGCAGCACTTCGACAGCCAAAATAGGCCGTGCTGTGAGGGCCACATGCCAAGCGGTGTATCTCTTCCGTGGTGTTGGGCAGAGAAGCTGAATGCTTGGCATTACAGGGCTGATCTAAGTGCTGACGGCCAGCCAGCACCTGCCAGCATTTGGAGGGCAAGGTGACTCCTCCATTAACTGGCCATACAATCAAACTTTGCTGCCAACTTGAGCCCCTCTCCCACTGGACGAAAAAACCCCACTAACACCGACTAACATCTGGCTTTTGTCTTTAGTGGGAAAGGTCAAAATCAGCACTCATTCCTGGGACAAGTGACTCTGCAGTAGTCACAGGTATTTATTGAATCCAGATCCAGACCATTTTGGTCGGTAACCTCTGCGACTCTTTATCGTCTCAGCCACAAATTCCATCTGTCTCCGTCTAGAAGAGCTTGAATATTGTTCCAAATTAGTCAAGTTTGAAAGAGTTTAGTTAGTTTTCCATGTTTAAAGGACCCGCATGCACATATTTTGATAGAAAAAGGGTGTTTGATGTCGTCTGTTCGAGAGCAATACTTCCTTCTGCTTTCTAGTGACATCCTCTAGGAGATTGTGTAAGTATGCACGGAGGAGAGGGGCCTTCTTAACACTGAGTAGGCAGGGGTCATCCTGGAACGGCTTGACAGGCGCCAGGGGTACAGGCTACTAATAACACTTTCAGCACTACCCCACTGTGATAATGTCACAGAAGGTTGCTGTGAGGCTGAATTTACAGTCCTTTTTTTCACAATTACTGCCATCTAACAAAAAAATAAAGCCGTGAAAAAAAAAAATTAAGTGGTGGCTGTGACGAAAAAGAAAGACCACAACTAATGCTGCCAATTTAGTGAGGGGAGATCAAGCAAAGAGCAAACAAAGCCGGGGATTGTGAGTGGCTCTAACTCAATCAGAGAGCAGCGGGGTACCACCCCATCAATCACTGTCTGCTTGCCGCCCCGGCCGAATCACGCCCAGTTGAGTGGTGGAGAAACACCAGCAAGCCGGCGGCCCGCTGGGCCCAAACACAGCGACCGAAAATGACCCCGGGGATATGTGGCTGACGGTCATAGGCTTTACTTCCTGCCTACCTACCTCTTAGCCGCTGCAAACAAACTTTGCAGTCCCTCTGGGGACTTGCTTGATTGTTTGAATAAAGAACCCTGTGGTCGCTGAGCCCCCCCTCCCACCTGCCATCCCTTGTGGATCTGTAAGCACCGTGGCGTTAGGGCAACAAACAGGCCGCGTAGCACCACAGCCACATCAATCAAACTCCCGAGCCCCATTCAAGGTTAGACCACTGAGCGAAACATGTCTGACAAGCCTGGACACGCTGTATTAAAGTGTCCAGAACTCCCTCATCAATTCAACTAAAGAGCCTCCTCTCTTTCCTTTCTCCTCTGGGACGGGGGGATAAGTAAGACATTCGGAGGCACTGCTTCAGAGTAATCCACGCCTGACTACTGCTCTGCCACCCACATATCATCAACTCCAATGATTCCTCACTCATTCACCCTCCTTGCCCCTTCTTGTTGTTTTCCATACAGCCTCATAAACCGAGAAATCAGCATTTGATGGGAAGAAAAAAAAGGCGAGAGACGAAAACCTGTTGCTAATTATATTATATGAGGCAAAGAGAGGGGGGAGACGGTGCTTATTGCCAACTGTCCTTTGGAAACAGAGATGCATAATTGAATCATAGCCTCAGTGTTTAATGCTTTTTCATTGGCGCTGGAAGGAAAATGAGTATGATTTTTTCTTACAGTCAATAGATGCGTGTCCAGATAGAGGGCTGAGATTACCAAATGTTGTCCTCTAATCATGAGACTCTCCATACGGCTCCTTTTTCTCGCAATCTGTTTTGGATAAAAAGCTAAAGAGCATACAACTGACATCTCTAAGCTGTGTGGGCAGCGGCTCCGTTCCACAAGAAACTTCCATATAGGGAAGCTCGTATTGGTTTAGGGCTGGAAAGAAAAAGAAGACACAAAAAAAAAAAAAGAATTCACCAGCCGTGTGCCAGAAACAGCTTAGTGACACTCAATCCCTGGCAAACACGAGCCGCTAACTCCCACATCGAGATGAAAAACAAAACAGGCAGACACGTGAGACCGTATGATGCTTTTGTGCTGCCGCAGATATGTGACCGAGGCTTGAAATCCAGCGGGTTATTTATGAGCGCTGGCCTTGTCTCGTCGCTCTCCCTCTCTCTTCCTCACCCTCCTTTTCTTACTCCTCGGCTGTGAAGTGGACCTCCCTCCCGCTGCGAGGTAGAGTGGCTCGCCTCCCGGTTGTGGTCAGGTTGTGCATGAATCAAAGTGGTGACAGAGCAGCGGGGAGGATGGCAGATGCCACGGCCAGAAAGCTTTTCAATCAGGCTGCCCTTCCAAGCCGTGGCCAAGGTGAAACACTTCACCGGCAGATGAAAAAAAAGGACCCTCAACCCCATGGTCACTCACACACACAGACACACACACACGTATTGCATGCGTGCACACATATGCACAGACCTACTTTAATCCTGCTCATTAGCCAGGGAGAAACCCTTTATGTTTAAAAGAGATGAAGAAGAGAGTAATGAGAGTGGAGGTCAATGGCATCTCTGTCTGCTGTCCCATCTCTCCTGCCCTCTGGTTAATTAGCAAGGTGAACACGTAACGTTTATCAGCAGCTTTCATTTGCTCTGAACGGCTCACCTCACCTCCTCAGCGGTTACATTTCGCAGGTAGCAAATGATGATGTATTGTAAATAGAAATTTAAGATGCGGAGTGCTTGTCTCTGAAAGTTTCACCATGCTGACAAAATAAGGTTTGGTATAATTGCCGTGAAGTGCAAACAAGATAGATTCAAAGTTGATTGCTCTTTGATATGCCGCTGACAAGCCAGTCTTCCACAGCACACTGTTTCAATGTAATTCTAGGTGTAATTTGATTTCCATTGTTACGAACTGTGGGAGTCTATTGCTGTGGAAAATACCAGGTGCATAATTTCAGCTCCTTTTGTCAAACCTGGTCGTTAAAAGAAGCGGCGTCGCCCTACGCGCTCCTTATTTTGCAGCGCCGCTTTGAACTCCACCGGCACGGATTCTTCCCTGACATGCACTTTGAAAAGAAGCACACGTCGACAGCAGAAATAAATGCCCGCTAACAGGCCATAAGTATCTCTAACAATCCATGTCACTCCGAAGCCCCGTCCCCTGAGCCCCGGAGGTCACAGCACTTCCCGTCTTTAAAAGCCTCCGCCGCCACAGGCCTGTTAAGAAAAGGCTCCTGTTGCGTTCCTGCCTTATTTATTTTCCTCCATGACAACGGCTGATAAACGGTCACACAGCCCACTTCTCCTTATTTGTTGCCTTGCAGAGGAGTGTGAGAGAGGAGTTACCGCTCCTCACTCCCCAGCTGTGGAGCTCCACTGCTGCATGCTCTTTAGGTGGCAGGGGTATTAGAGAAAGTGGACAGCGGGATCTTTTCCCAAAAGCCCCCTCTGTCCTTCACTCTCACTTCCTAGAAACAGGTGGCACCCTTTGTTGGGCACTGTAAGCATATGAGTGGAGTTAGTGGGATTCCACATGACAAAGGAAGAGCCAACTATAGATGCGGGAAGGGGTAATACCCACGCTCCCCCCGTCCCGAGCTGCTGTTAGTCATCTCTGGAGTCAGGGCCTGGTCAGGAATGCCAGGATGTCTATTGTGGAGGGTGCACAGCGGAGAATGTTTGCCTTCCCAGCAGGCCAAGCAGCTCCACAGGGGCAGCTCAGCAGGAGGACGGAGGGGACAGAGAAAGGAGAGGTCTACAATTAAGAAGAGGAAAAGAGTGCTTTTCCAAGCTTTGAGTTACAGGCACCTGAAGGCAGGGGGGCTCTCGCAGACTTTTTGAAGCGTGGAGAGGTGGGAGGCTTTTTGCTGGCTTTCCCCTCCATCTCCCCCACAAAGGGCCGCTCAAGAAGGCATTCCTCGAATATCTCTGCCTAGTACCACCCTGCCATACATCTCTGCTGCACACTGTCACATTGGAATTTCTGTGAGGTCCAGAAAAATACCATCCAGACAGAGAGAAAAGCAAAGAAACGAGGGAGGGCTGAGGGAGACGAGGCAGTGTCTCTCTCCCTCCCTCCCTCTGTTTTTTAACCCCTCTCTCCTGCTCCTCCAAAACAAACACTGCAGCCTTGACTGACTGGCTGGCTTGCTGCAGGGATTTCACTGTGCTGAAGAAGTTTTTTTCAGTCGGGTCAGCAAATCCGATGCCATCAATGATTCATAATATTGTCAGGAGTACATCATATGTATAGAAAGTTGGTTCTCCTCCTCGAGTCAGCAGGAGATGGAGAGAACAGCCTGCAGCTCAGGACCCAAGATTCACCAAATCTTGTTTGAGTGCATTCAACACTGGACACTTCATCCAGTTTCTACACAGACAATCTTCCTTTAACAGTAAGAACTATACTCTGTCTTATAAAATAGATAAATTGCCCTTCAGTGTGCCTTATGTGAAACCTGTCTGTCACTTGTTTAGATTCAAATCCACTGAAACCTCCATCTTTTCCTCAGATGGCAGAGCTGTCAGTCGGACGAGCCTGACAGCCCTTATCAGATCGCAGGGAAACAGAGAGTGCATGAGCGGGGAGGGAGCGGAGCGAAAGCATATCTATTTACTTCAGATTTTTTCACTTGAGCTTAGCTCGCTCATTCCACTGATTTTCAGAAGCGAATTGACTTCAAATATTTGCCTTGATGCGGGCTGCGCCTTCGCCTCAAACTTCATTAGCTGTGAGAGCGGTGAGGGCGGCCCCTGCTACTCGGCTCTGTGAAAGTCTACAGCGGTGCGTGAAAGGTAAACACGTTCTGCATTCAGAATCGCAGGGCTCACTTAGTCTCCTTATCTCTGTGATGAAGTGTTTTCCTCCTCCAGCTCTCAGGATACAGGCCTCTGCACTTCCCCAAACAAACCTGTCAAGGGGAGTGCACACGTGCAACAACACCGCCCCGGCCAGACTCCACTCACTAAAGGCTGTTTTTCTTCTTATGAGCACCACTTTGAGTGCTTCTTGTTTGGTTTGCTGATAACAGCCATGTTGGAGAACATGTGGTGCATGTGTGTTCCATTTGCCCACTAATTAGATTGCAAGGCAGTGCACTGAAGCATGCATTGTGGGGCCCCGGCTGCCTCCGCCCACTCTGCCAGTCCATCAGATAAGGAAGCCATTCTGGCTCTCATCAGTTTCCATTATGTAAGGGTTGATTTGGTGAGTGGTGCTGCGACAGGGAGTCTGATGGGTCCGACACAAATCACACCCAACTACTGTCTACAGATACATAAGTAACTATTCCCCGACCCATAATCGAGTTACCTATGACATGCCTTGTCAGCGATTAGCACAATAACCCACTCTCATGTTACGCAGCGCCATAATTTGAAATTAAGGCAGAAAAAGGAAAGTGGACCTCAGTGTGTGGCTTGTTTGTGCCAGCTGAAGCCAAAGTGGCGGTGGAAGACAATGTGAAGTGGAGCTAAAGTCCCATGAAAACCACTCCATTAAAAACATTAAAAATGAAACGGTACACCAGGTTAAAAATAGGACAAAACTGTAGGTCAGGTCGACCTCGTTTCCAGCTGCAATCTCTGAGTGGCCACATGAATCGGAGACTTCAGTTTCACAACCGTCTGTTGTTGTCATTTGTTAACGTTGCCTCTAGACAAGTGGTTTATAACCCTCTGACCACACTCCTGGTGTTACAGCACATACTGTAGCTTGTGTTTGCTCCAAATTTAAGGCATGAGGCGAACGAGGAAAAAAAGAAGGGAGAGATGATCACAGATGCAAACACATCCACTGCACAAACTTCATCTGCCGTTGCTTTTATGAACAACTAACTGGCAATCAGCACATTCAGTGGCGGCTAAATGAAAGCGCGGTGCTAATTTGCAAATGATACATCGATGGATCACTAAACTCAAAGCCCGCCCTCCTTTTAACTTAGGGGGGGAGAAAAAAAAAGCAGCTTCCTCGAGCCTGCAGGGACTGAATTCTTTTTGCTGCGTGTGTTTAGAAACAGGAAATTCATTCCTGACTAATTTGATTAGCATGAGCATTGTTACTTCTACTCCCTCCTCCTCCTCCTCCTGCCCCTTCCTCGCTCCCTCTCTTCCTAACCGAGGATCTCAGACAGTTTAATAGTCCCTCTGGTGCTGAAACCGGACCCAAAAGAAGTGTCAAGGAGCATCCAGCCTTTAGAAGACAGCGGCATTCAGCCTGCCATAAATCTCTGACAGCAGTAAAGAAAGGTTAAAGTGGGATAAAAATCTGGGATTAAAAAACCAAACCCTGCAGACATATACTGAAGGGGTGGGGGTGGGGGGGCACAAAGGGAACGTAGGGTCCAGGTTTGGGTGGAGCGAGGATACAGTAACAGGATCCAGCAAAGCCCTGTACTCTCCCGAGCCCTGCAGCGTAAACAAACAGCTGAGACAGAGCAGGGCAGAGGCACCGACACACGCACCAAAAACCACACACACACACACACACACACACACACACACACACACACACACACAGACAGACAGGCAATCAGAGTGAGGCAGTCTGCCCAGGCGAGGCTCACCTCAGGGCAGCCACACTGACACAGGCTCATCACATTACTGTCTGTCTCCTGTTTCATCGGCTTAAACTATCTATCTGACAACAGGTTAGCCGCTTAGCCTTTTGTTGGATGCGACAGCTCGCGGCTTACAAGTCAAATAAGGATCAGTAACTAACTGTCACCGGGAGATTCACCTTAAAAAGGGTAATGTCACCTAGTGGAAAAAACACACGAGTCATATCGTTGCATTTCCAAACGACTGCCTGATTAAAATAAGCTGAGACTTATTATTCTATGTAACCCCTTCTTGGAATTTCTTGTGTGCAGAGTGATGGGATTTTAAGAGGAAAACATGAATGGCTCATTAATAAGGACATTTTCTCTTGCAGTGTATAAACTAAACCACAGTTAATATCCTCTGCTGAGTCTTCTGGAGCCCACAGCTCTCCTCTCAAAGCCTTCTGCAAAAAGCACGGCAATTCAAATCGATATTACACCCCGGTGACTTCACGCCACAAGGCCGAGGAGCGGGGACATTCCAAAACCAAATGGCAGGGGTGAGACATTCCTGCCGCCCTGTGTGTCAGTGCCAGAGCAGCATTGACACAGTTTCAGGGAGCCTGCGGACACTAGATGGCGCAGTTTCATGTGCAATATGCATGAGGGGAAGGGGGGAATGAGTGTCACACACACATGACCGCTGCACACATATGAAAGGAACATGCATACATGGTATAAAATATGAATCTAATACATCTATTAATCTATAGGTGTGTGCGAAGGGCTTCTACACAGACTCTCAAGGGGCAGAGGTTCCCAAAATGAGGTCTGGGGGCCAAATGGGGCCTTTGAGAAGCTTCCTAGACAGTTTCATTCTCTGTTATTTCATTCACCTATTCATGCAGAGTAAAACAAAACTGATTTATTCCCAAACTAACTTTAAATCCAATCAGAGCCCCGGGGAAAAATCTGATTGAAAATGAGGTTTATTTTGAGCACATCTGTTTTTCATACACAAGATCACGCTGTACTCACTTGCACTCCCGGTCCTCCAGATCGAAATGCGGATTGAAGTTGATGAGGATCCGCTGGTGAGGACCAGGCGCCGTTATCACCCACACACATCTCTGAGAAGGCGGGTAAGACAAGGGGTATCCGGGAGAGGTGAGGTAGTTGGCGGTTGAGATTCTGATGTTGCCTCCACATTTATCTGTGGAGGGGAGCGAGAAGAGATTTGTGAGGACAGAAACAAAGAAAACTCATGAGTCTACTACACCAGTGCCTCTCTAAAGATGGGCTGATGGGCTTACAGGACAACACTGTGATACAAACTTTAAATTTTGTTCAACTCCTTTAGAGTGAAGGTCCAAAATCTATCTGTTTATGACTAATACAAATTTATTTTACAGGGTTTAAATGTTCAGGATGAACAAATGTGTGCACAGACTTTCACTGTAACAAAGTATGTCTACATATTTTGTAATTAAGTAGTTTATTATTATTATTATTATTATTAAAACAATTGTGTTTAACAGATGATAATATTGTTTATAGTGAGCTATTATTAAATAGGCTTGCTTTGGCACATTAAGATGAAGTTACACTGACATAAAGGAACAGTTCCCCACATTAAAATAACAAAAGGAGCAACTTTAAATACATACATAAGCAAAACAAATAAAAAGTCTGAATATAAAAGCTATTAAAAACAAAGTTTTTGTTTTCCCGGAGTCACAATGATCTACAGTCTGTTCCTTTAAACTTCCTTAACGCAGTGAGTTTCACCATTAACATGAGTTATCCTTTGTTTTCAAAGGCCCGCTGCTCACGTTTATCTTCAATTGTTTTCATCCTTTTATCATAAAAGCCTCCACCATCTGCTGCTCTAACCTTCACACACATACACACATTTTAGAAATCAATTAAATCGGATTAAAATGAGAAAGGAATGAGAGTAGAAACGAAACTGATGCGTAAAGAACACAACATGGGGAAGTTGTGTTAAGGCTGACTTTTTGAACTTCACCAAAACACAGATCTTATTAACTGATGGCTGATAAAATCATGTTCTTAAAAGGAGCGTTTTGTAGTTTACAAGCCTCACGAGAAACTGTGCCTGCGTAAATACAAATAAAAAGATATTTATGGATATTTAATGGTGTCATGGGAGATAAAAAAAATTCACTCACAAGGCATCGAAAAACTGCTCAATAAAATAGAAAAGCAAAGTTTTAAAATAATAAGAATAAAACAATTATCTGTGAAGTCAAAGTCTCTGTTGAAATGTAATAAAAGGGATTTTTCCGAGGTGTTGGCAGGTGAGCGTGTTGCGAGTTTGCCAAAAGATCAGCGGAGATCAGAGCAGGCTAATCTTTTAGAAAAATATTGGGATTAGTAGCTTTGCTGAGTACATAAAAGCTTTATTTATACAGATATCATATGTCACACTCACCGTTTTTGAAAGCCTTGACCACCAAAAGGATTCCCATGAACAGGAGAAAGACTAATCCACAATGCATCCTTGTTTTCTCACCAAAATAATTAAATTACGCATATAAAAAAAGAAAAAAGAAAAAGGAAAATCCGAAATTAAACTCCTCCGACAGGTTTTCTTTTGGGCAAATATTCTTCTCTCCTCCTCTGAGCTTGGCAAAATAAAGCAGAAGTGTCTCTTTGAACGAAGTTGGAAGTGATCTGAGTGCGGGCTCAGGTCGCTGGCATCCTGTCATTCAGCTCCTGTTTCCTCTCGCCTGTGCCGGCTGCGCTCTTCTCTCCAGCGCCCACCGTGCCATATCCTCTCCAAAGAAGCCAAGATATATGAAGAAATCACCCACTCCTTTTTCTTTTGTTTAATTATTGCGTTGTTACTCCGTCAAATGATGCCCGGGCAGGAGGTAATCCTTGGCTGCGGAGTGAAAAGAGAGCAGGTTAGGATTGCGCGCTGCGGCCGCCGTGCGCTCTGGACATTCCCCGATTCTGTCTGAACGCGCTGTTGTTGGTACAAACAAGGCTATAAAGGCACGGATACACCCCTTCCCCAAAATTGTGACCACTTTGCTTCTATAGGCTCAGAGTGAGGACTCGGAGAGGCTGATGATTGGCTTGATTACATATAGCCAACCTATGTGGGAAAAGCCCTGTGTCTTTATATGTAAGCGGAGCTGCGCACTGAGTCACAGAGTACCAGCAGTCCGTTAAGTGACATGACTCTCTCTCTCCTTTTACTCACTCTCTCTTTTCCCCTCCCTCCCTCTCACACAAAAAGGAGCCAGACATTAATGGGAGATGTAGTAACACAACAGGACTCCCTCCAGGAACATCTCAAAAATATTATTTGGGATATCACCACATAGGAAATAAGAAATTTGGCGATGCTGTGCTGCTATAAAGCTTTGTCATTTTACCAAATATATAACCTGGATTCTATGGAGTACAGTAGGGGTGTTTCCTCGGGATGTCCTCCTCCGCTTCTATCTGGGACTGATAATTTTCTGTGACACACTAAACTACATAAGTTCCCTTTTGTGTCTTCAATCCATCCCTCCTCCAAAACTGATCCAGCCCAGATGGAAGCATATCTCCACTGCAGTGCTCCTAATAGGCCCATTTTTTTTCTTTTTTTTGTACAGGAGCTAAATAATAAAGTGTTTTCCCCCCTTTTAGTCCTTGTGGATTTCTTTTACGCGCCGGTAGCTACCCAGATTCGCCGATTGTCTGCCCCACAACAGTGACACCATTAAACCGGCACTCCGAAATTTAGGGGAAATCAATTAAAGCATAAATTAAAGTAGCCTCGAGTCATTTACTCAAGGCTGCCCTTACTGGGTCACTCTGCACACACACACAAAAAGGAACGGAGCAGGCTTGTATTCGGCAGCACAATACAGTCCTGCGCTGCACAATCCTGCATGAACACAATGCATGGCAACATATGAAACATTTGTTTTAATATGCATGTTATGATTTAGATATTTTTAAACACATGGAATAAAGGATTGCGACATAATAATGAGATCATATCAGCCAAATTCGCTAAAATATGTGCGTGGAATTATGTAAAAATAATGAAAAATCTATGATGATTTCAGGCACTTTAACGCACCGGTATTTCTTTCAGCTTCATGCACAAGCCAAATAAAAACAGCTGCATTCACCTGCGTGTTGAGGACTCGCAAACCCGCAGCCCTCCTCTGTCCACTTCCAACATGCGTGGAGCAGAGTGTACGATCCGATAGGCTTCCTCCGATTCTGTTCAAAATGACACAGATCTTCTCCACAAAAGCAAGTCAAGTTATTTCTCCCCCGACACCCCCTTTTCTTGTACACAGGGGGGAGAAACACAGAGCAGTCCACTTCGGTCCTGGGTCCCCACCGCGCAAAGACGCACAGCCGCTGCCCGGAGACTCGCTCTGATGTCCGCGTACACACTAGTCTCCTCCCCGCTGATCTCTCCGGCTCTCCCTCCGCGTTCCGCTGCCTCTCATTCAGCGCTGTCACAAGTGAAATCCGGCCAGTGTGAAGCAAAAACACAGGCAGTCCCAGAAAATATCAAAATGATATTGAAGAATAACGCAGAGAATCAGAAAAGTCGCGGTTGATCTAAGTTTTTTTTTTCTCCCGTCCGTGTCTCCGTGCGCCACCGCTCTCGGCTCCTCCACTGATGCAAATGCAGAGGGTTTGAGTCCCTGCCAGCCCCACACGCCCCTTTACGAGAGATGAGTACGCGGGCGCGCGTGATTGTCCGCGTGCGTGCGTGTGTGTTGGTGTGTGTGGAGGGGGTGTCTCTGCAATCGAGATGCAGATTTCACCCAGCTGCCTCTCTCTCTCCCTCTCCCTCTCTCTCTCTATCAGCCTGTAGCCTTCTCTGGACGCATCAGACAGAAAATGCTCTGTAACCCGACGGCGTCTTCTGAGCTCATAAGCCATCTTGAATGAGATCCATTTTTTATTTATTTTGGATCACTCACAGAAAATCTTCCAGCTCTGATGAGAAACTACAGTGCCTCTGTTATAAGTTTAACAAAGGTGAGACATGAACACCACAGTGAATCTGTAACTCTGACATCACAGACACTAAGGAGCACCACACACACCACAGGTTCCTATAGAAACATCATAAGGACATCATAGACATGCTGTATGGCCCCGTTTTCTGGGAGCCTATAGGGGCTCAGGGGACCCACTGAGTGTGCACTGTTGTTCCTGTGAACAAAGACGCTGCTGTATGGACAATCTGTCTGTCTGTCTCACACTTAAGCCTGCACCAAAAATGCACAGACTCACAAGTGACAGCATATGTCATTTCAACCACTGTGACATTAAAGGTGTGAGATATGACACCAGCTGGGAGTGTGGAGCCACAAACCCTTGTAAAACAAACAAATAAAAGTAATAAAAATCACAGTATTTGGTGTTATTAATGGTGAAAACAGGATTGATGACAATGAAAATTGGACTTGGCGTGTATGAACTGTTAAATTAGCAGCAGAGGTGACAGGGAAGGATTTTAGAAATCTAAAAACAAACAGGATCAACCATGGAAACAATCTAAAAAAATGAATTATGATTTCTAGAGTGCACTCACAAACTTTAATTTGCCATAACTGATTATGAAACTGAAAAACTGGAAGCAGAGAGAGCAAAACTTCCGGTCAAAACACCCATTCATATTTTCTCTCATTGCACAACCCTCCAGTAGAAGAGGAACTGACACTGAAACAAAAATTCAACCTACTTCCCATAAAGCTCCAAGCTCCCTGACCCTGCTCCTCCTCCCGCTGTCACCGGGCTTTAAGGGTTAAGCCTGGCACACACTGCTGCTTGAGTTCTCTGCTGTTTTAGCTCAATTGACTGCAATAACTGGAGGTTTCCAGCTGCAGGTCTCTGCTGGTTGGGAGCCTTCTGCCCTGTAGGGGGCGTCAGAGCTGGTGAGCAGCTCAGGCAGAGCCACCCAACTGCTCCGCCAGCTCACCTTACTGTAATGCCTCTGAGAGTGCACAGCTGGGTTTGCAAACAAGTGCGCTGATGAAAGGTTTTTGCAGACTTAATCACTATATTCAGCATAAATCTGAGTCAGACTTCATGCATCAGCATTAGCAGCATTAACAGCACTCTGCTGAAATGATAACTTTGATGCAGTGTGTGTTGTAATCTGCTTGTTTTAAGGACATAAATCATTGTGTTGCCCTGTGAGGGATGGAAGCAGCGCTGTCAATTCAGGAGGTTGACATGCTTTATGGTGTATTGAGATGTCCCCCTTTTGAAAAGTTTTCGTGACACAATGGAGCAAGATAAGCCTACAATCCCTGCACATTATTATTTTCTGTTCCTAGAGAGAGGCAGACAGAGGATCGAGTGGCTTTATTCCCATCCCAGCCTCGGTAATTCTCTGTCTTGCTGATAACACAAATGTTAAAATGGTGCCGGGCATCTCTATCAAAGGCAGCACTAACTAGCCTTTCGTGTCTTCAGGATAACACAGGAACAATGGCTTAGAGTCATTTCACAAGGGTGCCTGCCTGCGCCGTATCTAAAATGAGGGGGGGATTGTAGGGGAACAATAAAAGAGCCATTTAAAGGATTTGCTTCTTCATATATATCCGCACTAATCTTTTGTACAGCCCCGATGAATAATTAGCTCCGGTACAAAAGCAGACATTTTATGGCTCCTGTGAGCAGTGGACTTGATTTCATTAGCCTGGCCTTTATTCACCAAAGACAGTGAGCCAGAGTAAAATGTACAGGTTCAAACCATTTGGCACAAAGTCAGTATGAGCATTTCACCTCAGTTTCTGATTGAAAAGTCTCTCTTTGGAGACGTTGCCAAGAATTCAGACATGATTTAACACCTTTTGTGCTATTTTGAGATCCTGCATATAAATTTCTCGGCACGACACAGGGGCTCACTGGATGGTTGGGAGAGTGAATCATATGTTATGGCTTTCACAATCAGATCTCAACCCCACTGAGCATCCACAGGAGACTTTACACCAACATGTAAGACAGTGCTGTCCAACACCAACATTAAAACACCAAATGTAGGGATGTCTTTCAGAAGAATGCTGCTCTGTCCCTCCAGGACAGTTCAAGAGACTTGTACAATCTATACCAAGACGCACTGAGCTGCTCTGGAGGCTCGTGATGGCCCTCACAAAGCAGCACTGTTAGACAAGAACATCAATATTGGGCAGTTCTGCTAAGCCCTGGCTTCCATTCAGTTTCTTTTTCATCCAATGCCAACTTTTAAAAAATCCTGCTTTCTACATTAATGCACATGACAGCTATGGTATTGTTAGAGAAAGATCGGCCCATGCACTAGAGGCAAATGCTGGCATTGTATGTGTCTGCATACCACAGATACATTTGTACATTCATATGTATTATATCAACATTTCTATAGTGCAGTAAGAAATGTCATTGGGAGATGGGTGGATGGCGTATCATCCAAGCTGCAGATCACTGTTCGACACCAACAAACAACAAAACTGTTGTTTTTTTAGGTACCGAACATAGGTGTTTTCTGAGCCCAGTCTCACCCCGAAGGCTTCAAAATCTGGTGCTTAGGCAGTGACTTGCAGCGTCAGAAACCAACAAAAAAGGCGTCCCTTAATGTCGGCATGATACAGTGGGAACCAGGGGGACACGTGGTGGGACGAAAGTTAAGGTGACGAAAGGCCAAGTGGGGCAAGCTGGCGGGAGGGGTGGTGGATGGGTCTAACAAACACCGACCTTCACCTGACAGAGCGGTGTTCACGTCTCATAAGATTCTAAAGCCAAACCCTTTTCTTTTTTCCTAAGCACATGTTTTTGTTGAAGGAAAAAGAAGTAAATTTGCGGTGTTGTACCAACGTAGTGGGTTTATTTTGAAAGAGACTGTATGTAAACGTTAAATTTCCTGTGAAAACAGAAGTGTATTTTGAAAGAAGACAATGCATGCAACAGGCAGAACTTGACACAACATCCCAGAACATCAACAACCAACGCACCCAGGGTACCTTTCACGTCATATGTGGAAAGTCCATGACCCAACGTCGATATGTGACGAGGTCGGAGTGAGAATGTGTTGCCCATCGCTGTGTTTCCACCATGGGTAGTGCCACAAAGAGCAGGTTTTTTTTACAGAGACATTGCTGCATTTCTATCCAGGATTGTGCCATCAAAACTGCGTATTCCAAGCCAAAACATGTTCTTTTCCTCACCATATCAAGTTGTTTTTGTGCCTAAATCTAACCACATTTTAACCACAGTGTTATGGAAGAAGAAGAAAGAAGACACGTAAAGTTTCAATGTATTGGCTACATAATAAGATACAAATGAAATGCATATGTGGTTTGCAGAACATACAATGCCGATATTTATTCTGGCAATTAGGTTGTTAAGATCATGGTTAGGGCAAATAAAATGTAGTTGAGGTGTGGCAATTAAGACACTTGGTTACGCTTGGGGAAACACTGTGGTTACAGATGGAAATGTTAATAACAGGGCTGTGATAGGACATAATTTCTGGTCTCCTGTATCAAAGTAAGAAATGCTACATGCTCATTCACCTCCCCACCCTAACTTCAAACTTGCATTATAAAGGGCACGCTCCTTACTGCGCGGGTACTGGGCGTAAATCATGAGGTGAAGAATCGTCCAAAATGGACATAATTCTTAGTGATACTGAGCTGACACTTTATATTGGTTGTGTCTCCCACCTGTATGTAGAAGCTACTTTCACAATCTTTGGGGAGACTCCAGAAAGGAATTTTAAGAGGGGATTGTAAATATTAAGTTGCAGTCATCAAAAAAATTCGATCTGTCAGTATGATATATGATCTGTGATCCATCAATAAAACAGACATTTGGCATCCCTGAAACATTCCCCTCTGGGTAGTTTTTCAAACCTGTTTTGTTTAGTCCAGGTGTGTCAGACACTGCTTCGATTTCCCCCCTTTGGTATGATTCATATGGAACAAATTCTGGAGCAATAATTTGTGGTGGAAATGTGATCCAGACTTGATCAGACCCAACTACAAGGCGTGCTCTGCAAGTCTGAGTTAAACAACTAGCCATGAGTGAAATCAACAGTTGCTAGCAGATAGCCAAAGAATGAATCAAGGTCTGACCTGGACCAGCAACGAAATATATTGCCCTCTTGATAATAGGGCAGACAGGACCCTCCTCAGGACGTTCTCTCTGTGGTTAAGCTCTTGTAGTCTCACATAGCCAGACCTGTCTCGCACCATGCCAGCTCTGGAGAAAGGTCTGAACCCTTCATAATTCAGTACTGAGGGATATAACGCTCTTGGTTGTTTGTATTTTGTATTTCTTTAAACCAATCACAATTGTCTTGGGTGGCATATAGCCCAGGGCGACAGTGCCCTTGCAAAATAGTGTTGGGGGAATTTGTTTTGGTAGAAAGGCAGGGGCCGGCATTAAAATGGCTAAATCCCTGCAAATGAAAACACGACATAAAACATTTTAGGTTTTAGACTGTAGCGTGTAGGGTGCTAGCTCAGAAGTTGTTGTTTTACGCACAGTACTAAAATAAACTGTGTAGATACGTTTCATGTAGCAACAGGGAATTTGAGATAGGCAGGCTTTACACCATCGACTGTACAAAAATAATGGACGTAGCCATTGTGACATCACCCATTGGTTAGTGGACTCCTGTTTTGAAGCCTCGAGTTTGGCATTTTGGTCGTCGCCATCTTGGTGTTTGCAGCCAATAGTGATCAAAGTGGTGGAGAAACATAGGGTGGATCTGACATATAGACCGTGGTGACGGATCACTAACAGCCTGTCATTCAAGGCAGCCCCGCCCTTCATTTTGAACAGTTGTCGTGACTGGGGTAATTAGCTATGGAGACCAAAACTGTTTTTGTACCAGGTTGTAAACATGCTTATTTCTGCTGTGGATTTAGGCATTTCACTATGGGTGTCCAAAGGGATTGGCTTGCTTTTGGAGCCGGCCTCAAGTGGCCAATTGAGGAAGTGCAGTTTTTGGCAACAACACACCAGCTTGATTTTTCCACCCAGGAGGTTGCAGCTTGCTTTCTATCCACAGGCTACTTCCTGTGAGCCAAACTAATATTCTTGCTCCCGACCCAAATACGTTTAATCAATGAGCGGAGTAAACAGTCTCTCGTGGCTTTTAATGATGCATTTTGATTTGCTTGAAGCCAAACCAAGGGGACTACACAGCAAGTTTACCAACTCACCACAGCAAACAAACTATATTAGCTCCCATGACAACTGGCCTGACCGCTATCCCGGTTAGCTTTACAAGCTCATAGTTCATACCAGTGCCCAAAACAGTTTACTGATGAGGAGAATCAAACCAGCTCACAGCCTCAGGGGATTAAGCCGGGCCACCAATTCAAAGATTTGGTCCAATATTCCACTTGCAGCTGCACTGGTATTTTCAGCCCTGCTGCCCCAAATGACTGGGTGCAGGGTGCCAGTCCTGATGTCATATCATCCAACGTATGTTGCACTGATCTCCGTCAGACACTGAATCTTGCCTGCTGCCGTCATATGGACCATTTAATCTCTTGGATTTATGCGCTAAAAACCCCAACCTTTTGATATGAGCTACACTATATCCATCTTGGCAGTATATCCTCTGTGAAAACAACATGTACTCTGACTGTCACAGAGTGCATCAGGGACATGGCTGCAGCACACACTCTACACTTGAAGTTCAGTATGAGATGACAGACGTAGTGTTTCCTCCACCAGCAGGAATATTTAAATGCATGTTCTCGTTCCACTGCATTACAAAGTGGATTAGAGGTGCAGACCATGAACTTTTTAAAAGACCTTGTTACCTACTAATCACGCCGCGTTCCAGTTTCTCTCCCATGACAACCGCAGTAAAAGACAGCTACGGGCTGAAAGTTTATTGTGCACGTGAATAGGGGCTACACGGCTGTCACACTGAGCTGCCGTACCTGTTTCACAATTTCTGCAGCTGTTGATAATTACCAGCCGAGGAATGTTTTACACACTCTTGAACAGGCTTGCTGGCACAAACGAGACACGCACACAAACTCTGTTGAAGTGTTGTAATCGGGACTTTTTTGTCCGCAGGTATGTGGAATGCACATGTGTGAGGAAAGAGGGTGGTGAATGCAATCGAAAACAAAGCAGAGAGAGACAAACAGAAGCCGAAGTGGCCCGGCTCTCTTATATTCACTTTCTGAGGCTTTGGGTGAGGAAACACAGGAGAACCTGAAAAATCCCTGCACCGCTGACTCTTGAGGGGCGGGCAGCGGCGGTGGTTGCGGTGGTGGTGGTGGGGTTCAGTCAGATCAAGGTCTGGTGTAATTGCTACAAAGGCAGAGTTTCTCCTCCGAGGCGTTTGGGCGAGGTGAAACTAAGTGTGAATGGAATTAGCAGCGGGTTGAATAAAGCGCTTGTGAAGTTTAGAGACATTATGGTAATAGAGAGAGAACAACGAACCTGAAACATTTTCAGGGATATTCCTCATTCAAAAGGAGGCAGGGGGAAACACGGAGGACGAGGAGGAGGAGGGCGGGGTAGAGGGAATAGAACAAAAACATAAAGAAATGGCTTCATTAGAAGTAGAAACATTTACAGTGACATTTAGTGAAGCGGGGAGGATGTATGAATAAATATGCATAATGTTGCCGGGAAGCATCGAGAGCTTCTCAGGGGCAGAAGGAGGGTGAGAGTGATGGCTCCTGAATTAATGATGAGGGAGCCTACTGTCTGTCTCTGGGTGTGCATGTGGGCTGTATGAGTGTCTGCACATGTGACAGCATTTAACTGCAAATGTGTGTGTGTGAACTTTGGGCACACACATACCCAACTCACTCTTGCAGCACCCCAATTTCACATCATCACTGATGGAAATTACCCAATCCCTGATACCTAATCAAGCGATCTTTTTTTTTTTTTGGAGACACACAGATTCCCGATTGTCTCTGATGCTTAATTACATTTCTGGAAAGCCAGGCAGCAAATTCCAATTTTGGGTGTAGATATATATTATTTTTCTTTTCGGGTTAATGTTCTATTCTCCACTTGTTTTTTTTTTTCTCTGAGATGATGAATATTGTGCCGCTCATCATCAAACGCACAGGGAGAAGCCCCAGAGATCAGGGCAATGGAGGGGAGGGAGGGAGGTGTGGAGCGGGAAGGAACTGTCAGGGAGAAATGCTATGTAGGTCAATGAAGAATTGCACTGGGATATTGCCTCCTCAGCTCACAGTCTGGGAAGCTGATTTGATTTCCGGTGAATCCATCCGACTTGAATTATGAGAGATTACCCTCCCTAAAATCACCTTGGTGACTGCTGCGCTCTCAGGGGCATCCATACAGAGAGATCTATACAGTATATTCTCTAATATATATATAATTAGAGTCTGTCTAAGTTCTTTAAAGAAATCTCATTCATACAGTTTCTCTTTTGTGACGGTGCGTCCTTCAGATATGAGCTGGCGTGTAGTGGAGAGAGGACTATCCTTCACTCCACTGATCCACACTTTTGTGGCTGACACAAGTTCCTACTGAGTGTACAGTATATTAAATAGCAAGAGAAACCCTAACGCCAAACAGAAACATCAGTATTGAAAATTCTCCAGAACTTTAGAATATCTTAAATTGCAAGTTTTTAATACTCAATGCCAACATTTTTTAAATTCTACAGTATCTGTGTAAGGAAATAAATGTTTGGTCAGGGTTAGGGAAAGATTGTGGTTATGAATAAAGTAAAAGCACGTCTTTGATGGGACACAAACTCATCCATAGAAATACCATTCACAATGACAACATATAAATTGCGGGAGATTTGTGTGCCGTCTGTAAAGATTACGCATTACTAACCACACCAGGAAAAAAAGGACTTGGAGTGTATAGAAAGATCGGGGTTCTGTGGTGAGACACATTGCTTGAGCTTGTCTCAAATTTCAGCATCACTGTGTACAAATCTCACATTAAACTTTGAGTATATTGTAAGTCAAGTGGTCAGAGAGAAAACTAGACTTCTTCACCTCCTCTTATCACAGACTCTGGTCAGTGACAGGTCATTTCAGAGAGAGGGCGTTCATATTGGCTGTCCTACAAATGCAGATTCATGTGCACATCTTTTGGCGGAAGGCTGATTCAATGTCCGGCAGAGAAAGTTGCCATTCCACCACTGGCAACAACAGACTTATCAAAAAGAAATGTCAAGTGTTTCAGAGATGGAGGGAAAATATTGCTAAGAGTGTAGCCCTCTGTTAAGCTGCGGCTTCAAGTTCATCTTCATGTAGCCAATCTAAGCCAGAGCCTTGATCAGTGTGGCCTCACTGCCTGACAACCTTGCAGAGAGGAGAGTGGGCGGCAAGTCCAGAGACGGAGCCCCAGTCAGTGGCCGCAACAATCTAAATCCAGCAGAAACCCCAGCCATGGGGGACCAGTCAAACCCAGACACCCTGCCGAATCAGCAAACTTTCTGTTGCTGCTGTTACGCAGGTTAGACCTGGCACTGCTGCTGGCCACCATTTGAGCTGATATGGTCGCCGCCTGAGTGTTTGTCTCAAGAGCAGCTGACCGCTGTCCTCCACAGGAAGATGTCCGCAGTAGTGGGGAGTGAGAGGGAGGGATCCTTGGGTGATGAGCTCGCAAATTCTTGTCTCATTTGTGGTCTGATAGAAAGACAGAAAGAGAGCAGGGCAAGGAGGGGCTGAGCGAACGCACCGCAGGCAACTCTACAATTAAATAAGATTATATAAATCAATGTAATGTATGCGTGTGCATGGCCTGTGGTCATCTCATGGGAGGGGCTTAGGGCAAAAAGGGAAGAGATACAGGACGAGGGTCTATCTATCTATCTATCTATCAAAATCCTCTGTCAATTACGAGCATATAACTCGAGCCCATACACAAATTACGTGACACAGCAATATGCTTGCATATTATACAATAAGTTAGAATGAAAAATGAACTTATAAACAGCCTAACAGCGGTAAAACACGGAAGGAAATTACCAAGAGAGCAATGTCGCTTACCTCTCCCATGGAGTACAACAGCAAAAAGGAAGCGATAAGGCGGAAGACACTCCTTTATAGGTGGGGTACCCCCAAAGGTGAACGCAGGGGTTCAGAAACTGGTTATCAAACAGTCCACATATTGACTATGGAGGCCTGAGTGTGTCAGGTGTCACAACTGAAACAAATTTTGTGTAATACTTATTATAAATTTGACTTTGTTACACATATTACTGCTGCATGATTGACCCTGTTACATATATTTATACTGCCTTTTCCAGATGTTTGCCAACTCCAGCTTTAACATGAAGTTTTGGCTGGTCTTCATCAAGGTTCAAAGCAAGAGAAACCAGCTTGATTATTCTAATACATTAATTCAGTGAAGACTGGATAAGAGGGACGATGATGAGCGTTTTTTAACTTTGTTCCACCAAAAAAGAAAACAACGAATAAAAAACAATTATCGGCCCAGATGTAATATAATATAATATAATATATGAAAGAAGTATTCATGAATTATTCTCCTTGAACTTTCCTCTGCTCTCACATTGCATCTGTTAAGAAATCTTGTAACATGACACCATGAGCTGCACGTTCTTAACCTCAGATCTCTTCTTTGTGCCTGATGAGGGTGGAAGTGGTGAAATTTATTCAGCCATTGTTCCTCTTTTTTCAAGCACTCGCTTCATATCGGTTTGTATTTTGTTACATAAAAATCTACAGCTGCTTTAATGCTTGTGTTGAAGCTGGTTACAGTGGTGGTGGTTTCTGATTATGCTGACTACTTCCTTGGTAAAATAAAAAGCACTGAGTTGAAATAAAAACTCCTCCCTGCTCTCCATGCTTTGTTCAGTTAGTAATTGCCCCAACAGGTGGTAAACCTAGCTGCCCCTCTGGCCCTCCAGCCTCACAGGGGGGTTAAAGACACACAACAGGGTCAGAAATGGAGCCTGAAACAGACGCAGTAAGCACAAAGCTCAGTGTCCTAGTAATTAAGAAGAGGAAACCCCAACAATAGCGGCCCGGCCTGTGATGGTAAAGATTAGCTGAAACTGTGAGATGGGCTACTGAGGAAAGATGAGATGCTGGCCTTTGTACATGAGTGTGTGGGTGTGTGTGTTGCTGTAGGGGTGGGAGGCACCTTATCAGTCTGTGTGAGTGGGCAAAGAGCACTCGTACAGTATGTGCGCTGTCATGCTGATATGTGCATCTATTTTTCATGTGGCTATTTAAACATGTTGTTGTGCGTCCTTTGTATTTCTGTCTTTGTCACAAGGTCTGACTGTTGGCTGACAAAACACTGTATCATGTGACAGGACTTGTGATTTAGTCTTGGATTATTTACAGAAGACTGACAGGATGTGGCTTATGAGGCTGAGCCACTGAGATCATAGGGAGAAAAAAAAAAAGCTCATGTTTGATTCAGACCCAACTTGGACAGGAAGTCGTCGTTGAATTAAGATATGTCATTCACCCAAACACACACACACTCTCACAAGACTGCATTTCCCAGCAACATCAAACATGGTCACAATCAGCAGAAAGAAGTTTTTCCCCAGAAAGCAGAACGACCGAGGGACTTTCTCACATCAAATGTATTTCGTTTTACCAGAAAACCATGTGACACAAACACACTGACACCCATGGTAAATGCACTTCTCTTTCAAAGTTGTCTAAGATGAAGGCACAAAATTAAAATGCCACAAAAATCCGACCGCAGCAAAGGATTCATTTGTCAATAAGACTGAAATTCCTCCAGCAGCGAACTGATGCACAACCTTTCACATCACACGCTGCTCAGTTTGTATCATCATCCTCGGGCTGTGCATAGGCAAGGCTTCTTGAAATTAAGTTTTCTAAATGAATCTGGCTTTCACCCTAAAAAGCCAATAGGCTCTCCAGTCTCAACACAGCCTAATGGGATTTTAAGCGATAGCAACAGTTAATATTCCTTCCTCTGTGTAGACTAGGGATTACATTTAACAAAGAAACTCACGTGGGGTGTGACGTATTTTGTCTTTGATTTGAAATGATCATGATGTCCTTGTCTGCCTTTGTCAGTGCCATCCAGGAAATCAAACTGACTCACTCCAGTGGGAGTCTAAATCCAACATGTCTGGTTGCCAGATGAACGATGCACCAGAATTGGTCCCAGCACAACTGGTCTGATTTGAGGTGCCAGCATTGGCTCAAAACTGGCCTGACAGCAGCTATGATATGGTAAGAAAGTATCCAGATACTCTACTTAAGTTACAGTACCAATAAAAATGTCATAACAAGTAAAAGTCCAAAGGCATTAGCAGTAAAATGCACTGAAGTAGAAGTTCTTGTTTCAACCATGTGACTGATATAATGTTACATATGATATTAGATTGTTGGTGATGCATCAAGCAGAATGTCACTGTCGCAGCTGCTCGAGGTGGAGCTAGTTTGAACTACTCTACAGAAGTTAGCATGTTTAATCCTGTGGATCCCAACACTGGGGTTCGGCCCCTCCATAGGGTCCAAAATAAATCCGAGGGGTCGTGAGATGATTAATGAGAGCGGTAAGAAGAAAAAAACAAAGCTTGGATACACAAAGCTGTTTCCAGTTTTTGGGCTCTGGACAGAATTTTTGCTTTGTTTTGTTGAAATATTGGAACATTTTAGCCCTTTGGGTCTTGAACAGTTATTTAAATGAAACCATGTGAGAAGTAGAAATAACTCTGCTAACAGTGTGACAAGGGAACCAAACTACACACTGCTTTCTTACAGTTGAAAACCACTAGTTTAATATTTAAAGGTACACTACGCAGGAATTAACAGTTACTGTTTGTGAACACAACATTCAAATGCGGCCCCTCCTTCCTACACTGTTTTACCCCTTTTAGACAGTCATAGGCTGGCTTTGCTTTGTTTGGTTTGGGTCATCAACCCAGCACAGCAGGGATTTGCATTTCCATTACAAGAGAGCTACCTTCTTGAAGGTGTGTCTCTAACTGATGCTTGCTTGTCTTGAGTGATGATGTTAATCCAACACTACAGCCCCCTGTTATCTCTGCTGCATGTGTTTTTCCACGGCAGGGCAGGTAAAAGAAGTTTACCTGTTGGAGGTGAGCTGTTTGCAGAGGGGGTTGGCTGCGGTCGGCGAGACGTCATCACTACCTACTTTGGGGCAGACGGACTGGCTTTTGGACCTACTCCTAAGAAGGTCCATCTCCAGCAAGGCTTGGTGAGGCACGGCGCTTCTAAACTTACAATGGAAATGTAAATCTGTGCGGCATGGCTTTACTCAGCACGGCCAAGAGTGACAATGGAAAAAGGGTATTTGTGACATTGCAAGCTGCTATTGGAAGAATGTTACAGTTGTTGTAATGGAGAGCAGATACTTTAGCCAGCTCACTAAGCTAATCGCTAGCACCTACCTCTCCAACATAAAACATTCCAACTACACATCATTCATCCCCACCCTCTCCCCAGATTCACTCTCATTTTGGGTCCAGCTTTGTCAACTTGGTGTCTAGCCTCGCAATATTTGTGTTGTCACTGTGCTGTGTCCTCAATTTTTGTAGCTACCTCATGGATGTATGCTGGTACCACCGCTGTGACCAGGAACATCTGAGTCTCTGCAGATAAATACACCACCACACTTCTAGTGGGTCATAAGTGATGATTGAGAAAATGACCTCTGAGTCTGTACAGTTTTTTTTTCTTTTTAGGAAATTCCTATATAGTATACCTTGAACAATGTTTTCCATTTATGTGATTATCATATTAACAGGTTGGTTCTGGCACTGAGCTTTACGGGTATGGCCGGGGTTTCAAAAATGGACCCATGCAGGACTCTGAGGTATACTATGCAGGAATTTACAGCTACTATTTGTGAACAGTTTCACCAGTGAAAGTGTAAGCCAGCCCTGGGTTTTTTCGCTGTGCGTTTCGGCTTGTTTTTTTTTTGCATTTTTTGGGCACTGTGTCTGGGATTTTCGTAGCTTCCTCTTGGATGCGAGCTGCTAACTGACTGGTACCTTGTCGCTACCTTTTTCTCTCGACCTCACCAGCGCAGTGTGCCTAGGAACACCCTGAACACAACAAAACAAGGAAAAAATAAGACACTCTCGGCAGAGGGCCGAGTCACTGCAGGTAAATACACTGCCACACACTTCTACTGGGTCATAAGTGATGACCAAGAGGGATTACTTCTGTATGAGTCTGTGCATTGTTTTCTGGAAGATCCTGCATGCCTTTAAGTGCACTGATTAAGTAAATGTGTTTAGTTACTTTCCTGTATTCCTACAAGTTCATTACTGTCACATCCAATTCATTAATTATCTGACAGGGCAGTTATTGGAGGACGTTACAGCTTCAGCGACACAAATGCAAATGTAGGCAGCGTGTCTGAGCTCTTATGAAGGAGCACCAAGTTTACTGATCATGTACCTTTTTGATTCTGCAGAGCTGTAACTGAAGGCAATAACAGACCTCCGAGTGGGTTCAAAAGCTGGATTTATACTCGACGCGATAACAGTTCTACTATTGATACTCATGGTGCAGGTGTGATTTATACTTCAGCCTTGCATTTTACAGAAAAAGGAGAAAATAACTGAGCTATTTTCACTCAGTCGTTGCCATTGTGAACATGGCAACATTACCAAAAATAACCCCTGATACAAACTATAAAAATAAGACAGCTACAGCTGATGTGTGCAGCGCTTAGAGGCTTCACCTCTCCTCCCTGCCTACTCACGGTGACCCCTGAAGTCCACTCCCTCCTCTCCGTCAATATCTGGAGTTGTTATCCTGACTGCAAAGTGCCGCCGTCGCTGCAGGAACAAACTAACTCCATTTCACCATGTCAGAGTGCAGCCCTCAGAGAAACCAACCTGTCCACCAAGACAAATAGAGACAGACAGCGAGAGAAAGCGATGCGGCCGGACAGAGAGGGAGAGGAGGGAGAGACGGGAGTAGACAAATAGAGGCAGGACAGGAGAGAGAAAGGGATAGAAATATTTGGAGACAGATGCGGCGAGAGGGACAGTGAGTGAGAAATGTATAAACATCAAGAGTGAGAAATGGAGTTTGATGCAGAGAGAGGGATGGAGGGAGAAATTGTGCTCGGCAGAGACAGAAATGGAGAGAGTGGGAGAGGGAGGGAGAAATAGAGAGATTTGGAGTCGGATGCAGACAGAAAGAGAGGGAGAGAGAAATGGAGGTTGACAGGGAGAGAGAAAAATGTAATTGGATGCAGACAGAGAAACAGAGCGGGAGAGTCGAGGAGAGGGAATGAGAAAGTGATTCAGAGGGATATACTGTGATCACATCTTTGTCTTCTACACAAGATACATATCAATTAAACTAAATTATACTGCCAGATATTCAGTACTATTTAAATCTTACTTGTAGAATACATGTTGGTCCATAGCAGGGGTGTCAAATGTAGGCAAGGACATTTGAAACGACACCCATCTTGATCCAAGCATCTTTACTGCATCAAAGTTTATACGTATGTGTGTCTAGTTATGCAGTGGTTGATGGTTTCACAGGTCTGACCCACTTGTCATCAAACTGGGCTGTATGTGGAACTAAAATGAGTTTGACACCCCTGGTCTATAGATGAGTTTCGCTATTTCTCAGATTAACACTATTGCACTGTACACAACCAGTGTCCTGTGGGAGCTAATGTTAGCTAGCTAGCTCATTCAGCGATTACCGCTTGTAGTACCATCTCGACCCAGCAACGTCGCTATGGAAACATTGTGCCCACCCTTCGGTCTCCCTCCCAGGTCACCCTGTTCTTAACTAGGCCTATGTTTTTACTGTTAGCTCTCACCGTTAGCAGTGTCAGCATGGCTACTGGTGCCAGCATATGTTAGCTGACAAGGCTAAATCGGTTTTGCAGCTCAAAATGGAGTTGCGTATTCACCAAGGTGACCTGGGGGCAGACCAGGGGGTGGCCAACATGTTTCTGCAACAACACTGTCTTGGTGGCGGGACCTTGGTAATAGCAAATGAGCTGCAACGCAAGCTAGCTCCCACCTGACCTGGGTGGCGTGCCGTGCGTAGTGGCCAAGGCTAACGTTAGCTAACCAGTGGAGAGTGGAGGGTGGGCAGTGGGCGCTATGTTTCCACAAGTTAACACAGCCAGTTATCTGTTTATCAGCAAAGCCAACAGAAAATAAAAGGCAAGAAATGAACATCTCAAAACACCTCTAAATAGAAAACGCTTTAAAATGTGGTGCTAAAGCTCATTGAGTCAATGGAGCACCAGACCAAAAGGAAAGGCCTCTCGTATTTCATGTCATTTTGCAGTTTCCCTTAAGAACTAACCAGTTAGTTACCAGTTAATGGGTGTCAAGCTATCGAAAGCAATCGTATCTACAAACAAGTTGGCTACTGTAGCCTGTTATATCTTACTTCTCTGTGTCAAAACCAACTAATAAAAATCCAACAATGACTCACACTGTTACTTCATTACCATGAACACACACACAATGTAGTTTATTTTGACTCAGCCCTATAAACCATGCTGTTGTAAATGCTCACTAAAGCACCAAGTGCACGTTAATCCCCCTCTGAAAATAGTCCCTCACACTACAATGCACTATTTCCCTCTGTTTGAGTAACGTTTGCTAAAAGCTACAGTGCCCAGCTGTTTTAGTAAATTACTGAGCCTTTTTAAAGATGCAACTATTTATTTATGAGCTCTTTTTAAAGACTTATGTCTTTACTATGTGCAAACTATGCCTCCTCTGACCACAGCTGTCTCACTGTGTGCTCTCGTTCCATTGTACACTCAATATAAACCGCCCGGATGTGCGGGGTCCGCTGAATACAGCCATGAATGAGGAGGAGGCCTCTGAGGGCCGCGATTCACGTCATCCCATCTGATCTAATCCTCTACACATATTGACTGACCCCCTGAGTTCATGTCCATGGAAGTCCACTTCAAACGTTTCATTTGCCCTTGGGAAGGAGGAGGCTGATTATTACCTGTTGAATGTAGTTGCATCGTACTGGCACGCTGCCACGTCACCATTCATTAATTTCATTCACCTGTGATGCAGGACACTCCCTATGTGCTGTAATTCGTTACTTTTTATGTTGCTAAGTTTAGTGAAACATTAGCAGTTATCAGAAATTGAATATTAATATTCAGAAATGTTAACTGCAGCAATTGTCACCTATTAATGGTTTTTTAGCACCTCATTTCCAGCCTCAATACTGTGTCATGACCACTGTTGAATGTCAATGTGATTCATTTGTGTCATTAAGGCTACATGTATGGCGAACGCCTTTGGTCTTTCATGCCTTTATAGTATTTCTACCGTCTTTCAGAAACCATATGTCAGTCAAATCTATCATCAATCACCCTTACCTGTTACATCCATGTGATCTGTGGATAACGTCATCATTCATTTGCCTGTGCTGTAACCTCCGCCTGTATTATCTGAACTTTATAATCCAGACTTGTGCTTGTCCGTAAGTGAAGCCAGTGAGTGGGGTTCAAGTTACCCAGCCAAAAGCAAATTGTTTTCACCAGTAACGTGCTGTGAGGTCAGTAATACGGTAGGTTTTGTGTTATGAAGGCCAGATTAAACCTCATCAAGTATTTCTTTTTTCACTTTGCGCAGGCAGGCACAGGCGCAGACACGCACACACCGGTCAATATCAAACAAGTTCACATCAGCGATGACACAGGATTTATGTACTGTACAACAGTGGCATATAAAATGCAACTACTAAACAATGGTAACTTCTATTCAGTATCAGAATGCAACCATATCCTTAATGACAGCACAGCGCCCAGCTATGTTTCTGCCTTCCAAGCTGTAGATCTGGGCTACTTTTTTGGGTAACATCCAGCCGTCGATCTTTCCTGGTGAAATGCTTTATTGGCATGGAGATTAAAATTACTGCCTTCATCCAGATTATTTTCATACTCAATGATGCACAACTGCCACATGTCTCATCGCAACGTCTAAACTACTGAATTAATACACAAATTAAAGATATACATGAATATCAAAATATTACAAATACAAGTTCACGGTATGAAATATAATTGGTTTAGAAAATGTGATTGACATGGGAGACAGGTCGGTCCTGCTGACCTTGCCTACCCTGACGGCTCGTCACTGCCATCGACTCACAGCAAGTGATTTTGTGAAATTGTGGTCTTGGTTTAAAAAAATTTAGAAAGTCAACACTGACTCAGCATGACACAAGACGTGTTTACAATACGTAACTGAAACCACAGTCCTCCATAACCAAAGTGCTTATGTTGCCTGAACCTAACCACATACCAGTTTTTGGGTCTTTTGTTTTATACAACCAATGTCCATCATGACCATCTCCCTGTGCTTTTACTCTGGTACAAGATGCAGCACTTCATTGACTGAAGAAACAATGCCAGTGAACATTATTAAAAGGAAGTAATTATGTTTGCTTTTAAAAAATGTCAGCAATAAAAGGGTAGTAAAGCTGTACAGCACTGAAATAGGAACTTCTGTAGCTGACAATTATATGTAATACAGATTAATGCAGACCTTAGTCTTTAACGTGACAAACAGGGTTGGAGATTAAGTTATAGTATTTACACATTTGCCCAAAACATGTTAAGATAAATATATGTGTGTGTGTGTGTTTGCATAATAGAAAAATATATCCTGACGCTTTTGGGAAACAGCATTTCCATACTGTAAAATATTTCCAGGTACTGTATCTCACACACAAAAACACATCTAATTTCTGTGTTATGTACCTTTGCTTCTTGGCTGTTGTCACATACAGCTGTGTGCCGATCACTACCATCTTCTGAGATGCCACAGACTGTGTGCCAACTGAGACGATTTGTGGAGGGTCCGTTTGGCATCCTAAATCCTGGACTCTGGCTGTAGTGGAGAGGTGTTGGGCACCAGGGCTCTGCTGTGATGTACTCTAACAGACAGAGGAAAATTAAGTATCTTAAACTGATATTGCACCAAATGAAAATGGCCAACATCTAAAATGCTAAACAGTGTTTTCCCCTGTAAAATCAGATTTAAAATTAGAAACACTTACATCCACTGATGAATTTAAAGGCATCGTAAGGAATGTGGTGTTTAAGTCATGTGGTTGTTTTTTCTTGAGAGGCCACTATGTCTGAATAGTTGTTGTTTAATTGTGGATTTTTGTATTATATGTTGTATTTGTTGCATTTTGTTGCGACTGGAACGAACGCAGAGAGAAGACAGTGAGAAACTTGAGAGTGTGGAAACTTCCTGTTCCACGGCTTCCATAGATTTAGTGTCTTTCTTAAAAGAGAAGACTGTTATCAAAACTAAAACCCACTTGGTCCCCAGTGAACATCAGCTTTCTGAGCACTGAGGCCAGACAGGTACATGTTTATTTATTCAGGCCTCATTCAGGTTACTAAATAGCTCCACGATGGTCTTTTCACTTTGTCTGACCTGATTCTTAAGATAACCAGAGGTCTGACAGGGAGGGTTAAAAACACAAACACAGGTGTGGGGTTTTAAACTAAACTAGTTTCAGTTCTTTACATTTTTTATTATTAGGATATACAGTGAGAATAAACACACAGCACTGCACACAGTCACACTGCTCCGTTTTAATTTGCAATAAAGACTCATGAAATCATCCTGCTGGAGGAAGCCAGGCTCGTTTTTGGACAGCGGACAAAAGCGACAGCTCACCACACTTCCTCCAGTCATATTTTATGGTTAATTATAAAGCGTTTGATGAGAGTAGCTGTTTTTAAAAGGCCAAATGGATTGGATGGCTGCGAAGCTACAGCGCTCACAGACTAGACATATGGCTGGGTGTAATCGCCACCAGGTTTCAGCGAACGCTTTAACAACAAAAAAAAAAGCGGAGGGGCTGGCATGAGAACAACACAAACAACACACTCGCTCCCAACACATTGCATTCTTGTTAACTGTTACTTTCATTTCGTACACAGTCATTTCAGGCTCTGTAAATTTGCTGATATGAATCAAATGCCAGACTATGAGTAACTATTCTGTGTTTGTTTTGCAGGAGTGTGTCAGAGCTCTGCTGCTGGTTTATCAGCTCCCCTGTTTCTGCACGACTCACAGTCATACCAGCAGCAGACTGAGACTGACATTGTGATGTTGTTGACCTTCAGTGACCCCATTTGTTTCACTGCCAGCGTCTGATGTAGCGATATGCCTCTGTCTGTTTTATCAGGCCTGCCTGGTCTGTGCCTCTCTGACTCTGCCACCTTCACCGCCTTACACTGGGCCCTTGAGGCAAACTGCACACAAACGCACATATACGCCCAGCATGACACATACGTACTGGGGTTATCTTGCCTTGACATGCCGGCGGTAATCAGTGTCCCATCACACTGTGTGCAGCATATCCAACTACTCTCCAAATGAGGCCTATAAAATGAAATGTTCTTCTCAGCTATATGGTTTCTCGTCTGCTCTTCCCCTCTTTTCCCATTACGCCGCCCCCATCATCCTGTCAAGCCGAGGAAGTGCGCCTAAGCAGACACTTAATTTGTCTTGTTTTGTCATTAGCTCCGTGGCCGCGGAGCGACCCACAAATACATGCCCCCCGCATCGATTTAATGTCAGCCGCTGCGTGGCAGTGATGCACGGATCGGCCGCCCTTGTTTCGGTTTTAAAGAAACTGACGGGACATCGCTTTGACGAGATACAATGGGTAGCGGGGTGACAAGTAGGACGGATGGCATTTGATATGGTGTTCCTTCACTGCTTTGAAAAGTCAACACATACGGCAGGCTCGCTGTCGGCCATGATGAACTGATGGAGGGCTGCCTCAGCATGAGGAGAGCAGGAAGTGCTGTCTGCCCGCTGCTCCTGCTTCTGCTTCTGCTTCTCGTCTGACACATTTCTTTACTGTTAAACAGGCGCAGACTGATCATTGGGAAGTTCAGGAATTTTCCCGGTGGGCCAGTCTTGTGAGGACTGGTCTTTTTTTATACCCAACCCCAGAATTATACACATTTCCTTTGTCACCAGGGAGAAAAAGTACAGTATAGTTTTGTGAGTCAGGGGGAACTTGTCTATGACTAATTCTTCCTTATTTTTCACCTCCTGCAAATTCGGCCAATATAATACATTGTTATTCCTTTCTTTGTACACACGAAAAATAAAAAAGCCCCATTTGTTTGTGTCAGTGTGTCACAGTTCTTGCTAAAGCCAATAAAACACAAGTATTTCCACGTATTTTCCTGTGAACCCAAACTGACTGGTCTCATCTTGCCTTCGTTTTGCTTACTGAGGATACAAAATTACCACACTGCCATCTTCTTTAGTGACAACTAATCACTCAAAGTGGAGACTTGAGCAGGAATTATTCTCGTGTGTCAGTTCTATGCAGAGCCTGCGCCATTGTGAGCATTTATACTTGTGCAGTGGTGTGTCTGTGTCACTCTGCAGTTAAACCTCCAAAACACTAGTCTGCGGCGGGGTTTCTGTGAAGTGCTGTAAAGTTTAGCTGATTCAAAACACACATTAAACACACATTAAACATGGCTTAATAGAGACGATTTCAAACACAAGTACACAAATCAGCTTCACTATAACTCGCAGCATTCACAGACAAACACTTGTCTTTATCTGGACACATTTTCCCCACAAAGACAACATGCTAACGTTATTAGCACGAGCCTATGGCATTTTACATTGTATAAATTAGCCTAGTCGCTAGCAGACTTTTCCTCTACTCATATGAACCAGTGACAACAGCAACATTTAACAAAGGTAACGTTACAAAATTCCGCTCCATTACACCTCACAAGGTTCACCGACGAAACAACTGCTAAATTAGCTAGCCAGCTAACCCTACACTTTTCAGGGTTTGATTTTGGTTTTGGAACAAGAAAGAAACGTGTATCATTTTCATCATCAACATCCACATTTAGCTCCAAATCCACAAAACCAGCCTGAAAATGAAGGAAATCTGAAACAACTGCATTACAGTCAATGGACCACAGCTGTGTTGTTGTCAGACTCTGGTCTGATGCTACGTTATGGTTGGCCAGTCTGTGTCCGGGGGCGGGACTTAGCAAAGGGTCAATTCTAAAGAAAGAGAACTTTTACAAATAAACACTGACTGTGGGTGAATTTGTATAATATAAATCTAAATTCTGAATATGGTTGGTGTTTGAGAGTTGAACTTTGGCTGCATTTACTAAGTGTGAGCAGATGTGTTCTGTCACAACGCATCGATCTGTCGTTCCACTGGGCCGGACACTGACATAGTGACTGACTGCTTTGTTATGAACCAAAGGAATATGTGGATTCGTCTTCTGTGACGAGTGTAAACATGTTTTAAAAGACTGATTTGAAGTGACTGTTAGTTATAGCTGAAATAAAGCAATTTTGCTGAGTCCATTTATTATTCATCATTTTCTTTCCCAAAGCCAATTAAGCCAATTAGGCAGTAAGTCAGTGCAGTTTGTGCCACTGCTTCGACTTCAGCTGTCCGGCCCCGTCAGTGTTGGAGGGAACATTTTACAGCACGCAGGATGGATGAATGTGCTTGTTCGTGTCAGGCCGTTTATCTAAAAGACAAACTGTGTTAATGTTGTGAGCGTAGCACACTGCATTATGTTTGACAGCGTATTTGTAAATGTTTTGTGTAGATTCTGACTGAATGAATGAAAGTGATTTGCTGTTCATAAGTGTGTGCATAGTTGCGCAGCCTTGTCTAACTGGGTTTGTTGATGTATGGCTCTTGATACAGTCTGAATGTGAGGCATAAATACATAATCAGTCCTCAGCTCGTTGCAGCACACACATGCATGTGGTTACACATTGGATTGGGGTTTGGGCCTCCACAACACCAGCCACAAAACACCAGCACTTCTTTTTATAGCAGTGTAATTCAAATCACAACCCACATTATTTGTATTATTGCTGTTGTTATTATATTTACTTGTATATTAGTTCAGGGGAAAAAAATTACAGCTCCTTCCTGGCTCCATCATCCACAATTATCTGCCTCTGCTAGCATTTTGTCATCTCCTGAAAATTCACTCGCCAGGACCATGAAATAACTTTATAATGACTGCGAGGAAACCAAATTGGAAATTTCAGCTTTGCCCACATCTCCTCTGGCCGCCTGCAGAAAACTTGTCAAGAACGAAGAACACTTACCTTCACAGTTTAGAATAAGTCAGAGACAGTACATGAAGACGTTACACTACATGGCAAAAAAGGAGGTCTGCATACGTTCACTTACTTTTGGTCTGGGTGGGTGATATGGCCCTAAAATAATATCACAATATTTAGGGGTATTTTTGCGCCAACAGTATTCTTGACGATATGAAAAATTAGTAAAATAATAATAATAATTTAAGAACACAGAATTGCAACAAAATAAGTGATATAGTTTTACAGTTTGCTTCAAATATTCAGTAAAAACTAAAGAAAAATTATCTAATTTCTTTAGTTTGTGAACAACAACAGTAACTCTGAGTGAGATTCAAATTCTGTATACAGTATTAATAGTTCAACAAAATAAAATCTACCACAAATGACACATTTAAACAGCTCCCAAATATAAAAAATGTCCCCTGGGATCTATATATATAAATCAACAGGTGATTTCCTTCTTTTAGTAAAATCCTTAATGATTGTTTTTTTTCCACCTGGACCTTTATGCTCTGCCATTTCTCCTCTAATCATCACGCTGTAACCTGTGACAGGCTGTTATGATACCACAACTATCACACACTCACATATGTGGAGTTTATTGTTGAGCAGCGAGCGTCACATAGGTTTACGTTACCAAAGGTTTGTGAGCGCACGGTGAGAGAGGAGAGGGAGAGACGCTGTGCTGCTGCCAGAGGAGCCGCTGAATGAGTTCCCTCTGAGCGGTAAGTCACTAAAAGAGAGTGAGAAGTCCGGGGCTGTTCATAAAACATTCAGGACGCCACAGTTTATTCCACACTACTGAAGCTGCTCCTCTTTTTGGAACCAGCACGGAATCAATGACAATTTCGCTTTCAGCCATGTTTGTTGTTGCCGTGGGTAACAGTATGACGTCAAAAGTCAACAAGTCAAAATATCACGAGTATCACAATATGAATTTTTCATATGATAACAAAAACTATCCCGGTATTATCATGAACGAGATGATATGGCACACCCCTGTGCTACAGTATCCAATTACGTCTTTGAGCATTCGTTGTTCTGACCACAAACATTCCAGAATTTGATTGCGAGTGGACAAAGACCACTTCCTCTAAAGCTGTGTTCACATCATAGGAAAAGTGGAAAGCAAACCAAAGTCCGATTCAACGACACTATACTAAGCAGGTTTACATTGTTTTGTCATTTTGCTATTTGCTTTTATAAGTTATTGATCTCTTTCTCTTTCTCTTTGAGTTACCTGAAGTCACTTCCTGGTTGGAGTTGGCCAAAAGATGGGACTGTGGGCGGAGCCTGGTTTTATGCAGAAGGCCATCCCATGGCACAAACCAAGAGCTGTGACATCATGGGGGGATTAGGGGTTTCTTTGTGTTAGGGTGCCTTCTGAATCACATACTTTGTCTTTTTACTTTTAGTAGGTACTGCAGCTGTGCTTAAAAGGTACGTACTGTTGCACAATCAGGACATACTTCTTTTTAATACCAATACGAAATTAACTTGCTTTTATATCCGTTGCCTTGGAGATAAAACAAAAGCCAGAGTTCGCCAGAGATGAAAATCAACCCAGAGAGCTCTGCTGTTACTTTGCAATGTATGTAGTTTAATTTTGAAGTTATTATTATTATATTTGCAACAGTATAATCACATCTGCAGTTCTCTGTCATTGTTATTCTTATAGTTATGTCCTTTTGTCCGATCGTTCCCTCGCCTTAAATTCAGTTATTACTGAAACCATGACAACAAAGGTAACCTTAAACCCTAAACTTAACTAGGCAATTACCTTAACTCAAACAATGATCTTTCCTTTAACCTTACCAAGTTGTTTTTGTGCCTAAATCTAAAAAAAAAATCTTAACTACAGCACTGTCACATCAGACAACAGAGTTGTTACTTTGGTAATGTGGTGCGGCTTATTGTTTAAAGTGCTGTTATGATGGGATGTGTGTTGGGCCTCCTCATTTTCATTGAAAAAAGTCACAATTTAAGTGTCCTTGGTTGCCTCAGACATCAAGGATATTAACTGTCCAACATTTTATGGTCTGGAATCATATATCAGCGGCAGACCTAACTGCAGAGGACACAGGAAAACCAATGCTGCATACTGAGAAGGAAATGTTATCTACCCCACAGCTCACCCTAATTGCACCTCACTTTCATTCAAAAACTTTCCATATACTTTATATAACAAGGTTCGATGTTTACTTTGTGTCAGAAGGTGTTCTCTGCCTCTTCACATGTCTTCGTCATTCTCAGTTTCCAGGCAACTGAAGGGCACGGTGATGAGAACAGCGGAGCATAATACAGCGCTGGCATAGCTGCAGCAGGAACTTGACAAGTTTAATGAAGACAGGCAGGGAAACAAAGAGGGGAGAAAAAAGGAAGCAGAAGTCGGCGATGACTGTAGGTCAGACGAACGAGGAGAGAGCGGAAGAGCAGCACAGCGGTCACAGATGGCTTCCAAGTCTCCCACAAATTCGAGCAAGACCAAAGCCTGGCCTTGATATATATGGTAATAAAGTTATTAGGGGCCTTTTAGGAAATTCGCTTCGGGGGCGATTCAACAAAATGACCTCACTTAGATATGATGCTGCTTTGAAAATGGCTCTGACAGTCTGTCATGCTGAACCCACAACTCTCCTCTGATACCAATACATGTGGAATGTTTTACTTGGCGCGGCTACACAATGCAATGCTTGGAATCTATTTGGGTTTTCAATGTGGGTGAAGGTTTTTCTTTGGAGAGGGCAATTTGAAGCTCGGCTGAAAGCGCCAGGTGGGTTTTGGGGGTTTAGCTCGGATATTGGATGATTCAATAAGACGTTTGTGGAAACTTGCAAACGACTTGGATCCTTTATTGCTTGTTTAATCCAGGATTTAAAAGGCTTCATTCCTGCTACCCACATTCAGGCTGGTTACAAGATTTCACGGTTGATGTACCCACAAAAGGTAATGTTTATTGTGAGGATGACATTACTAATTTTTCTTTTGACCTTTTGAATATAAACATTCAAATCCCCCGATAGCTACAGAGGGCAAGATGTCAAACCAAAGGAGGACAATAACTGCTGTAAAAGCTAAACCAAACAGCATGGATCGAGGTTCACCTTCCTCAAATGCAGTATCACCACATGAGAGGCGTATTTAGTTATTTGCCAAGGAAACCCTCTCTCCAAACATGAAAACACAGCTCTCCTGTTTCACCAAACACCCGAGACGAGAAACATGCTTAAATAAATACACTACAGTGCTCTGGTTTGATGTTTGAAAAGTACAAGTTTGTGTGTCGCTGCTGAGCTCCATGGTGACAACTGTAAATACTGTTAAGATCCATTACAATTAACTTTGTCAGTGATTGGTGTTGTTTGTCTGCAGAAAGGAGACACCAGTAACTATCTGTATTTAGTGTGCGTGTATTGTTGTTGCAACTTCAAAGAAGAACATCTAATTGACAACACAACATCACCACAATTTCCATTTTGTAGCTTTTCATCAGTCGATCATGATCTTAATCAACATATAGAGTTTGCTCAGTCTGCTGGGTCTCAGCCATGTTGACTTACAGTTACAGTGCTTGAGCTTTTTTTTTTTAAATCAGACCCTGTTTATGGTTCAATTCATGGTCAGCATTTTCTTTGCAATAGCCATTCAGTGTATTTACATTCTGTTTTTTCCTCTCTATTTTGTAGTTTTTATTAGTCACAAAATCCGCCTGTACCACACTGGATCACATTCTCACGCACAAAGATGCCTGCATGTGATCAAGGATTACTGTTTTGTGTTTTTATAATTTTGTCTTATTGAAATCAGCCTCTCTTTCAGCTGTATTACGTTACTGCTAATGCAATTTCCTGCCGCTTCTGCCCAGAATTCTGAGACTTTTAGCATTAAAACACCCTTACAAACAGCTGAGGTGAGAAGTTCTTAAAGTACTCAGGGAAGAAAGGAAATTTGAACATCTACATATTGTCAACTGGCTGAAGTATCTGCTGATGGAGATCATTTCATGACATTGAAAGCCTTGGCAGGCTACTAAATCGACCTTGTGGTTCGCTTTTCTCAACTTCCAAGATCAGATGTGAACTTTGAACCGCAAGAACCATCTCCATTTAAATTAAACACCACCCGTCCATATTTAGTCAATATTTTCCATGAATGCATTTTTTCAAAGGGGCGCTCAGTTTTATATGAGGTTCAGTTGAAAAATATTTCTGTAGGCAGTGGCTGATTTCATACAGGCAAGACAGGTGGCCACCTAGGGCGCCATCCAGAGGGGTGGCACCAAAATCCTCACCCATCTTTTTCAAGAGAAAGGAAAAGAGAAAGGAAAAGTCCTCCAGTCCTGACGATGCAGCTCACCTTAATGTCTTCATTAGTGAGTGATCATTACGGTCAAAACATGCTCGAGCACTGATGGGTATGGTGGAGTGGAGTTTATGTTATCAGAGTAAGAGCATATCAAAAGCAAAAGCCATCTGGGGCGCTGAATGTGCTAGAACTTGGCCCAAACTCAACAACAGCCTCTGTTGTTTCAATATTGATCATTCTTTCTAAAGACTGGCCCGTGTTAAAAGATCTTTCAAATCTTAACAGATGTTAAGACCTCACACATGACGACATGTAATGAAACATTGAACAGTTTTGTCCTATAGTATGTGGAGGGCAATGATTTGGCCAAAACAGCGCACCACACACTAACAGATTCTATTCATGAACAGCCACAGTCCTCAACTCTCAAACCCGGAAATCTCGCAAATCCGTCACGATCAAACATGACTTTAGAATAAACAAAAAGAGCTCAAGTACTTTGCCTGGTACAGGGAAACCAGGGTCCCCTTCTGGAGCCAGACGTGGGAGGGGAGCTGGCCAGCGGTCCACCCTCTGAGGGGATAGGTATCAGGGCTGGGTATATTGTGTGCCAGGTGGCAGGCAGGGGCAGGGACCCAGGAGTGCTGACCCCTCGTAGACTGGCTCTATAGGGACGTGGAACGACACCTATATGACGGGGAACAAACTGGAGCCGGTGTTGGAGGGGAAGCGGTACCAACTAGATAGCTGGGCTTACCTCTGGTTCTGGAACCAAACTCCTGAAGAGGGGAAGATCTCTTGCCTTTTCCCGGACAGCCATGGTGAGAGGCAATGGTGTGGCGATTCTCACAAGCCTTCAACTGGAGCTGCTGTGCTGGAGTTCTCACCTGGAAACGAGATGGTCCCATCAGTGTCTGCAGTGAAAAAGCTCCAACAACAGTTCCAGAGATTTTCTCCCTCACAGCAGCTTTTATCATGTGGTGACATATTTACATTGCACGAAACTCCACTTATTGCCGTGCGAGTCTCACGTTTCAGGATCAGTAAGAGGATGTGAAGCAAATGTTGCGTGTTTGATACCATCAGCATGATCAAAACCTCACATTCTTCAACACATCCACAATCAGACATTCCCACAGACTCCCACACGCTCACTTTGAAACTATTTCTGAATGGAGTCCTTCATGCCGTCGACACATTCTGCACGTCCCCAGACTCCCTGTTTATCAGTGAGGATAGATGTGGAACGTGTGTCTATTTGTTTCTGTGTGTGTTGAGTGCACATCAGACGGGAGCTGCTGGAGCTTTTGTCTGAGTTAATTACTAAAACAGCATCAAACAACAGAACAGAGAAGCTCTCCATGGATAGCGTCAGCTGGCTGGACAGTTTGTCACAGCTTCAAAACCACCACCCACTGCTGTGATAAGGTGTGCGCATTTGTGTGTGTGTGTATGCGCAGGTGTGTGCATGTTTGTCAGTTGGATGGAAAAGGAGTCTGTCCGTCTGTCTGCCTGATGTGAGGCTGTGTGTGTTGTTGTGCTGGGTGTCCCACAACAATTTTGACAGCGGGCAGATAAGGAAAAGTGTCTGTGTGTGTCCAGACATTTAAGCAGCAAACACACCAGTTTGGACACATTTTGGTCAGGTCTGGTAAAAAAAAAAAACGTCCACGGCAGCAGTGGAGGCAGGCGTGCAAAGATAAGCTCTGAGGCCTTCAGGCTTTGTACAGTGTGATTTTACTTTGCCGAGTTTCAGTCACAAACCGTCCAACTTCCAAATCATGTCAACGAGTCGGATTAACCAAACACTCTTAGACGGGTTCTAAATTGCTCTGCTCAGTATGGGCGCACATTTCATTCACATTATGACACCCAAGAGTAAAAGGAAGAACTACAACCTGCAGAGCTTTAAGGTCTGCTGTCAGAATTAGCAGATTTACACATATTTAGCGGTGTCAGTAGTGGTGTAGGGGGAATAATAAAACTGGAAAAATATTTTATTTGTTATCCACACCTTGTATTGTACCTAAAGTCCAGAAGAAATGTTTGACATAAGGTTAGACGGCAAAAACCGTCATCATACCGTGACTTTTTTCCATCTTCAGATTTTAGCTTAGTATCTCACTTACTGTCCTTGAGGCAAGGCTGTTCAGTTTTGTGGAGGGAACATTATTCTATTGTTAAACACTGACAGGGCTGAGAGACAAAGGAGTCAAACTGTTGACAGTAAAAACTGTTTTTCAGACTGATACACGAACACATCTTTGACGTCTAATCCAAAAGCAGGACAGACAAAACACAACTGTGACAGCTGAGAGTGAATCACTGGTCAACTGCGTGTCACTCTACCACTAAAGAGTGTGGAAAATGGCTGTGATAACATTTTCAGACTGAAACCATGTCACATTGCTGGCAACAAGACCAAGGTTTCTGTTATAAGTTACTGTTTTTTGACTGGGAAAATCTGTCACGGTCTGAAATTGAGCATAGCGTTAGTTCAGGCAGGACAACACTTTCCAGCTCCTCCTGGAGGACCCCAAGGCGTTCCCAGACCAGACAAGATATATAATCCCTCCAGTGTGTTCTGGGTCTGCCCCAGGGCCTCCTACCAGTGGGACGTGCCCAGAACAACTCTAGTGGGAGGCGCCCAGGAGGCATCCTGATCAGATGCCCGAACTACCTCAATTGACCCCTTTTGACGCAAAGGAGCAGTGACTCTACTCCGAACTCCCTCCAGATATCCGAGCTCCTCACCCTATCTCTAAGGCTGAGCCCAGCCACCCTTCGGAAGAAATTAATTTCGGCCACTTGTATCCACGACCTCATTCTTTCGGTCACTACCCAGAGCTCATGACCATAGGTGAGGGTTGGGACATAGCCTTTAGGCTCAGCTCTTTCCTCATAACAATGGTCCAGCTGCACCAAACCACCTCACGCGCCATTCTACCCTCTCTGTATAGCCTGCCTATCAGTTGTTTTTAAGACCAATAAACACATATTAGAATCTTCCAGAAGGCATGATACGACACAATCTCACCAACAGAAACCCTGAACAAGACAAAGCAATCATTCACCCACAGAAGGAAAGCATTTGCGATGGCTGGGAATCGAACCCAGGTCAACTGCTTGGAAGGCAGCTATGCTCACCACTATACCACCATCGCTGCTGGCAGAAACATTTGCTCACATCAAGATGAACATTTTGAATTGAAAGGGCGCAGGAGAGAGGAGTGTAGTTTGATCAACAGGTGTAACAATCTCATACAATAGGTACAGGCAGAGCATACAGGTAGACCCCATTTTTCCTAAAGAGATTCCCACCTACACAAGTAAAAACCTGCATTAATAATAATAATAATAATAATAATAATAGGCCTTTTTCATAATGCCATAATGCTGCCCCCCAAACATCAAGGTACAGTTTAAGGAGATGGTCACCTTATTGAGGAGCTGGAGCTGTTAATCCTGGCTCGTGAAACTAAGCCTAACTTAGTGCCTCTCCAAGGTGTTGCATTAGACGTGAGAAATGTACCTGGACTTCCCTGGTTGGATGTGTGTGGTTGACTCACCGCCAGGCCTACCACCTACAAAACATTCATTAAATTACCAATAAAACTATTATAACATGCAACGTGTCACCTGCAGTTCTTCATGAGAGGCAATTCTGGCGGAACAATGAAAACTACTATGTAGAAAGTTAAAGTAAGGACAGAATGTAAAAACATTTAATGGCACTTGTTGACAAAATGCTGACCAAACATAGTTTCAAACATTGGGTTCAACTAAAACATTGAAGAAGAGTACACTTGCAAGATAAATGTGACACTTTCTAATGTCACAATGGAGGGACAACTACGCAGGTTGATTTTAGCGCTGCTCATTGTGGACTATATTGCTGTCATTGTTCATTTTAGTCAAACCATACAGTTTGAAAACGAGGCGCGGCTCCAACTAGAAACAATGTTTTGATGCATTGGATGTGCTGAATGTGCATATTAAGGCAGTACAGGAGGAGGTGCACATTAATAATCCTCCAGGACTGTAACATGCTCATGTCACCCAAACAATGTGTCATGTGACTGCATTTGCTTCACATCCAGGTCGGAACACGTTCTCACCACAAACCAACCGCACCAGAGTTTGTTCGTAACCGGACTGAGACCACCTCTTCAAGAAGGTCTCGGTCTGGTTGTTTTGGTGCACACCTGAGTGTGATTGCTGTGTTCACACCTGCCCAAACAAACTGCACTGAGGGGGCAAATGAAGTTGAGTTTGACTGAACCGAACCAAACGGGGCAGGAGTGAAAGCCCCCTAAGAGTCATCTTAAATGTCTCCTTCAGGGTAGTTGTCTACAATTGGATCAGTTTTGAGCGCCTACTGCTCAAAAGCATCTCTCGTTGTCGGCAGGATTCGAACCTGCGCGGGGAGACCCCAATGGATTTCTAGTCCATCGCCTTAACCACTCGGCCACGACAACTCATGACATGACTGTTGACCGACTTCAGCATATTCTCACAATGTCAACAGCTGATGAAAACAAAGCTGTGACTGAGTGCACGTCAAAGCTTTCTAAAGGCTGACGAGAGCAAGTGATCCTAACAGGTGTTTTTACAGACACCTTGCCCTGGGGGATTATCTATTTACAAGATTGATAACTTTCCTGGAAAGCCATAAAACATACTGGAGATGCCGGGGATTGAACCCGGGGCCTCATACATGCAAAGCATGCGCTCTACCACTGAGCTACATCCCCTGTGTATATAACAAACAAGCAATATGTTTACTTTTCTACGTATTTCCAAGGTGCCTGAATGACATAGCTAACCTGGCTAAAATTCTCTCTGCACATTATTCATGTAGCATACATTTTCTATTCTTACATATACAAAATGCTGTAAAAACATTTCGTAAATACCAACTTATCGCTCAGTTGTATCACCTCGTTTCTGTCACCTCAATCAAACCTGTAAGAAGACTTGCAACAAGTTTTCTGTCTTTCTAAAGAACAAATGTGTGGTGATGCAGGAGACACAGGATACCTGCTGTTGTTTTCTATCTCAATATGTATAAGTATGAGAGAAAAGCTTTTTCTGTGTATGAACTGTGTGTGCTGAAACTTTATACAATGCACAAATACCTTAAATTTGAACTGCAGTACATGGAAGTAATCACAGATCACAGCATGATGCAAAGATCTCACTGCACTGTGAAACTAGAGTTGTGAACGTGTTTGTGTGTGAGCTCTCAGCAAAATCTCTATCGCTGCATGTGGGTGTTTTGAGTGCTTAAGATTAACAGCTATCAGTTTGGGAAAACTATTCTTCTCACACTATTGTTGTATATTTCCTACCCTCTTCAGGTAGAAACATATCTTCAGCTCCCTTTATTAAAATCCCTATTTCAATATCTTATTTTCCTATTGGAGTCACGTCTGGGGCCCAGTGAATGACACAATAACTTGATATCTTATTCAATTGAAATGCCATGGAGCAATAACGATTTGCTACAGCAAACAGCTTGCAAATAAAGCTTGTCTCCCTGAGCGGTAATAAAAAGCCTCATGTGGAAGAGGTTATATTAGGACTGCGAGAAATCAAATAGATAGGATCTGGAGTGCTCGATTTCACTCACAGCTCCGAAACCAGAGTTATAGGCTGCCTTGTGGGGAAGGCAAATATTGAAACATTGCACTCAAACTAAGTCAGGGGAGTTGAGCAACATGCTGAGATGTCAGCAGGTCACAGACACGTGTGTGAAAGCTGCTTTCTACCTGTCTGAGGCCACATGTCTGGACTCACTGACTGAGTTTGGTCATTCCTGAGTAACCAGGTTACTGTGGGCTTTCTGCAGAAACCTCATTTCTGTAATATCATTGGTTTCCAGTCTGGTATTCATGTTACCAGGTTTCTGACAAGGTTTTGACAGTGCATGTGCAGACTGTATGACTCACATCTCAATATATACAATGACCGCTGTAACCAGTCCTCTCCATGGAGGCCATTAAGTGGTGTCTTTGTAACATGATTATACTGTAAGGGGCTGTACATCTTAAACCGCCTGGAAAACGCGGGGTCGGACATTGGGTGTGACTCTTGTGCCTACTCTGTGCAAACTTTCAAGGGCGTGGAGGCAGGTTGCATCTGAGGTTGGTAAGCGACCATAACCAGCATCATATCGTACTTACATTAAATCTTAAGTGCAGAGATGATCTTCTTTCGGGTGCATTTCGGGGCTAAAACAGATTTAAAGCTCTGGCAGCTCTGCACTAAAATGATCAACTACTTCTTCATATTCAGACTGATATTTACGGAAGAAGGGAAAGATATCTGCCGGATGGGATTGGTTGTTCCTGGTCATGTTATATGATGATGAAAGTTGAACTTGGTTTATCTCAGCGCAGCCGTCCCGCACTAAAAAATAGGCGCTCAGGAACGCATGCATGCTGCAGTGGTGTCTCTCTGGTGTTTGGGTGCACCTGCTGCACATCTACATCGAAAACAATGAATTTGAGGGCAAAAAAAACGCAGCATGTTTACGGCTCATAAAAAAGCAAAATCCTCAGCATGCATTGTGTTTCCCACAGGCCTGAAGCATACTTGTGGTGGCCGGTGAAAAGACCCGCACAAAAATGGTACTACTGGTGACAAACAAGTAATAAATGTGACCTTTAACACAATATTTTGATTTTCTGTTAATTACATACATTTCATCATTATGGTCTTTTGTAGTCACATGGAGAGCATGTTTAACATCTCTGTCTGTCTGCTTGTGTGTGTGTGTGTGTGTGTGGGTGTGTCTGATTGTTTGTGTGGGTGTNGTGACCTTTAACACAATATTTTGATTTTCTGTTAATTACATACATTTCATCATTATGGTCTTTTGCAGTCACATGGAGAGCATGTTTAACATCTCTGTCTGTCTGCTTGTGTGTGTGGGTGTGTCTGATTGTTTGTGTGGGTGTGTCTGCTCGTCTCTCACGCTCTGTGTTTAGACACAACTGACAAAAATGTGGAATACGTAGGCCCACGTAATTTAAAAAACACAATCATAACAGTAGTGATACTATTTCTGATAAATATAATGGATGGATGTGATTTCATCATGTGGGGGGTAAAAATTGGGGGAATTGAAACACTGAAAATCAAAAGGGTTGGCAAGCACGGGATGCGTACTTTATTATTTATCAGAATCTGATTATCTATATTTTGTGTAACATATCATGTATTTTATTCATTACAGATTATCAGTGTGATTTCTTCCCAGATTTGCTCGCGGCTCGTGGAGAAAACAGAGCAGACGCTGAAAATATTGCTACAGATTGTGAGACAGTTTTTGTGTCGAGGACTGTTTCCCATAGGCTTCCCTCTACCTAAATCTGAACCAACCACGGAGAGGGTGCTACGGGAAGCATCATTTTAACAGCAGGGAAACTATTCAACAGGGGGAGCAGACTCCAACACAACACCAGTGCTTTGGGGCACTTCCCCACAGCCGCGGTAGCAAAACGAACAAGTAGAGTGAGGAGAGAATGTCCACTTGTTAATGTTTGATCGTGGATGACGTAGTTCTTGCAGATGGATAAAAAATAAAAATAAAAAATGCCACGACAGGTGGCCAAATATACTTTGGCGGATGTTAATATGCCTGTGCAGGTCGTCCAAGTCTATGGCCCCTTTCCCACTGCACAAAAATACTACTAATACCCGCAGATATCTGACGTCTGTATATAATGGGAGAAGGTATCAAATGACTCTGCAGTAGCCACGCGAAAAATCTCGAAAGATGATGACGTGACACTGTGTGGCTGAAACGTTTGGTTATCCCATGTGACGCAGAGATGCAAGGGGGTAATTTCTAAATTACACGAGGCCCTCTGATGATGCCAGTCCTGTACTTATAGAGCTTTAGTTCGTCAAAACAAAGGTGGTATTTCCAAACTTTTACAGCATGTCCTAAACTATACTGATTATATACACTACGCAGTATCAATCAATCAATCCTTTACTTGTCACATGGAATCATACAGCATCTGCGTAATGCATTGTGAGCATACTTGGGGTTCTGGTTTCTCGTTTGCATTTAAATGTGATGAATGCGCTTGGGTACATTTTCAGCTGATTACAATCTGGGCGTTTGTGAAGTGGTACAGGGGTCAAAGACACTAAAAACAGCACAGGACAAGCATTTTGTTTTTCCCCCGTGATTACAATGTATGCTTTACATACTTTTACACTGACACAGGTGATGAGATCCATGCTTCTAGAGGTCACCAACTACAAAAGCAGGTTTATTATGTCGAGTGTTAACCTTTAACCAGGGCCAGCTTTGAGGTTCCTGCATACACAAAGGCTAACAAGGTCACATAAGCTTGCCGTCCTGTCCACATGCCTGCAGGGTCCAGACTCCACTTTTAAATGCAGATAACCTTCCTAAACAACAGAGGTCCTGCGACTCAGGGCCAAATCAGTCACCGATTATCTGTGTTTACAAAGGTCAGCGTTGTTATAGGCCTGGACGTGGAGTGTCCACCAACTTATCTGTCACCTGGCCTCGATGGCCAGACAGGATACTGTGTGAAGAGTGGGGCTGTCAGAGGATCTAGAGACAGTACACAAGCCGAGGCCGGAGCTCTGCTAACCCAGCATGTGTGTGATGGTTAGAAGAAATGTGTATTTGTGAGGGAGGCAGAGAAAAGTGGGAGAGAGGTAGGAAGGGAAGCCCCTCTCAGCCCTCAGGACATAATTAGACTTCCCCACTCCAGCTAGTGCAACATCGTGGTGAGTCTCCAACTCCAGGGCTCTGCTAAGTCCTTTGATTAGCCAGCCGGGGTTTGTGGTGGAGCACTCCCTTCATCTCTCCCAACCATGTGCCTTGTAGCAGAACATGTACATGAAATGTTATTAGGGAAAAAGGAGATAGAGGGTTCATGGAATTCATATTTCCTTGTAAAATTATAATAATGTTAAGTGAATAAAGGCTGATTTCCAAAACCTCTTGAGAAACATTTTCTTGTCAACACTGGAGCTTTCAACTGGGCCTGCTAACAAATGCTATTATCATGATTAGAGTGTGTGTGTGTGTGTGTGTGTGTGTGTGTGTGTGTGTGTGTGTGTGTGTGTGTGTGTTCCTCTGTGTGCAATAGAAGGGTAAGTGATTGTCTATGATGCCAACTCTTAAGTGCGCAAAACACATTTGCAGCATAATTATGCACAACTAGCTGCTAAATAGCTATGTCATTCTGCCCAAGAATTTTATTGTCTTCTTGTCTTGGCTCCCTTTCTCTCTCTCACACACACACACACACACACACACAACACACACGTACACACACACAGGTGACATCCCTTATCAATCACGTTGGGAGGAATGAAGAGGCATCCACCGGGCGATTGTAATCTTTACTGTGTATCATTATTCGGTACACCTCTTCTATCTTGTGGAGGAGGAAGACAAAATGATCACCTGCCTCTATTAGAAAGACAGACAGCAACGCTTTTAGTCACGTCAAATGTCCTCTCACGTATGCACATGAGCAAAACGGGAATACACGCAGGCAAACGCACACAGTCACACACAACCCAGGGGCTGCTCAGGGGTGAAATAAACAAAGCGAGTAAATGAGTAAGAGTGCAAACCTGCTGTAAATAGAAGGAGGAAGGAAACGGGCAAAATTAAAGGGTGAGATCACTGAGGCACTGATGCCTTTTGTTGTTACTTTTAGCAGTTGGTGAGTTTTAAAGTGACGCTGGTAATCTTTCTTTGCTTAACCTTTATTTCAGCCTGAAAAATGGTCTTCAGCTGTTGGGGGGGGAGTGCAGAAGGTTGGGGATGGTGTTGCAACTGTTTATGATACATTCACAAAATATACAGACGTGTAAGCTGAGATTAAAATGAAGGCCGAGATCGAAGATGGGAGTGCCCTGAGCAAGGGGAAAGGAAGTAGAGGGTAGGAAGTAAGGAAGGGGCCATTGTCCATCCACTTTACACCCCTGGCCCACATTCATTTTAAGGTGCAACTCGCTGTATTGCAGCAGAAGTGATCCCATCACAACATGGTCTCTTGTTTTCTTACTGTCAACGAATCCCACAAAATGACCAATAGATACAATGCTTTATGCCAGAATCAGACGATCATAGAGTCATGAATTCTTTGGCCAAGAGACAATAGAATACTTGTTGGTCCACGACCAGTCACAGCTTGCCATCTTGTAGGACTTGCATGATGCACATATGTGATCTGAGGAGTTTCTAAGTACCAATTTCTCTGTTCCAGATAACTCCAACAAGATTATTCCACTTTTGCTTTACCATGTTTCCAGTTGTGTCCTCCGTGCTCCTCTGGACAAACTTCATGGAGCTTGTCCTTGAGGTTGTCGAACTAGACCACACAAGGTGAAAACATGACATGCAACTCACAATGCTGGGTCATCATGAGGGGTCCCACAGTCTGCTGTGGTTGCTGTTCTTTTATGACATACTACTCATCACTAGAACAAGCAATAATTGCACCCCAAGCTCTTTTGAGTTTCTCATGACCCACATCTGTTGGGTTGGGCCATTATCATCTGTGTTGTCTGGTCTCTGCATTAGTCATCACTTAATAATTTTTGACTTCCCCACCCTGTCTGTGGCACTCAGCCCAAAACTGAAATTTTCCACTGATTTTACACTTTAAAGTCTGTTTACAGGTCTTGAGGAGTATGACTGCATATGTGCAAGAAGTTGCTGTGTGTGAAGTTTGGTGATTGCCTTAAGTGATGTCACCTGAGTCACGTTGGTTGGGCTGAAAAGTACAAGTTTGAAAGTGAAAAGAATCTGGGGGTGTGGAGTCAGAAAGACGTGAGCTGGCCAGACCTCTGTAGCCATCTTCTCCACGCTAGCTGCTCGAGGCTACATCTGGTTATGCTAGTGTACAGACACAATGGAAACTCCAACTGAATTGCTAGCTGTTGAGGTGCCTTGTGGGTAATGTAGGCGCTAGGTTTTTTTTAACAAAGAGGAATTATGCGTGTAATAAAAAACTAGAGTTCTGCTGCAATGATTTTTATTTATTCATTATCATTAAATTGTCCAACAGCGTTAGAGGAGTAGTGTTGGGTATCGAAACCTAGTTTCAATGGGGCACCAGTTCCTATATGACCAGTACCTATAGGACTGAATAAAAACGCAGATTTTGGTGCATCATTTCGGTGCCAAATTGTGTGCACAACAAGTGCGTATGTGTGATCGCGATGCATGACAGTGAGACTACGGCGACACGAAGTTGAGTGTGGTCGTATTTTTCAAAAAAAGTATTGGTTCAGGCAGCGTTGAGGCACTGGCGCCATTTTAAAAGTATCGTTTAAGTGCCAGTATCAGAAAAATACCAAACCCTATGAAGGAATGCAATGTAAACAGATGAAGTACCCTTTTATAAAATAAGGCTCAGTAATTTTCTAAAAAGGCTAATCACTGCAGATTTTAGAAAAAAGTTACACACATAGGTATGAATACTGCATTTGCTGGGGACTATTTTAAGCCACACATGAATCCACATTTGGCGCACCAGTGAGTATTTGGGGCAGCAGGACGGTGTGTGTGGGACTGAGTCAAATAAATTAGAGTGTGTGTTCATGGTAATGAAGGAACATGTCACTCAGAGCAACAGTGTGGCTAATTGATGTGGTTTTAATAGTGTGTGGACAACGATGGAGCTCTATGACAGACAGGAACTTGTTAGTTGGATTGATTGATCGTTGGTTTGGTCTTTTCATTGGATTTGTTGACAATAAGAAAATGTATAAAATTTTAACAGAATATTTGAAGGGAAATTGTCTCTCGTTCGACCCCCCCACTAGAACTGTCTGAATATCTGAACTGACAAACAGCCTGCCACTCAAACCGTTTCTGTTGTGGCGTTTCATTAAAGAACACGGAAGTCAAATTGTCTCTCTGTCTTTTTTCCCTATCATTCCCTCTCTCCTGATAGCTCCACACAGACCTCCGTTTAATGAGGCCATTTCATTTGCTGGAACCCCCATGCAAAACAAATGTGTCGCTTTAATCAACACTGGCTGCTTGATTGCAATTCCGCCATAAAACTTCGCCTCCTCCATTTGCACCACGCTTGGAGCTGTCATCGTGACCTCGCCGTGGCCCGGCTCCGGGATTCACCCTTCAGCGGCCCAATCAGCCCACCCACTTGTGTGATATCATTCCAGTGCAGTGTTTGGGGTGTTGATGTCAGACGCCTGTCACGCCCTCTCACATAGCTCCAGAATCAGTAATGCCTTTGATGGGAAGAGGAGCGAAAATAAAAATATGTTCTTGGTTTGGACCCTTGCAGAGATATGAGGGGAAGAGAGGCGACTATGAATCTTTGAGGTGCCGGCTGATGGGTTTCAAACAGCATAACATTTGTGCGTGTAATGCAGCGCTGAGAGGGATGGGATCTGTCGGCCGGGGTCCCTGAGATGTGTTGATGCGCCACTTTCACACCGACCCCCTGCTGCTCCCCCTAACGTCCTGCATCCCTCTGCCGCTTCATGCCTCACATCCTCTCTCTCCTGCATTCCTCCATTTTTGTTAAACTCTCTCTTGCATCCCCCTTTTTCCCTTTCATGTGCTCTTTATTCTGATATGTCAAGGAAATTATCCTCTCTTTATTGATTCCCTCTCCTCTGGTTGAAGGGATAATGTGCATGGGAGGAAGGGACGTGCAGCCTCTCTCTGTCGTCGGCTTTTTAATGCTGTCTGTCTGCTTAACTCTTCCCTCTCTCTCTCAGATGGAGGAGTTGTGGTGATGAAGATGCTCATTTCTCTCTCCCCTGGAGGGCCAGATTGCAGTGTTGTGCCATTAACCAGAAGTTGCGCTCATGCCTTGGCAGCTTATTAACATATTTCATCTGCACGCGCTGCTCTCCCTCCACAACTCAACTGCGCTTCTTCTTTTTTCTTCTTCACTCCTCGCTGTTGTGTGCAAGCTATAAGTTACAATAACTTATTTTGGTAATTTGAGTGAAATAATCAGTTTCAGAGGAAAGCATTTTAGCATGTAATTACACTGTGGGTGGAAAGAAAAAGCCCCCCGCTGAATTATGGAATTATCTATAATGTTTTGGGTAACACAGAAGAGACAGAGGTGACCACACACATACACAGAGGGGAAACAAATAGCCGGCCACACACTGATATATAACCACACAGCATCTGTCAGAGACGCTGGTGAAAGTGTGACAGAATCCTAGGTTTTTCCTAAGTGGCGGCACATCTCCACCAGAGTTGTTAACAGTGTATTTCAGGGACTGTACATGCATGGGTACACAAAAACACGCACACACACACAGTCATTAAAATGCACCTGCCTCCACTCTGCCCCCTCTCCCTGTCGCACTCTTTTGTCCGCTTCCTTTGTTCAATGCTAATGGTCCGCTGCAATCTTCGGTCATCCCGAGAAGCAGGAATGTCGCAGCGAACAACGGGGAGGGGAGTTAACCCGAGCAGCAGGGAGGTGCCTCGAGGGGCCGAGGAGCTCGCTTTTTACACAGCTCCGCACTGGATTAAACTTTGACCCAGAGTGTGAAGCTCTAAAAGCTCTGAACTCTCGGTTGCAGATTGAGGAGGCGTGCATGGTTGTTTAATGAGTCAGCTTTAAGGCTGTGGGGGGGCAAGTGTCACCTCTCAGCTGGACTCAGTAGTTTACCATGAGGCGGCGAGGATGGCACCTTGTTAAACATGACTCTGAGCGGGGAGCTCTGGCAATTATCTGAAGTGTTTATTTAGCTCTCACATCCTTATTTTTCCATATTTTGGCGTGCTTCATCATAAAACATTTTTCAACACCAATACAGGAAGATGTTTTCCGAGCCATTTGAACAGCTCAACACCTGAGAAACAAACAAACTATACTGATAAGATTTATTTTTATTACAGCCAACTGACTACTCATGTGAAAACATCCCAGATAATACATTTATTTCTCTCCATTAATGGGCCTCAGTGTGCTCCTTGTAAGCTCGTCGTCAGTGGCTCTCCACGATCGAGCTAATTATTCCTCATCATATCCAGCAGGTAGTAATTAGGCCTTTGTTACTCGCTATCATACTGTTGATACAATAGACGGCTCTCAGGCTGCAATTGTTCTGTGCAATTGTGGAGAGGTAAAGGGGATTATGCATTTTAATAGGTGAGAATTAAAATAATACGAGGCAGAACCCAGCGAGAGGAGAGACCACCCTCTTTGTATTTACTGCTGATGTTTATTCATGGAATCTATGAGTGTAATATCATGATTCAAAGTGACTCATTCACCGCGCTCAATCAATTGTTCTTGACTGCTGCTGATGATCAGAATGGAAAACCAAATTGACTCCTGTCTCAGTTGATATACAGCGGAGGCAAAACAAAGAACTAATTGGCTATTTAAGAGATCGAGCTATAAAAAGCTGATTGCCGAGTGTGTTTTCTGCAGATGTTGTTTGTCGTGTGAAGGGATGAAAAGGATTCTGAGTGATAGGCTAGCTGATTTTGAAGAACACAACACTCAGAAGACTCTTAGCTGATTGCTGTTACACCCACAATCACCCATTGGCAGGGACCGATGCACAAACATAATTCTATTTATGATAACGCTTTGTTTTTTTAAATGAATATTTCATGCAAAGTATGATTGTGACAGTACAAGAGTGTCTTCATCAGAAAAACAACAGCATTGTCTTAATGTATAACGACCCGAGTTTGTGACGTCCAAACAAAGACAGTGAGAGTTCAGGGGCGGCAGTTTGAACATTTCTGCATATTTTGCACGCTTTTCGGGACTATGTGTCCTTTTCCTTTGAATGCTGCCTTATCCCGCACCTATATTTCGTAGGGTTGGGTGTACACTTAGTCTACATTCTGTGCATGGGGAGACTGTTCTTTCTCAGAGGCAAAGACAGAAGTAGCTGTAGTTCAGGGGTCAGCAACCGTAGCAATCAGAAGAGCCATCTTTGGATCAAAAAGCAACAAAAATAATCAGTCTGGGGCGGCAAAATATATCTGAGCCTTATAATGACGATAAGCCTATTGCCCTTAATTAACCTATCAACATTATTATGTCTGAATGAGCATTCATTAACATGTTTTACCACAAAGTGGCAACTCTGCAGTGCGCTGTTAATGATTACCTGGTACTTTAACTTTGCAGCATTGGTGGTGAAAGCAAACAAATCTGGCCACGTACTACAAAATTGTTAATTTCCTCTGAGACGTTTCCTGATTTGGATTTTGAATCCGTAGCTGTAAGTAAAAAAGAAACACGACTAGACACTGCTATTGAGGTTCTGCAAAATTTGGAGGAAAATGCGTCAGACCAGTAAACAGTACACTGTTTAACTTCCGTGCTTGTAGATTTGGTTTATCAAAGACAATAACAAAGCAACAAAGTACATAAAATAAGTAGAAGAGGGACGTCACATTGGTCAGTCCACAGTGTTTAACTCTATGGGCTCTAGTTTCGCAGACCGGGCGCAGCAGGGGCGCAGCGCACCTGCGCTTCGCCAACTGGGTGTAGCCAGGCGGATTTTGTAAGTTTGGCACACCGTGCGCGCTGGCGCAGCTACTCCTCTTTCCCACCTCCGTCCCTACTACCGGCACAAGTCAGAAAGAGGGAGGAGAGAAGGCGTGGAGTGGGTTTTACACACATCACACCAATCAAATGAGCCCCTCTCCTCGCCCTTAAATGCGCCGCGCGAAGGCGTAATGAGAGTTTACTCAATTCACCATGGCAGAAGAGAG